>NW_003852452.1:6301640-6339375 GCF_000181295.1 Otolemur garnettii
TCCTTGCATTCAAAGAAGCATCCTACTGACAGAGTCAATAAAACAAAATGTAGAATAAGTAAGTACTAGGGAGAAGATGATTACAGGCTACCATTTAGACAAGGACCAGCATGCTGGTAGGACCTACAGAACCCACGCCCTGCCCCACACTTTTTCCTCAGCAGTTCTCCAGCCACACCTCCTTCCTTCCTTCCTCTTCCTCACATCCAAAACCAATAGTTAGAAAAGTAGTAGGAAAATTTCGAAGAACGCATTTTGGTTTGACTCTCAAAAAAGGAATAACTCTCTAAATTAAAAAATAGTAACAACTGAATAGAGTAGTATGAACGAAAATTTTCGTACATCTGGAAAAGAACAGTTTCACAATCATTTTTAAGTTAAATAACCAAACTTCAATTAAATCATTTCTATAACTTCTACGCTGTCATTTCTACCCAGCCTTTGTATCTATCTGATTCCACATACAAAGATCTTTACATGTTCAATGTCTCAGGAAGAAAACCCTCTCCTTTCTAATGGTTTGAACGATAAAAGCAGACATTCTGAAAGAGTGAAGCTAACTAGAAAATTCTAGGCCACATCACACACAGGCAAATCAGATGTTCCATTCCATGGACCATACAGTGTAACAACTGCAGGGTTCTGATGTTGTTATTCCCATTTTTAATACTTTGACTAATATTCATATTTTCAAAATAATTTACATGCCAATCCAGAACATTATAAGCAATAATAAAATTTTTTACATGACTGTTACTGCAAGTAGAATGTCTTCTCAAGAACCCAATCGCCTTTCTGACGACTTCAGAGTTGGAGACTTAATAGTGCTATATCCACGAGTCTTACCTCTGCAGCTAAATAGTTTCCAGTTGCAAGATGTTTAAATCTGAACAAGCTGTTCCACTGGCCTGCACCGCCACGGCATGGGTCATGATGAACCACCTACAAAGAGAGCAATGACAACATGATACTCATGTTTCTGGCAAGCAAGAGTTTACATGTAGTGCCTTCGTGATCATGTTGACCTGTCAAATCTATGTTTTCATGAGCACACAATGTGGCAGAACAACAATATTCCCCATAAATGATCAAGAGACATGTTAGAACAGTTGTTAATTCACTGCACATACAGGATACTCATGCCTTACATCTGCAAATACAGCCTTAATCATGTTTCCAAGACAAAAACTGGAACTACAACGAGGTTTCCCTCCATTTTTGTTATCCAAACATTCATTCCACAGATAGTAGTATGAGCCTACTATGTGCAGGTACTTTTCAAGGCAAGAAGGACACCACAGTGGATAAGACTAGAGCTTTCACTGTAATGGAGAAGAGAGAGAAACAGCGAAGAAATCAATGAGATTTGACAAGTGCCAGGAAGGACACAAACAGAGCACATGACTGAGTAACTAGGGAAGGTGACTTTAGGTAGATAATCAGCACACAGCTCAGAGATGACATGTCAGCCAAACCGGGAGGACAAGGATGAGACGGGCATGCAGGAGACGGGGAGATTCCAGGCAGAGAGAACTGCGAAGACCGAGGCCTGGAGGTCTGAACTAACTCAATCTTTGGCCCTTTCCGCACATACTTTTACCACTAGTACCCTGTCCTTTGAATTGGCCTTGCCCAGTGCTGAGCCACCAGGCTCACTGGGACTGAAAGCAGTAGGTCTGACGCAGCTGGTGCCACCATTCAAGGCAGCAGAAGAGCTCAGGCCTTACACTTAGATGACCATGTCTGACCCCGCTCGGCCAATTACAGCAGTATGATCATAGCAAGTCATCACACATCTTCTGGCCTGGTTTCTTCATGCACAAAATAGAGTTAACTCACAGGATTCTGGTGAAGATTAAATATCATAAGGCGCACCGGAGTGCACGGGTAACGTTCCATTATCTCCCTCAGCAGATGACCTTTCTTTTGTCAGTACCAACACCCTTTGGGTCCTGCTGCAGCCTCAGATTTTGCACTAATGTATTTAACTTTCTCATGATGCCTTTTGCTAGACTCCAGTTGCTATGTCTCCCCTTATGAAAATACTCCAAAGTGCCTGAAGTCTTACAAAATGTTCCCTCTATGGCCAAAAACCTGCCCATTCTTCAAGGATCAGTTTTCAAATCAAACTTCTACAAATCCTTTGCTAATCACACCAGCCACTAGGATCTGGTCAATATTTGAACTTGTACTCCTTTGAAGGAGAGATAGCTTTAAGAATCTATAAAATCTATTGCTTGTCTTCCACACGCATGTACACGTACACACATGCACACACACACACACATATGCATGCACACATACACACATGCACGCACACATACACATGCGCGCACACACAAACATGCGCACACATACGCATATGCACGCACACATACACATATGCCCGCACATGTACACACATGCACGCACACATACACACAGGCATGCACACATACACACATACATACACATATGCACGCACATGTACACACACACTTTGTATGTTAACAGCCTGAAGCTACCATAGATCCCAGACTAAGAAATACTCTCATCTATATTAATAAGTCTAGCAATGGCAGTACAATGCCCTCGGGGACATTTTGGAGGTTTGGAAGGGTGGGAGAGTGTTTTCATTTCTCACTAGGACTTTAGGGGGATGCTATTGGTGTCTAACACACAGTGGCCAAATCATCCTATGACCTGCGACTCGCAGGGAAGTCCAGCCTGTGCGTGGCCCTCAGGACCTAACACCCATCTATCTAAGTGCTCCTCTAACACGGGGGCTGGAAGCCTCACCCAGTGGGGTTCTGAGGGCCTTTCCACCAGAGTGGAAAGCAGAGGAAGGCGGGAGGGAGGCTCCTCACTTGGCTGCAGTGACAGTGGTGACAGCTGTGCAGGACAAGTGCAGGCTCCATCGGTTGGGATGGGTGAGAACCCCACACCTTGTGAATGGAGACCTGTAGCCTCAGAGTGGCAGCTCCTTCACACAAGCCCACATCCCCTGGTCTTCTAGGTCTCCCCCTCCAGCCCCCCCCCCCGGCTATTAAACACCTCTCTGCTTGAAGTACCTGATGCCCACACT
Organism: Otolemur garnettii; assembly: GCF_000181295.1. Classification (NCBI taxonomy): domain Eukaryota; kingdom Metazoa; phylum Chordata; class Mammalia; order Primates; family Galagidae; genus Otolemur; species Otolemur garnettii. The sequence goes on from NW_003852452.1 coordinate 6,304,705, forward strand.
GAGCACGACACTCAGCCCTCCTGCCCAAAGCCTGACTGTCACAGCACACAGGAGAGAAACGTCCTGCCGCCCACGTCTTTCAAATCTCCTACAGAAACAAACCCACCCCAGGTATGAAGTAGTAAGACTTCAGTACATAACCAAACAAAAGCATGTTTACATCAAGTTGTATGAAAGGTGCAGTACTTTAAAAGAAATAAAAGAAATTCACTCTGGAGAAGGAAGTTTAAATGAAGTAAAGACATTATCTCAAAATTATTGAGCCACTTATTCATTCCCTCTTCTGACTATTCAGCATATCACAGCATTTCTAACCACGCATTCTGACCCAAGGAGTTTCAGAGCAGTGGTATGGGTGCAGCAAAAGCTATAAAACTGAAAGCAAATAAACGAGAGAATTTTCAAAGCTCCTTTTAGCAGACTTAGAACCAGACTTCATTAATTCACCTATTAATGAAGAAATGTTAAATAGGGCAGAGACACACGAAATGCAGGGAATTCCTTTCATCTTACTGCTATCCCCACGTTTTTTAAGTTTTTGGAAAACAATAAGAAATATATGGTATGAAAATGCATGCTTTCATTATGCATTTATTTTAAAGTTGCCTGTTATGTTGGGGTCTTATCCTGATAAGGAAGGTAGATATCTGGGAAGGTTTTATTTTTTTCCTTTTGTTTCTTTGTTTGTTTGTTTGTTTTGGAGACAGTCTCACTTTGTTGCCCTCAGTAGAGTGCTGTGTCATCACAGTTCACAGTAACCTCGAACTTTTGGGCTCAAGCCATTCTCTTACGCCCAAGCCAATCTCTTGCCGCAGCCTTCCAAGCAATTGGGACTACAGGTGCCTGCCAGGACACCCGGTAATTTTTAGAGCCAGTGTCTCACTTTGGCTCAGGCTGGTCTTGAACCTGTGAACTCAGGCAATCCACCTGCCTCAGCCTCCCAGAGTGCTGGGATTATAGGTGTGAGCCACCTGCCTTGGGAAGGGTTTTAATGCAGCCTCATGTGCTATCAGCTTTGGTAGTGGTGGTTCTGAAACAGAAGATAAGTTCTTTTGTACTATTTCATGTCTATTCTAAATCATGTCATAACTTAGAAAATTCTTTTGATGTAACATTTATAAATAAGGCTATCTCATTTGCATAAATATTATACTTCATTTTCTCCATTTCGATAGTCTGCAATTTGCCTTGTTATCCCCACTTCAGTGATGATTGTTTCCCTTTTTATAATAGTATGCAAGTAAGTTTGTCCTCTTATTACATCTCCAAACTCTAGCAATTAGTCAAGGGCCCCCATCTATCTACACTTTTTCATTTTACTGTACTTGCATAGAGTATCCTCAGATCTCTTCTTTAACCACTTCTCCCAAATCCAAACATATCTATCCAAGATAGGCATAAATATTAGTGTCTACTGCAGTAGTGATTTACATGTTGAAATACATATTATTTTATTAAAAAGTATTTTCCTTTTAATTCTCCTCTATATTAGAACTATACTCTTTTTAATCATCAGAATATATAAGTAACATTACCTATAAATTTCCTGTTAGGATATTAAAGGAAGTGTTGCAAATATAAGCCTTTAAATGTTGGGGAATAGACATATGAAGGGTTTGAAATGGTTGAGAACCACAGCTATAGACCTAGACAGCCCTTAAATCAAAATGGAATTTAACAGATGTTGGCTTATTCATAGGTGATTATGTATATCTTATCTCCTCCATTCTATACAAAGACTTTTTAAAGAAAAATCCAATGGTGGCTCATGCCTGTAATCCCTGTGCTTTGGGAGAGGCCCAAGTGAGATGACAGTTTGAGCCTGGCAACATACTGAGACCCATTTCGGGGGGAGGGAATTAGCCAGATGTGATGGTGCCTCAGCTACATAGGAAGCTGAGTTGAGAGAACAGCTTAAGCCCAGACATTTAAGGTTACCGTGACCTACAATTGCAGCACTGTACTCCAGACTGTCTCAAAAAAAAAAAAAAAAAAGAAAGGAAAGGAAAAGAAAACCATAGCTTACAATTTCTTTTTTTTTTTCCTGAGACAGAGCCTCAAGCTGTCCCCCTGGGCAGAGTGCCATGGCATTACAGCTCACAGCAACCTCCAACTCCTGGGCTCAAGCGAGTCTCCTGCCTCCACCTCCCAAGTAGCTGGGACCACAGGCGCCCGCCACAACGCCCGGCTATTTTTTGGTTGCAGCCATCATTGTTGTTTGGTCGGTCCGGGCTGGGGATTCGAACCCGCCACCTTAGGTGTATGTGGCTGGCGCCTTAGCCGGTTGAGCTATAGGCGCCGAGCCCATAGCTTACAATTTCTTATTACCCTATCATATTGCCCCATTTAAGAAATACTTTTTAAAGAATGAATAATTTTTAACTATGGGTCCCCTGATTCCAATAGAAAGGTCATCCCAAAAGAAACTAGCATTGTTCTCTTCAGTGACTGTGTAGAGTTCTGGAATCTACCTCTCTCAAAACCAGGCAACTATTCTACCTTTCTCAACTATTCTATCTTAACTCCAAGGCCATTTGAGGCACATGGCCTGTAAACTGACCACTCTCGACAACATTTCACAATCAATTAAAGTAAAATCATACTTATGCCCTTATAAAAGATGTGTGTGAGACACAGACAGAGAGAGAGAGACAGAGAGAGACAGAAGGAGACACACCACAGACAAGACAGGAGAAAGAAGTCATTCCTTTCAAACTGGTTCACAGAGATGAAGGGATCTAAGCTGGTTCACAAATGTTATTCTGCTTTACAGGTCTATCACAAATGATGCCTGAAACAATAAACAACCGGCCTAGTGAGTCTTATCTTTTTGCTTTAAATACTGGTTAAAAGCAAAAACACAAAAACAAAACAAGACATATATTTACACACCTCTATTTCCCAGAGTGCTTTAGAACTGGTGGCAGAAGTTGCTGATTGGCGCAAGGTTGTCCGAAGGAAAATATGCTGTTTTTTCTCATATTCATCACAAGTCAAAAACTTCTCTTGTTCTGCATGAAACAATCTAACAACGTCACCCTAGAAGAAAAGGTCAAGAGATGCTCTATTTCCAACCACCATGGGAACCAACATGAGAAGCAGGTGTCTCTTTCTGGTTCTGATACTTAGGGCCCTTCTGCCAGCTATCTGGTTTTTCATGATTATCTATACATTTCAAAATATTTGGTGGGGGAGACTCAGAAAAACATTCAGTGAGTATTAAGCTTTCTAAATTATAAACCCCAGTAAATACATAAGTTTTGCATCTAGAATTTCAGTGAGACCACCTTCACTTCTTTCAGGGTAGCACATACTTACTCCTTTTAAAACATCCTCTCGGTAGGAACTATATTTCATGAATAAAGTAATTTTCCAGCTCGTGTTGCAATTAACAGCATTCACCTATTAATGAAGAAATGTTAAGAGTCATACAACCATGGACTCCATAGGACAACTGGAAGTTAGTCCTTTAACTAGTAAGAGAAGAAAAACAGCAACTTTGGACAATGAGACATGTAACCCAATACAAATATCTTCTAAGACCATCCAAAAATGGCAATGGTTAATTGTTATCTACAAGGACTTTAGGAATATTAATTAGAATAACTGCGATTCTACTCCTGAAAATGAAAGAAACCATATGCCTTTTCTTCCCTCTCTGTCGAAAAATTAAAAAATTCATTCCCTTTCCTCTTGAACTTACCTCTTTACACCCTGGGTTGTCAAGAAGTTCTATGTTGCTGGCATGCAGTGGCTGTCCTGCATTCACGGGCATCAAAACAACTTTATCTCCTACAACAATCTAGGAATCAGAGATAAATTGCAATTGAGACACTGCATGGATCTTTGGTGTTGTGTGTGAAGCTAAAAATAACTGCACAGGAGTTCACATTATTGACCTGACATCTGGTTCTTTTATCACCCATACAAATTTTAGTTCAATTCTTTTTTCTCTTTGAGGTAAAATATCTTCTAATAAATGACCATATAATCGTGCTCCATGGTGCCTTATCCATCTGGTTTCATAAAGCTAGTTCAGATCTTTTTCAGTCTCCCATTTCAATTAGAGCCTCCTTAAAGTCAATGAACAGGTCATAATCACTCCGCATGAGGTCTTAGGCCACAAGCATAGCAGAGATAGAGAGAGTTAGTGCATTTGCCACCACAATGAGCAATCTACCCAAATATCAGAACCACTTTAAGGACAACTAGAAAATGGCATATGCTTTTATTAGCTTTGCAATAAGAGATAAGCGTGGTCAATGCGATCTTCCACAATCTCAGTAATGTGTTAAAAATTCTGATATCATCTAGGTTCAAAAAAGATAGGATTAGGTAACCTTGCAGAAACATGTTTTTGTTTGGACCTTGAACATTTGGGTCACACTTTTTTTTTTTTTGTAGAGACAGACTCTCACTTTATCACCCTCCGTAGAGTGCTGTGGCATCACACAGCTCACAGCAACTTCCAACTCCTGGGCTTAGGCGATTCTCTTGCCTCAGCCTCCCGAGTAACTGGGACTACAGGCACCTGCCACAATTTCCGGCTATTTTTTTGTTGCAGTTTGGCTGGGTGAACCGACCACCGAAATACCCAAGTTGTGGCACCCTACCCACTGATCACAGGCGCCACCCTGGTTCACACTTATTTTAAACATCCAAAAATTATACTGCTCCTTAAACATGGTGTTCATTTTTAAATTAAAATGAAAATTGGTTATGGGAAAAGTGTTCTAAAGAAGTTTCAGTCTAAATTGATTTTCTATTTATGCCATCACACCAATGTCTACTTCATCTTCAAGTAGTTTTATTCATAACTCAACTTGTGCAGAAGTGGAGTTATCCTTTCTTAATGATGATAATGAACATTTTAATTTTAATTACTGAAGTTACTTCTGTTGATAAATTTCTTCAGAGGCTATATAACTGTAGTACTTACAGTTAATTACAGAATTGATCACCATCTCAGAAATTAAAACCAAACCCTCTCCTTGCATATGTTATACCAATTAAATATTTGAATAGATTAATTGGGTGAATTAATGAAAAGCAAATTATGACTCAGTCAATATGAGTAAACAGAACTTCTCCATGTGCTGTTATCTTAATCTAGACCTGAACTTTAAAACATATCATTTCATATTTTCACTACCAGATGATCCATGATATGGACGCAGAGAAAGCTACATCCAGTGCTGTCGTCACCAGCTGTATCTAGAGATTGAAACAAAGAAACCTCGAGCTTACTGAGCAAATAAAGGAAAGCTATTATTTGGTTGGCTGAAATACCTTCTGCTTTGGGGGCTGGATAGTCTCTATCCATCACCCTACCTTCCATGTCCGATGCTGTGGCTCAAATTCATCGCGTAAGCTCTCTATATGCAGATAAGGAAAGATCATTAAGGAACCGTGTTAAGCAAAAAAACGAAGGAGCACAGCAAGGCATACAGGATGCTATCTTTTGTGTAAAAAATGAGAGGAAGAGACTAGGAGTGCATGCACAAAGAAATCTCTCCAGTGGTCAGCTAGGGAAGCTGGAACTGGACAGAATGGGGAAAGGGTGAGAGAGAGACTCTTCACAATGTATCTTCATACTGTTTTCTATCTTTGAACCAAGAACTGGTACCTCTTTTGCAAAATTAAATTATAAACAAAAACAAATAAAAGCAGCATGACATAAGCTTCCAACTCCCTATCCCCCCAAAAAACATGTGTTATCATCCATGACACTAAGGCAGCTCCAAGTTGCAGAGCCACGTAGAGACCTGAGCAGTCATCCACACACCATAAATTACCGAGGGCTTGACACCACATTCTGCCAGTTTTATATCTGGTCTTCCACTTTCTTGATGAATAATAGTACTATTTCATTCTCACATGTACCATATCAAATATTGCTAAACATAATGATGTGTTGTAACTATGTCCTTCCAATACAACAAATACTCATGGTGGTGCCTATAGTCACTATTCTAAGTCATACTATTTTACCATAGCTGTGGGTAAAATTTTGGGTCAATCTGCATATTATATTTACTCAACCCATAAAGTCTTACATATTTTTGAGAGGTCAGCCATAGAGCAAAAACGTTCCTTGATGTCAATGAAACAGTTCCCACGGGTTCATGAGAACAGCATTCATAAGTAAAATCTTACTTTAATTCACTGATCTTCAGGTCCTCACTGTTCTTGACAATGACCACCCTGCCTAACCAAGCCGAATAAAACCTGCAAATGATATGGACAAGATGCCAATCATGTGAAATGAAAAGAACATTAAGTGGCTTGGCACCCATAGTGGTTACGGCATCAGCCACATGCACTGAGGCTGGCGGGTTTGAACTCGGCCGGGGCCTGCTAAACAACAATGACAACAGCAACAAAAAAATAGCCGGGTGTGGTGGTGGGCGTCTGTAGTCCCAGCTACCTAGGAGGCTGAGAATCTCTTAAGCCCAAGAGTTTGAGGTTGCTGTGAGCTGTGATGCAACAGCACTCTACCAAGGGCAACATAGTGAAACTCTGTCTCAAAAAAATTTTTAAAAAAGAACATTAAGAGGTGCCCAAAGGAAAATAAAAGCGTATAAGAAATAGTCCCTCTTCAGAGAGAATTCACACCTTACTAGATAACTTGGCAAATATGGAACTTGGTAATATCTTCAGAATAGTGCATCATGGGGCCTGTTCCACACAGAAGCTCAGATGCTTCCTAAGAAGTCGTAAATTTAATAAAGAATATCAGGCTGAAATCATTTTCTGCCACATCCTAGGATCAGCCATTATAGCCCCTCAAGTGCATGAACATCTTTTTTTTTTTTTTTTTTAATTGCAATTCCAAAAGCATTTCTGTTAATTTGGTGTAAAACCCGTAAGATTCAAGCTGGGATTCTGCTAAAAATAAAGAGGAATGCACAGTACAATGCCACTAGCGGGCACCTTTCTTCTGAAGTGGCACCTGATATGGTGAAAAGAACACCACAGCAGGAACCAAAACACCAGGGTTCTATCTAGTTTCACCTCCGTTTTTTTTTAAATAACAAAATCTACTTGCTATTTGAAGAGTTTCCTTCCCCAGTAGTTAACATTTTCTGTTGATTTAAAGAATGTCTGGGCTTTTTTCACTTTTAAAACCCACCATCAAGGTAAAGAAGCCATATCTTTTTTTGGATATGGATTTTCTCTAGGTCAAAATTGAAAATGAAAAATTAACTACTCAATCACGGGAAGACAAATGAAAATAAAATATTTATGTTCTCTGCTCTTGGTTGTCCCCAGTGACTTTCCAGCAGTCCAACAGCATCCAAGGACATTCTACACAGTTGGAAGCTGAGAGACCCATGACTCTGCTCTTCCCCTGAAGCCGTTCATCCCACAATTACACAAACCATATCACAAAAGCGCTCTCCCAGACTAGCTATAATCAGCCTCATTCCCACATTTCATTTGAGTCACAGAATGTCTCGAATACTTATAACCTAAATGGTAACATAATTATCACTAAATAGTAAAATATCATCTTAAAAGTCTTCTAAATTTTTCAATTTTCTCTTTTTCATTTAATGTGCTTTTAAGGAAAATAAGTAGTAATTGAACTACCTGTTATAAAGTGACAGCATTTCCAACTGCCTTCAACAAATGACAGTAGATTTATATTTTAGAAAAATGCTATCCATTTTTAGGGAAGAAAATGAGTATTGCAGTACAATTACTTATGTGGCCAGTTCAGGGCTGTGTGTGTGCTTACGCTTTCACAGCAATACACAAAAGCTACACAGCGGCAAAAAGAAACAGTGGGCCGTTTCAGCAAAAAGCAGTGTGGACGGTTGTTTTGGCCATGCTTTATGGAACACATCTAGATAAGGAGAGCTCTTATATTGCATTTAACAATTACATTGTCGATTTTCACCGAGACTGAGTGTCTGAGCGATAGGCTTTGTTTTGTTTCTCCAGAACAACTAATTATTTGCAATAGTTCATTACATTCAACTCTCTATTGACTCTGTAAAGTGATTTAGGAGCAGGGAAAAGAATAGATAGGATAAATAAATAAAGAGATACAATAAATTAATAAAATCCACAGCTAATCTGAAGGGCCCAATTTATTCAATCACTTCACTGCATGCCTTCAGCTCAGATTTTGTTTGTTCTGGTGTTTAATTTTCATGGGTCACCTACAGACAGCCCACGACTCCATGGAGGGCTGGGGAGGTTAACAGGCTTTGCCAGAAAGTGCACCCAAAGACACAGGTGTGCTCACAAGCTGCATCATCAGTCCCTGAAGAGTTGAGAGTTGATTGTAATTAACTACCCACAAATCATGCTCTCACAGCACACATCACTTGATGCAAAAACAAAAAAAAAGTCAGATTTATTTTTCTTTTTACAGAATCCAACCAACACAAGACATAAAGTGCATCACATTTCTGCATGCCATGCTTCTCCCAAACCTTACCTAAGGAAGGGATCCCCAGATAATTTATTAACCAAATTAAATCATGAAGCTTGCATCCTGTGGAATTGAATTTGTACTTCAAAATTCACTGGAAAAAATAAACTCACTATAAAAAGAAGACATTTCTAAGACAAGAAATATTCTATAATATAACACACTTAAAATATAATCCATGTATTTACTAAGAAAACGCCATCGGAATGATTACACTTTTCTACTGCTTTAAATTCACGTTAATTTTTTTTAATCTCAACTATTGCTCACTTGACCCCATACTTATAAGGTACACTATTTACAAAAGTTCTTCAGTGTCAACCAGCAATTATTGAGTATCTCCTATGTGCTATCATCTGATATTTGATTACATACCAAAAAAAAATCCAACTATTGATCCTATGGAATCATTTTCCATGATTTTTTTCTCTATAAAGGAACAGAAAATATTCCCAACTTCTAAAATTTACATGACAAAATGCACATATTCCCCAATGCATTTTAAATATGACTGTCATCAAAGAAAAGATGCCGCTTCCTACAGTTCCTCATGCATTACTTACCAATTACGGCTTACAGACTGTAAGCAGCTGGCAAAGAGCCAGGAGATGGAATACTGTCCCAGTTCACAGTGTCGCCCTATTAATTCAACAGGGCAGACACTATTTCCTACACATGGCTCTTTTTCCTTACAACCATCCTCCATCCTGATGAGGTAATAAAGTAAATTCTACATCTCTTCTACAAGTCTGAGCCAATACTAAGAATGCTTACGTTCTTTTGCACAAATTCTAGTTGGAAGATGATTTTCTATTAATCTGAACTTTGCCTTTGGTGATTTCCGAGCACAATTTGTACGATAAATCAATGCATTTAACCTAGCAAAGATATTAACCTAAAAATAACATTGATTAAAGACTATATTTTCTTTCTTTGTGCTTTCTGGATTATTTTACTTATTAAAAATTATTTTCTTTATGAACCCACTATTTCCCTCTTAGTTTTCTATTTACATACATTGTCACCCTCGCTTCGCAGCTTCCAGAAGGGATGAATATAAAACCAAGACCCTTCATTTCCCGCAGCATCCAAGGACACACGCATGGCATTCTTCTCCAGCAAAGCGGGTAATCTCTTGTTGACAGTCAGGTATTTGTTGCTTTTTATATGCAGTAGCTGTAGGGAAAAGACAGGGATTATAACCTTTATTCTTTGGGCTCCTGTTAATCGCATTTACATATAAATTTATACATATATGATATCCACATAATACAGCTTGAGGTGGAGATTTTTAAAAGGAGCTGTTTTCAGACTCCACGTTCATCATCTTTCTGACTTAACTTTCTGTGGGTTCCTCCTCACCTCCACTCCCAGATCTGCTACAGAATGTAGTGGGCGTGTAGGAAAACAAACCAGGGGCACCGCTGAATGATAATCACCTACTGACACATAACAGAATGAAACTAGACTTCCCAAAGGAGACCTGGAAGCTCCCTAAACTGTATCAGTCACAAATACAGATGAGGCTAAAGAAAAACCAAGAAACTACAACAGTGCCTGAACCCACTTAGTGTTACTAAGCGCCCTGCCCACAGCCAGCCCTACTTCTTCCTCTGTAAGGAGGCAGGCCACATGTCCTGGATGGGTTCTTACAACATCTGCCAGAGGATGCTGACCCCCTCATCGTATAGATGAGTGTAAAAGAACCATTTCTCAGATTTTGTTTTATCCCATGAACAAAATTTTACCAAAACATGATTCCACACAGCGGGGAAACCAAAACAAAATAACCCTCCCATTTATGATTACAATCATTTCAAAAATGAATGGTAATTTCAGTACCTGCCATATAAGAAATTATCTCAAAATAAAGGGCAGTTCTTTAATAGGAAAAAAAATCAGCTTTTTGAAAAGCTCATTATCATACCCTTCCCATGCTTCCCATGTTACCATAAACCAATGGAAAGTGTCATGGGCACACCCCGTCATAATCCACTATGTTAAAGCACGTGGCTCAGTCCCTAACCCACCAGGCAAACAACTTCACACCAGGCACTTGACAAGGAACATAAGCGCCACTTGCTGACACTTCATATTAATCAAAACTAAGTTAAGAGAAACTATTTATGGAGGATTGTCCAAGGGACATGCAGCCCACTCATGCTGCAGCCATCACATTATCTATCATTAGATTAAGTCACACATCCAGGAAGCTAGAGACCCAGCTTCTCTCATCTTATCTCATCAGGGAACTCTGACTGCCTTGTGTCCTGAAATTTTGCCACTGGCCAATAACAAAATATCAGCAGATATTATTTTTAAAACCAGCTCTATGAAACACTTCATTGTAGTATTTACTGTAAGGAAGTTAAGGCTATTGTTTACTACATTAAACAGTGTCCTCTTTATGAAGGACACAGAAGAAACACTTCCCCAGTCCTATTCCTGGGAACAGCTGTGCTTCTAGACCTCCGATTTGGCACTATGTATGGCCCCCCCAAGACCAATGCTGTAATGTACTACATTTCTCTATGGCTAAGGGGGCAATAAAATGACTTCGAGACAAAGTTTTCCAGACTTGACATTCTCCACCCCTGACTTCAGCTTACTTGTCCAAACTTCATTTTCCCTTTGCCCCAATATACTCACTCATTTCTATTTTATTTTGTTCTGTGGCATGTATTTTGGAAAATGTCTTACATTCTTTTTGGAACTAGGTGGGGCATATATTAACAAATAACCAAGTAAAAAGCTAAAAAGATCTACATGAAACACAGGAAAGGAATGCAGCTGAGATAAATCAGAGCGTGCATACTAATTGAAACAGAAGAACTTCTAATAACAATTCAGGGACCACGTCCACCTAAAAATACAACTTGAAAACTTTCCTCTTTCTGCGAAATAAAAAGACAAAGCTCCATATGTTAAACATCAGTCCCAATAATCCAAAGAACTATTTTATTATAGGCCTTTAGGAACTGTTCCCCCATCTTCTTCCTTTTGATATAATAACCTGTGCATACATACAGATAAGATTACTTATTCATGTGTATCTATCAGACTTAATAAGTACCCTGAATATCAACTGAATATATTACAGTATATACAATCACCACCAAAGAAAAAAACTATTGTATCTCACAACTTTAATGTAGTCTGGCATTCCTACTCATCTAATAATCACCTCAATTAAGAGAAAGAGAGACTTACTTGTATAACATTACTGTATTTCACAATTTCTCCCAGCAGTTTCTTATTCTCTGATTCATTTTGTTTTTGTTCCAGTTCTGCAGCGTGCTATAAGAAGATTATCAAATATTCAGTATGGAAACATATCAAAGAAAGTACAATATCTGACCAAAAAAAATATATTTTTTAGGATCAAAGACTATTACTAGAAATAAAATAAGGTGGTAGATTTACTCTTGTTACTTGGAGAGAAAGAACGGAAGGGAGCAATAATTAAATGATTATAATATAGTGTGACCATTTCTTAATTTATGCTGAAATACAGCCTAAAAAATCTTGGGCCACATTTATGTTGGAAATTTCAGAACAGTACTAGGCTTTTTGGTCTTATAAAATTAGTTCAAAAAGAAATGTTGCACCAAAAAACCCAACCAGGATAGCAGGTGAATTTCAAAAGTCTCAAAGTTTCCAACTCTAAAAGGAACTTGAATGATGCAAAATTAAGTGCTATCAAATTTATACAAAGCCTAACCTGAAACAATGGTCTTGCAATATTTTTTCCATAACCTCTGAGGGAAAAAAATTAAGCATTTTGTCAAGTGACATGTAACTGGATTTAATACAGAGATTCTGAATTGATTTAGATTTTAATGTGAGGCTTTGAATTATTCTGGCACACCCTAAAATAATGCAGCAGTAATGTGCTACCTACATGCCAGGAAATAAGTGGTCACACCCTATTACTTAAAAGTCCTTCCTAAACGTCAATGTGTTGCCAGCTCTACTCTGAGTCTCTGTGTACTAGGTGAAGTCACAAAGCTAGAAAGCCACAAATCCATCTTTTGTGATTGTGTTCACGCTCTAGCCTAAGTCAGACTCACGGAGCCCGGCCCTCACCTGCAGCTTCTTCAGCAAGGCTGCCTCGGTGTGGTTCCCTTGTTTGGCCTGCTTGGCTTTCCAGTATTGCTTCTGGGCAGAATATCGGTTCATAGGGCACACCTTGAAAAGGCAGTCTACAACAGAACAACAAACAAAAATACTGTAACTACGGCTACCGGCACTTCTTAGATTTCCCTTATAGGCTACTTTTCGAATCTTGAAATCCCTGTGTATAAAGAACATTTAGTCCATCCTCCAGCCCATTCTTAAATTTGCTCCACAACATACTTTTCAAGTAAATATTTAGACTCAGTTAAAATATACCTTTCTTCATGCGTGTATTTTTTTTTTAATTTTAAATTCTTTTTTGGGACAGAGTCTTACTCTGTCACCCTACATACAGTGCCATGGTGCCATGGTGTCATCAAAGCTCATGGTAAAGCAATCCTCCTGCCTCACCTTCCAGAGTAGCTGGGACTACAGGAGCCCAACATAACACCAGCTAATTTTTTTCTATTTTTAGTAGAGAGAGAGGTCTTGCTCTTGCTCAGGCTGGTCTTGAACTCCTGAGCTTCAGCAATGCACCCTCCTCTGCTTCCCAGAGTGCCAGGATTACAGGTGCAAGCCACCCCACTCAGCCTCATGTAATTTTTTTAAAGAATACTATGGCCAGTATTATTTATAAAGAAGCCAAACCCATTGGCCCTGAATCAAGGCCAGCAGTTCGCTGAAGCTGTTGGTTTCAAGCAGGAGCCTAAAGAATTACCTTTCTATGGTCTGTTGGCCATTTCAGAACTTTGGAAATGTAATGGTCAATTCATTAGAAGGAAACCGTAGGAGTCATCGGTGATAGATGTAGGCTAGTATTGATTTGTAGTCTTAATATTAGGGTTTCAATATATCCACAAAATATTATTATATTTATCTCAACAGGATATTTAAGTTATTCATTAGAATTATAATGCTGTTAAATCTTTTTTTATTTTTTGAGACAGAGCCTCAAGCTATCCCGCTGGGTAGAGTGCCATGGCATCATGCTCACAGCAACCTCCAACTCCTGGGCTCAAGCGAGTCTCCCGCCTCAGCCTCCCAAGTAGCTGGGACCACAGGCGCCTGCCACAAAGCCCGGCTATTTTTTGGTTGCAGCCGTCATTGTTGTTAGGAGGGCCCGGAGGGATTCGAACCCGCCACCTTGGGTGTATGTGGCTGGCACCTTAGCCGCTTGAGCCACAGGCGCCGAGCCAATGCTGTTAAATCTTAATTACAGCTCCCCCAAATTACTGTGGGGTTTCACCCAAAATAAAAAGATGAAAAAAAAAAAGAAGTCAAACCAATATAATTGTTGTATTACAAGGCATTTGCTGATCATAGTGAGGGATCTGGTCTTAGAAAGTGGATGCGCTTCTTGATGTGCACTGCCTTATCCACCTGCAAAACTGATACATACGTGTGGTACTATCTTAGACGGCCAAAGTGATGCGGGAAGTAGAAACAATCCCAGCCCACGATTAGAGTCAGTCATTCCCTAGGTTTCCAAATACTTGGGTGAATATGGTATGGCAAGTTGAGAGGCAGCAAGATACGATGGAAAAATGAAGCAAAAGAAAACAAAAACCAACAAATAAAAAAATGAAGATTATAGTCCTAACTCTACTACCAAACATCAAGATAGGAAATCATAGCAGAATACTATGTATTATAGTCAGTGATACCTTTAAGTTGAAAAGAAAAATATGTATTTTCTTTTTAATGAGGCAAATGGAAGAACTAAACAATTTCTCCATATGCACATGATTTTGTATGCTTGTGGAGCAAATTATTATCTAGAATAAAGGTCAATGCCTAGTATTCTATGATAAAGGAGTAGGGATATAGAAAATTAAAACATTAAGTTCATTTTCTCACAAAAAAATTGAATAAATTCAAAATTATTAATTTTATTTTTTTGATGGCTGCGTTAATTTTTTCTTTTTTTTGAGACAGAACCTCAAGCTATCCCCCTGGGTAGAGTGCCGTGGCATCACAACTCACAGCAACCTCTAACTCCTGGGCTCAAGCGAGTCGCCTGCCTCAGCCTCCCAAGTAGCTGAGACCACAGGCACCAGCCACAACGCCCCGGCTATTTTTTGGTTGCAGCCGTCATTGTTGTTTTGGTGGGCTGGGCTGGATTCGAACCCGCCACCTTAAGTGTATATGGCTGGCACCTTAGCCACTTGAGCCACAGGCGCCGAGCCTAATATTTAGATTCATTCTCATTTTTCAATTATGTATTACAAAAGTAAAACTTAGTCAACTAAAATATCCACAATAGCAACATTATTGACTATATTATTTAATATGCTTATTCCATTGTTTTAAAATTAATTATATTTAAAAAGTTTTTTGCAGTATCAACAATATCTTTTATTAACTTTTAGAATATTGAAATTAATAGCAAAATATTCACCCTCGGGTTTTCACAGGCAGTACAGAGTCTGCTCATAATACTCAGAGTACTGCCAGTGTTCTGCCTCCTTTCATAGGACCTTTCTTTGACACATGTTTTTTTCAACACAAAAACCTATCAAATTACCTCCACTTAACATTTCTTGATATATTTTAGCAATTTAAATTCCACAAAATTATAAACTGTCTCGATTTTACTACATTCTGACACAAGATAAATTTATCTAATTAAATACAGAAATTCTATCCAGAGATTCTTCCTCTCGGTCAGGGTATTTCAAATCACCATCCCATGATTTCAAAATTAAATCTTGCCTGCCATTTTATACTCTTCCTTAATTTGTTTCATTCGTTCCATTCCCCATAGGCTAAAAGATGATCTTTTTTAAAAATTTCACTTTCTGGCTCAGCGCCCATAGCTCAGTGGCTAGGGCACCAGCCACATACACTGGGGCTGGCAGATTCGAACTTAACCTGGAGCTGCTAAACAACGACGACAACTACAACAAAAATAAATAAATAAATAAAAATTTTGCTTTCTCGTGGTTCTAATGACATAAATGATCAAGGAATACGACTGTAAAATGTTTTAAGGAAATTTAGAAAAAGCAAAAGAAATAGTGACTTTTTTTTCTACATCTTGCAATTTTTTTTTTCCTGAAAACTTTCTTATTGGGGATTCACTGAGGGTACATTACATCTTGTAATTATAAACACAAATTCTATTGATTGCCCCCCTATAATACACACACAGCGATAGAAAAGTAATTCTTAACTTCTAGTTTAAAAGGTACTATTATGGATAAGTAAATATTTTATAGGTCATAGAAACAGATACCTTCCAGCTGCTAGAGGCAGGCTGAGAGAACATCACAATTACAATATGATACAGGAATCGCCTGTGTGTGGAAACCAAGGCCTGAAAAATATTTCCTTTGGCAGCATATCTTACAAACCCTAGAAATTATGTCCTATGTATTAGCAACTGCAAAGAGAACTATACAAATTTTTTGAAGCACAAATACAGAGTCTGTTCACAATATTGCCAAAAGAGGGACCCCAATTCAACACCGCAGAATATTT
The DNA here is from genome assembly GCF_000181295.1 of Otolemur garnettii. Lineage (NCBI taxonomy): Eukaryota > Metazoa > Chordata > Mammalia > Primates > Galagidae > Otolemur > Otolemur garnettii. The sequence continues at coordinate 6,320,744 of NW_003852452.1, forward strand.
TGACTAGCCCGTATTAGGCAAGTAACAAAACTCTACACTGTCTTGGTGTAGCAATAGCACAAATCCATGTTCATGGGAAACTAAACTCTATTGTCTATAGCCTATACTTCTGACTTTATTCATGTATAAAAAGAAAAGAAAGAAACAATGTACCTCTCCATTTTTACAGATTCCTACTTAGGCTCATTTGAAAATGGTTGTTTGACAGAAATATGTTTTGTAAATTCTAGACTGGCCCAATAGCATCCTAAGTGGTATCGCTGGGTAGCTGGCAAACAATCGCGTCATAGTAAAACACTCCTGAGTGTGTGGCTGAGGTCACTGTGACATGAGGCCAAACCCTGGGCCAACCCATGGCGACAGTAATCCCTGCACAGGGTCATGTCCTGCGTGCTAGGTGTTAAGACTCAGACCCTGTCTTCTGAGGGCTCACAGTCTACTGGAAGCTTCCCAGGGGAGTTCTGGAGACGGTGCTACAGGGCACAAAGACGCATGTGGCCAACTTCAACCAGGCAGGGGAGGTCCTAAGAGACTTCTCTGAAGAGAAGAAAAGAGAAGAAGCGGCCAAACTGTAACAAGCCAATAATTCAGCACATGGACAAGGTGCGTCCCAGGTTCAGAGGGGAAGGGCATTCCACACAGAGCCAACAGCTGGTATGAGGGCAGAAATGGAGGCTACGGGTGTCGCTACCATGTAGAAAATCACCACCTAGGCAGCAAAACTGAAACGGAGTGATAGGCTGAGGAGGTCAGGGTCTGCAGACTGTTAAGGTTCTGAGCTTAGGAGGATGGACTATTCCCCATGGAAAACAACGAACTCTTAAAGGGCTTTAAGCTTTTACAGCATGTTTAAGATGGCATGAGCATCTAACGAGGCAAGAAGACCAGCCCCAAAGCCCATGCCAGTGCGGAGAGCCAGCGGATCTGAAGCAGAGCTGTACATGAGCTTCAGGGTAGCCAAGCGGCCAAACCAACAGGCTTAATAACTGATAAGATGCAGGGACAGGTGAGAGAGGGGGACAGTGAAGACCAGCACACGAACAAGCTTCCACCCACTCTGGCTAAAATACAAGCCTTAGATTTCAGAAGCCCTGTCCCATTTTCAGGGCCTGAGATTCACAGTGCCCCTCAGCAACCTCCCACAAGTGGCTCCTCAGTTTGTAGTAAATAACCAATCAATATCTTCATAGGAACTAATACTGCAGGGCTGTTTGGGGTGACAAGAAGGAACGGAAGGCGCACACACAGTCACCTATAAAAAAAGCTTTTACGGGCGGTGGTGAAGTGTGTGCATCTTTAAGTCTCTCTTTGCCTCCTCTGGAACTCATTAAAAAAAAAATCTACTGGTCTTGGGCTAGTCACATGCTTTGTCTGATTCTAAATTTACTACATAATAAAAGTGTTAATAATAGCTGCCACACCTAATTCACAGGGTTGCTGAGATGAACAAAAAATAATAATCTGTGTGAAAGTCCTCTGAGAACTTTAAAGCCCTATTACAGATGGAAGCCATTAGTATTGATGTCGCTTCATTCTTTCAGTCCCAGCTTCACCGCCACTGAGATGTCGAAACCCTTCCAGGGCTCTGAGTGAAGAAGAGTAACAAAAAGTCGAGTTCTCAGATGAAACCTCCCCACACACCACGAGTGTGCCCAATTAACAGCCAGGTGTTCCTCCCCTTCTGTCTCAGATGGCACAATGTGTTTTTGTATAAAATTCTCCACTTCTTGAAACAGAACAGTGGGCAGAGGATAAGATCTTCATGGCCTTGTAATAGCTTTTAAAAAATGCAGATGCAATCCCTAGCACCAGTACAGGCAGAGCCTTTGGCAAGCCTTCTTTTTTTTTTCCCAGCGTGCAGGAATTTAGCTATTTCAGGGAAAACCACCCTTGTCATCCCCCCTCACCCTGCTTCTAAAACCAGCCCCCTAAGCATTCCTTGGTCTGCTCATCCTCCAAAATTAGCAGTGTGATACTGCTAAGAAAAAGGTTTTAGAAAGTTCTCCGACTAGAAATCAGTTCAGTGTCATTTTTTAATTAGGTAACAACAACTCGGCAGCACTTTAAGACTTGAGAAATAAAAAAAAGCATAGAGCAAGCATCAAAGCACAAATCAAAGGAAGTGATTTCAGTTACATTTTTTAAAAAGCTTAACCTTAAGACCTGTGGCCAACCGTTTTGCAGAATTCAGATATTCAGGAAATGTTAGTAACCCAATAAAACAAGGTATGTTGAGTCAGGCAATAGTAGAAGAACAATGGCTTAGAATTTATTATTTATTTTTTATTTTTTTTTTTACAGCTGTAGAAGAAAATTAAGCTACTCAGAAGTGTTGCTTTAAACTGAAAGAAGGCATTTTTGCCTGCTTACAAATGCTAGCGGAAGGAAGAAATGTGAAAGCCATTCAAATGGCTCGGAAGACTCAACCCAGGGCAGGTAGCCGACCTTCCCACGTGATTCCATGGAAATCTGGCAGGAAACCAGTCTATGCCTTACAGTACCTGCCTCGCTTTGAAATGTCTTGTTTTGTACCTATAAAAGCACTCTCTAAAATATTTGTATCTGAGGCAGTACCTGCATCCTAGAAACTTTAGAGCCCCATTCAGGGCTACTGTACGTTCACGTTACATCTTGGCCAGCAGTTTCCTTTGGTAATAATGCAAAAATAAAGTTACTTTTTCATTTCCCCTTCCTCCTAAAGATGTCTTAAGACGTCAATGAAGCAAAGCAAATTAAACCACCCACAAGCGCCGGTCACAAGGCGGGCATTCAACAAATGGCTTTTTCAAGGTTACAGGGAGCAGGGCTGTCAGGTGCTCTGCTATCTCCATGGGGAGAAAGGTGGCGAGGGAGAGCTCAGAGACTTTTCTTTCTCTCTTTATGATAGAAAAAGGATTCAGAAGAGTTCAGTGAAGACAATGGTCTCTGTGACAGAAGCACAAGCTAGGACCTTCCCTAGGCTAATGGAAAGGGTAGGAAAACTCTCCCTAGGGTAAGGGACAGGCAGAAAAGGGGCTGCTAGACCCCAGCAAGGAGGATCACAGTTGATCAGGCATCTGTAACTCTGTTTTTGATTTTCAGTTTCTCTAAGAAACACATCCTGAAAACAGTGTTTGCATAAAACACTTTATATTTAGAAGTTTTTAATTTAAAAAAAAAACACAAAATATTTAGAAGTTTTTTAAATGAGTGTTTTTGTTTCAAGCATGGACATTTCAAACCAAACATCTACTCCCCCTGCCTTGCCCAAGCTAAGCACGGAGAGTACCCCTATCCAGACAGCTACAAAAGCCAAGGAAAAGGTGCTGCATGTGTTAGCAAACATTCAAATTAATCACAACATACGGGTGGGCAACCATGAAGACTGTAGAATCACTTCCTCTCGCCAAGAGGCAGGTATTTTAATTTTACTACTGACAAGCATGAGGACCGGCCTTTTGTAGTTACAGACTTGTTAACTAAAATGTCAGACCTGGGAAGGGGCCTCCATAAATCCAACCTTTCCCTTCTTTGAGGTAAAGAAACAAAACCTCAAACAAAGTCAGATGCCTAGGTTCTGCAGGATAGACTCTCTAGATTAGAATAAATTATAAATATTAATACGAACAAGCTCAACCCCACATAGGTTGTTGAATGCCCTGACGAGGGACTGGCTGCCCTCTGGGTGGTAGAGATATAAATGCCACACTCGATGCCCCTTATCCAGAGAGTGGCTCTGTAAACGATCAAGATGACTCCATGTTGATAATCAAGATCATTAGATCTTCACAACGCCCTGGGGAGTCAGCCAGGGTTATCTCCTCTATGTTACAGAGATGGAAACTGAGACTTCTCTTAGGTGCATTAAGCTCATAAGGAACGGAGCTGGAATTTGAACTGAGATCCTCCGACCCGGATTCAGCATGCTGTTGCAAGGCAAAGGCGCCATTGGGGAGCAGGTTTGTCAAGTTGAGGCAAATCCGCCTCGCCTTAAATACTGTTCATTAATTCCTCCATGTACACTTCGAGGCCCTTTAGACTGAATCTAATCCAGCTTCCACAGGATGTTCCTTAACACCCTCAGACAGCGACCTTCGACTTCTCTCCCTCTACTTCTCAAAAGTATCATTTGTATTACTGCATGGTAAGAGCACCTCTCTCCCATAACAGATACGATTTAGTCAATGAAAGGCTGAATTGTTAAGGCATTCGCGAAGGCACTTATTACTGCACTTAGCAAGTACAGACAGTGGAAACAACCCGGGCCAGAGAGTAAAATACGCTTCAGTTCTCATCCTGCCACCGTCCTGCAGCATAACAAAACCTCTATGGAAATATTACAAAGATAAATATGGATTTGTACAACAGTTACACGTCCAAAGAAAGTAATGAATAGTTTTTCATGAGGAATATTCTGCGAGAGTAGAGATAATTGAATAGATGCTAAACAAGGTGATAAAAAATGTTCCGAAATCTTGGTCTCAAAAAGATTAATTGTCTTATTCATGTGTTAATGAGTAAATACTCAAGAACAAAGAAATGTTATCCATTGCCTCATTTGGAGTGGAAAGGAAAAATAAAATTTAAATGCATCAATGAATTTACATTCTTGTCAAGGTATGAATCACAGCACTGAGCAAACCATTACATTAGACATAAGTGGAATTTGCTATCAGAATGTATAATTTTTCAATTAACTTTTCCATTCTCAATATGCCATGTTAACACTGATAATCAGAGAAGTATGATAAGCAGACTGATTCAGAATCAAAATGCAGTCTCTAAATTCTTCAGCTATCAAAGAAAAAGTGCATTTATAAATAGATACATTTATATATTTTATGTATGTTTACATATGGGTATATATTAACAAAGTATCTCCTATATATCAGGAGTTGTCACATACATTACTTCATTTAATTCTTCTATAAACCATTTGAGGTATTAGTTTTCTAAATGAGGAAAGAGAAACCCAGAACATTTTAGAAATCTAAAGTCTCAAAACTAGTTTTTAGATTTAATGCATATAAATCTGTCTCCAGAGCTCACCTTCATTTAACAGAAGACACCTGTATATATCAAATTAAAATTTTAACAAATGCACGTACAGCCATTGAAATTAAAATACATAACATGATAGTCTAACTCTTCCTGGTTTCAAATTCCTAAAGATGCTGAAATTCTCCTACAAGGGCCCAAAAATGTGTTACCAAAATGCTATCTGAAAGCTTGTATCTATGAATATAAAAGAAGCAGCACAGTATCAAGCCAGAATACTTGGGCAAAGAATTTTACAACCTCCAGCCCTCTACACAGAAAGCAGTAATTTCTAATAGGTGAACAATTCAACTGTTAACACAGTTGAATTTTTATAGAGGTAGGCTTGTCTTTCTAAACCAAATTTAGTGTAGCTACACATAACTCTTGCTCTAAAATTTCTTTTAAAAATCTAACACAGGCTCGGTGCCTGTGGCTCAAGCGGCCAAGGCACCAGCCACATACACCTGAGCTGGCGAGTTCGAATCCAGCCCTGGCCCACCAAACAACAATGATGGCTACAACCAAAAAATAGCCAGGTGTTGTGGCGGGTGCCTGTGGTCCCAGCTACTAGGGAGGCTGAGGCAGGAAAATCGCTTGAGCCTAGGAGTTGGAGGTTGCTGTGAGCTGTGATGCCACAGCACTCTACCCAGGGGGATAGCTTGAGGCTTTGTCTCAAAAAAAAAAAAATCTAACAAAGGATAGTTGATGGCAAGTACCAGTTATGTAACAGAGATATTTAGAGGGAAGAACTGCCTGATGCTCATTGTTCCAGTACTGAACTAATTGCTATTCTCATATGGGAGATCTAAAACAAAATCAGTTTCTTATGTTAGCGCCTCTGTTCTTATACAGAAGAACATCACTGAGTCCTATTCATCAGTATTTTTACAGATTTATGCTATATTGATTATTGATTTATTATTTTCACCATAAAGTACTTATAGATAATTAATAGTCAATGGACAACAACTTTTGAACAATTTCCACAAACGTAATTGTGCAAACCAGGTTGGAAATCAATTTATTTGATCTCAACCAGGAATATTTTTGTGAACAGAACAAAATAAAATTTGAATGGGACAGGGAGGGAAAGCCAAAGGGAAAAGAAGAGAAGGGAAGGGAAAGAGAGGACATTGCAAGTGGCAAGTACTCTTTCAAGAAACTTCTGTTTCAGGGAGGCAGGCGTAAGTGTGTACCCATGTGTGTCCACACGCGTGCAGATGCAAGCACACACATTTTGGATTACAACATCCATGGTATTCCTTATTGACAGTTGCAATAAAGAAGTATCCAAAAGTCAGTATTCTAAAAGACTACATATGCACACAGGTTAGGATTAAAAGAACTTAAATTTATATAAATGAATTGAAGCCAGACACAGTAGCTCACGCTTGTAATTCTAGCACTCTGGGAGGCCGAGGCAGGTGGATTGCCCAGAAGTTCAAGATTAGCCTAAGCAGGAGCAAGATAGCTATCTCTAAAAATAGCCGGGTGTTGTGGTGGGCACCGGTAGTCCCAGCTACTTGGGAGGCTGAGGCAAGAGGATCACATGAGCCCAGGAGGTTGTGATAAGCCAGACACCACAGCACCCTATCCAGGGTGACAAAGTGAGACTCTGTCTCTAATAAATAAATTTATGTAACTATAAATTTTCATATATATAGTATGAATCCTGTGGTCAAGAAGAGAGGAAACTGAAACCAAAGCAACTTTTCTTTGCTCTGTGAATGAATTCTGAAATCTACAGAAACTATCTTTTTATTAACTGCCCTGTCAAATCTGTATATAGGCAATCACAATGGAACATGAAGATGCCCTTTTAAAACTGTCTTCCTCCTTTTTTACCCCCCACTCTGGTTGACCTCAGCCTTTATTCTGGCACCTCTGAGATGGTGCCTTTTATGAGATTACATGCTTGCATGTAACTGCGTTCAGCACCTATTGTCTGGTACATGGAAGAGGCTCAGAACCTCTCTGCAAAAGGAAACTCCTGCCAAGTTACCTAAGAAACAATCATTAGGTATCTATTTTTTCCACTCTGAAAGGTTTTACAGTCTTTTTTGTCTCTTATTAAAATACAAATACCAGAGAAGGGCCCACCTTAAGATCTCAGTTCTCAGATGACCCTGGAGGCTCAGAATTCCACGTGCATGAGGTAGATTGATACTGAGGATCTGGGGAGGGCACCTTTTAGGTTATCGATGGTAGGGAAAAAATATGCAGACAAGTTGTTGATCAAATTTTCAGATGGCACAGTCTAGGGAGAAATAGCTAGTTTGACAGATAAAAATCTAGATTTTTAAATAGTCTCCACAGGACAAACATTATAAACTTTATACAAACATAAATACTAAGTTCAGAAAAAAATCAGCTACTTAAGGACATGATAAAGAGGAACTCCAGAGCTATCAGCAATTGATGTTTAAAATTTTAAAAACAGCCTAAACGCTAGGGGTGTCCAACTTTTTTTATTCTCTGTTGCACCCTGGAAAAATAAGAGTTGTCTTGGGCCACACATTAAATACACAAACACTAACAAAAGCTGTTTTGAAAAAAAAAAAAAAGGTCATGCATATTTTTTTTGATATCTGACACCACATATAACCAGCAAGTCCTCACAAAATCAGCATGCATCCATGGGACATATGGGACATAAGTCTTCAGGCCATACACAGGGCACCAAGCTTCGGCTTCAGGTCAACGTACTATGATTAAAGTGACTAGAGATCCCTGGGTGCAGGGCAGTTCTGATTTACACCTGTTGCCTAAGCTTATTAATCATGTCCCTCTCTCACCCTTGAAACAGTCCCGATTTGGATGGTATGATCACCCCAAATATAAATAAATGAACACTGTGTTGTGCCAGCTGAAAAGCTGATGCTACCATTTTAGGCTGATTCACGGAAGAACGGGGCCTCGACTGGAAGAGGAAGGTACACTCTAGATTACTGGGTCCAATTACAGGTGCCGCATTTTAAGTGACATCCTAACGAATTAGCCTGTATCCAAAGTTGGGCAAATGGGAAAGCAAGGAGAATACAGCCATCAGGTTATTTGAGGAACAATAGTAGGAACCACTGGGAAAGGCTGCCTGGCTGGGAGTAAACAAAGAATTGGCATAATCTTACTTGGCATTGCTGAAGGGCTCCATGTAAAAGAGGGAACATTTTTTTTTTTGTATTGATCCAAGATCAAGGCAAATTTTAGTTCAATGTAAGGGAAAATTTTCCAGCAATTAGAAAAATTCCAAGAAAAATACACGTTCCTCTGAGGCAAATAAACTGTTAGTCATCAAATTGCCACAGAGGCAGATGAGCAGTGCTGCAGAAGGAACGTGGCAGTGGGATGGAGGGCATCGTGGCAGAGGTGAGTGCCAGGAAAGGGTAGAGTTCGTGTCCTGCATATGCATAAAGGCGCAGACCTCTCACCTGCCTCAGCTGTATTTATCAAACTGTGGTTTGGCATCTCAGTATTATAGAAACCAGGAAATTCCAGCCCTAGACCGTGTTAAGTTTTCTATGACTAAACATCTGTCAGTACTAGGTTAAAATGCTCAACATTAAAGCACTACATAAATATTCCTTATTATTACTCCCAACTTTACATTCCAGATGGGCAAATACAGTTGTGTTTATGTCCTGGAGTTTCAGGAGCATGATGCTCATTGTGACAGTTTGACACTGAAGCATTTTAGTTTGGTAAGATATTCCCAGAGTGAAAGGAAGGGAACAGAGAGCCAAAGACGGAAGGAATGATAATCAAGGGACACCCTCTCCCAACACACACACACAAACTCTAATAGCGGCTATAATATTTATCGACCAAACGCTGTGTGCCAAGCATGATGACAAAAGCTCTACATAGATTCTTCCAGCTCCACAGACAACGTTGACACCAGTATGACTATTGTGCCCATTTTACAGATCATGAAGCTGGAGCTTGAAGGGTAGGTTCTGCCCAGCGTCGCAGAGCTAGTATTCAAACCCAAACCACCAACTCCAGAGTCTGTGCTTCCATACACTAAAAACAGAAGGACATAACCCAGCTGTTTTATAAGTCTGGAAGGTGGAGCAGTAAAATATTAATGAATTAGGATGTGGGAGGAAAGGTGAGACTTCCAGATAGCAGTCGTATGTGGGAGGTGGAGGGCTGAGAGACGAGATGACCGAGTGGCTGATGCAGCGGACAGGACAGCAGGGGTGAAAGGAACAGTGGGGACATTTTCTTCTCCTGCCATTTTTGTCTGTCTTCTCCCTTCCGATCTATTCTTTTTTTCCTCCCTAACTGCACATTGGTTCATGTTCTCTTCCTCCATTTTTAGCTTCTCTCTCTCATTACGTCTCTCTTTGAAGATTTATGTCCATCTCTCTTTTTTCCTCATCATTTTCATGCTTTGTATCCTCTTATTCTACTCTCCCCAATATTTCCTTCACCTCTTCTTTGAATTTTCTCTTTTCTTTCTCTCCCCTGCATGATTACAAAGTTATTCTAAACATATATGTATATATTATTTTCTTTGGATAAGGTTATAGCTTTTTATATTTCAAATAAAACATAAATGAGTTGGATAATTTCTTATCAACACTCAACTTTTTACAACTAATAATTAAGTTGCAAAAGCAAGCACATATCTAACAGAGGACTTGGGCATCACTAGTCATTAGAGAAATGAAGATGAAGACCTTAATTAGATACCACTACCCGTACACACTAGAATGACTAAATTAAAAAGAATGACAATGCCGTATGTGTTAATGAGAATGTGGAACAACTGCAACCCTCATACATTGGTGGTAAGAATATAAAGTGGCTCAGCTACTTTGGAAAAGGTTTTGGTGTTTCTTAAAAAGTTAAGCCTACAATTAGGTCATTCAAATCCCTACCCAAGAGAATTAAAACATTTGTCCACACAAAGTCTAGAAAAGGCAAAACCATAATGTCCAAAGAAAGCTCAATGGCTCCCTAAACTGATGTGGGAATGAGGACTGACCTCAAAGGGGCACAAAGGAACTTTTTGGTGATGGAAGCATGATTTTAGTACTGGCTACACAACTGTACACATATACATCTCACAAAACTCTAATTAAACTGAACGCTTACGAAGAGTGAAATTCATGGTATGTAAATTAATGCATAATAAAACAAAAAAAAAATGACTACTCTTGCTCATGGCCGATGCTGCCTTTCTTTCTTTCTTTTTTCTTTTCTTTCTTCTTACTTCAGACTGATATGAAGGTACAAATGTTTAGGTTACATTGTTTTCCTAACAAGTTATAGCCACACCCTTCACCCAGGGGGCGCAATTGCTTATTTTCTATGGATCAACGGTTTCTCATAAACACTCTTAAAAGGTAAACTTTAAAGACTTAATAAGAATTTGTATTAGTTGTTTTGGTTGTGACGTGCATGATATGTGGGAAGGGGGACCCTGTTAGCTATATGGCAGGATCTAGTTGACTTCTCTGCACACGGCAGCTTTCAAAAATGTTCAACGATCAACTGATAAGGCACACCCAGAGGTGCAGCAGGTAAATCTGATTAACCCAGTGTGATAAATTTTCCTAAACACAGAACAAAATAAAATTGAAGCTTAATCTTCAATTTAATTTTAATTTGAAGAAAAGAATAGCCTGAAATAGCGTCATATCTGAAAGTGAAGAGGTCAAGAGAGACAACTGGGGTTACATTAAAAAGACCTGAAGAGGGTCCCAATGAACAACAATGAGACCATCTGAGCACTGAGATGAATGAGTGATTTGGGTTCAAGCACACCAAACACATTAAAACCCATGTGTTATTACACTTACTGGTCATCTTTAGAGGGTAGGGTACCAACTCATTACTCTAAAAACTGGAAGGTAAAGGGAAATAAGCTAAAGAAGACCAGCCTGAGCAAGAGTGAGACCCTGTCTCTACTAAAAATAGAAAACCAATCCAGGTGTCATTGCAGGTGCCTGGAGTCCTCACTCCTCAGAAGGCTGAGGTAAGAGGATCTCTTGAGCCCAAGAGTTAGAGGTTGCTGTGAGCTATGATAACTCCAGGGCACTCTACTCAGGGCAACCGAGTCAGACTCTGCCTCAAAAAAAAAAAAAAAAAAAGCTAAACATAAAAAGAAGAAAAGGTGGTAGAAAGATACATAGAAAGGTGCCTGCAACACAGTGCAAAATGGAAAAAGCAAACTGCACATCACTGTACAAATGCATCCCAGTGTTATAAGAACAAACAAAAATAGACAATGCTTTTATAGGTGTGATTAAAAACTCTGGGAAGACACACTATTAATAGTGTTTATCCCTGAGGAATGAAAATGGGCATCGTAGAAGAGAGAAAATGATTTTCACTTTGTACTTTTTATTACTTTTGTAAAAAGTTTAAAGTAATAAATTTCTAAACAAAATCTTTTCACTGTTTTAGGAAATAAAGGCCTAATTTATCATGAACTATACATTAAGGTCTTGTCACAGTGCTACACTGCCTCCTAGATGAAGCCCCAATTTGTTCTTAGAAGGAAAAACATAAAACAAAGTTTCAAAAGATGTAGAAATCGAGTGTTTACTGTAACACTGCTGAATGAGAAAAGGCCATGGCAAATTCTGCTACCAGATTACAGCAGAACCTCTGTTAGCTGACCATCCAAGAGACTGTAACAAACTGGTCAACATAAGGAACTCGGCCTGCAGTACTGACATGTACACGTGGTACATGGCCAGTCTATGAAAATTAGGTCAACTTAAGGAAGTGGTCAACGCAGGGAGGTGGTCGACTATGGAGGTTCTACTGTATTTTAAATAGCACTTTTAGAAAAAGGTCTATTTAATTACTTCATTTAGTCCACACCTGTTCTTTTCCAAGGAACTCTGCAACTGAGTGGCGCCCCATTATTCATCCATTGAAAATGTGAGACAGGAAACTCAGGCTAAGGAGGGGAGGCTCCTGGTGAGGTTGAGAGCTTGGTGCAAAACACGCCCCACCCAGGGGCCAGTGTCCCTGCAGCCCAGGCTGCGTCTTCTCAGCCCGGGAGGGCAGGGCCCAGCCCAACACTATTTCAATCCCTAGTTAAGAAGTTTAACAGGAATAGTGAAAGGTATAATCAGAAATATTCTCAAATGCTGGCAGAACCAAAAAGAATGAGAATATAATAACAATTAAAATGACCTCTCTAAGTGCTGGTAACTCTTACCTCCTTTGCCAGCCGGGCATAAGTCAAGACCTCTGTATTAGCCAGTTTTATACACATCACTACACACACAGGCCTCCCATATGTCTATGTCGGCTGACAGTGACAACTTGGAACAGAAGATCTTACAGTCAAGGGAAGTTGTATGTAGGAAAAAACACAAAGCACTGCAAAGTAGACAATAAGGATATTTAATTTGGGAACCATGAACCCACAGTGGCTGGCTGGGATTCATGGAGGTCCACACACATCCTCTGAAAGTGTAAGAAAACCGGTATGTGTGTGCACACACGTGCAGGCATAGTATTTGCAGGTGCATTTTTCCATGGGGGAATACTTAGCTTTAATCAGATTCTGAGAGGGATCTAGGCCCTCAAAAGCCCATAATCACTCCTCAAAGGGAACATGCCTTTATCAATCATCCCAGGCTCTCCAGCTGGTAACTGTACAAAACGGTGAGTGGCAGACAGGCTTGAACTAGACTCTGCTTTGTTAAACAACAGAAGAAGAAACGCAGAAGGAAGAAGGGATTCCTGAAAGATGCTTTACAGAAATAAAAAGAAGAAAAGTCTGTCTTAAATGTGTGCCCGGGCAGGCAAGGAAGGCTCCGGGAGCAGGTCTGCAGGAAGCACGCGTCCTCCGCTCCAGTCACGGACAAGGGAGTGCCCAGCACCAACATGAACAAGCATGACAGAACGTGGAGAGAGGACAGATAACGAGGAATGAGCCAGCAATTCCACTGCCATGTTACTAAAGAGAAAGGACAACTTTTCCCACCAAAAGACACAGCAAAGCATGTCGCAATATGTCACTCTCCTCGTAGCCCCAAACTGGAAACAAACTAAATGCAAATAAATTGTGGTATGTTCACAGAATTCAATTCTAAAAAGTAATAAAAAATTAACTACCACCACATATAACAACATAAGTGAATTATGTAAACTTCACACTGAACGGAGAAACTAGCCCCAAGAAAGTATGTACTTTCCACTCCTAAGTACACACTTAAGAAAATTGAAAACCTCTTCATGTCCACATAAAGCCCATACACGAAATTTTGTAGCAGCATTATTCATAACAGACTTAAAAAAAGGAAACAACTCAAATATCCATCAACTGATAGACAGATTAAAAAATACATAGAGGGGTGACCAGGGAATAGGGAGTGACTGCTGATGGCTATAACCTTTGAGGGTGATGAGAAAAGTTCTGGAAAAGAAAGTCACCATGCTTGCACAAACTTGTCAACACATTGAAAACTTTTGAACCGGAGCACGTTAAAGGGTAAATTTTATGGTATGTGAATTACATGCCAATAAAAAACTTAATTTAAGGAAAGAGTTAATCTAGCACTTAGGGAGGCTAAGGCAGGAAGATCACTTGAGGCCAGGAATTCAAGATCAGCCTGAACAACACAGTGAGACTAAATTGTTTTTAATTAGCTAAATACCGTGGCACATGCCTGCAGTCCCAGTTACTGCAGAGGCTGAGGCAGGAGGATCACTTGAGCCCAGGAGTTTGAAGGCTGCAGTGAGCTACGTGGCCCCACTACATGGCTCGCTATCCTAGACAACAGAGCAAGCCCCCTGTATCTTGAATGAATGAACGTTTTCAAAAGAGTATGTATGGCATGGTTCTATTTATATGAAGTCTGAAAACACACAAAACTAAACTATGGTTACAAGGGTAAAAATAGTGGTTACCTTTAGCAGAGGAGCCTCTGCAGAGTTAGATATGTTTTATATCTTGATTTGGCTGGTGGTTACATAATAAGTATACATATTTATATTTATATATGCACATAAATATAGCATGCTTACACTTGATGCTAAGATTTATGAGGTTTGTTCGTTTGTTTTAGAAACAGAGTCTCACTTTGTCGCCCTCAGTAGAGTGCTGTGATGTCACAGCTCACAGCAACCTCCAGCTCTTGGGCTTAGGTGATCCCCAGTAGCTGGGACTACAGGTGCCTGCCACAATGCCTGGCTATTTTTTTGTTGCAGTTTGGCTGGGGCCAGGTCCCAACCTGCCACTCTCAGTATATGGGGCTGGCGTCCTACCCACTGAGCCACAGGCACCACCCAATTTATGGGGTTTTTTAGTGTAAGTTAAGCATTTCAGCAGTTTTTCAGAAAAAAACTTTTCACTGAAATCTACAGCATTATGAAGATCAATACATTATTGTACAAACCCCTGGAACAGTGTTTAACACACAGTGTGTGCTCAGTGAATCAACTGTACCCCACTAGCTGCCTATACCAATACCCTAGAGTCATCACTGACTCCCCATCTCTTATATCTCATGTCCAAAATAATACAACCATTGGGGGTTCTGCCTTTAAAATATATCTAGCTAACAATTTCTTAACAACTCATCAGTTTGATCCCAATCACCATAACTTCTCTCCTGACTAAAGCAATAGCCTCCCAACAAGTCTCCCTGTGTCTACCCCTGCCCCTGTCAACCCTACCATGGCTACACCTAACTCAGTAAAACCAAAGGCCTCCCCACAGCCCACAGGGCCCTGCATGAGTTGCTCTCAGCCTCTACCACTCCCAACAACCTGCCTGACCTCACTTGCCACTCCCTGGCCATTGACCAGCTCCACCCCAGCCACACCAACGTGCCTGCCATGACTGGAGCTTTTCCAAGACACCCCTACCTCAGGCCCTTTTCCCTGGATGTTCTCTCCACCTCTGCCTGTTCCCCAAGATTCCTGCATAGTCAACTCTGCTTCCTATTTCAAGCCTCTCGTCAAGTATCAGCGAGGCCTTCCCTGGCACTGTAAAAAACTGCACCCCTCCTCTGCCAGCATTCGTGGTCACCCTGCTTTATTATTTATCTACATAACATATCACCCTCTGATAAGTGCCCAGCAATTAGTAGGTGCTCAACAACTGTTCCCTGAATAAATGAACACACGAACAAATAAATGAGTAAATAAAATAAACAAATAATGTTTACTCCCAAACGTAGAATTAAATTCTATGACCTTGGGAGCAATTTGAATTGTCATAAATATGAATTACTTTGGATCATAAACAGGAAGTAGAGAAGACAGTCACAGCCGCCTGTAATTTAACTGCATTCTGTCGTGATCTCCCTAAGAAGAAAAACAAAAACAGTAAGGCAAAAGGAAATGTACTCTCCTTTCTCCTTTGACTCATCATCGCCGCCACGTCCTTCTTAAGAAAGAGATTCCCACGAGCTTTGAAAAGGGGAATGTGAGCATGGAGGAATATAATTTTGCAGGCACGCTGGTATTCATTTGCACAGAGGAAGTTTTCTGTTAAAAGTTAGGCAAATGATGGCAGGTACAACTTTTTCCAGATAAAATGTGCTGCAGAAGTGAAAACTATTTTCCAGGCAGTAGCATTATAAATGTTCTCAAGGGTCATCCTGCCCACAGATTAGCAACAGCTTTGCCGGAACAGGCTTTGATGTTAGCCAGGAATGACGAACAACAGACCTCCTGTGCTCCTCGCCTGCTAGATGAAAACATGGGAACATAAAGAAGCCCTGGTGCTTCTTTGCTTTCATCCCTGAACAAACACAGACAGAAAGCAGATGTGACCTCACTAAATATGAGCTGGATCAAGTGATGCACAGTTTTGACTGCGCCTCTAATGATTATGCATCAGGATGTTCCCACTCTGGGTGACTGAATCCAGGCAAAAGACAAAAGGTACCCTCTGCACCACAGACATGAAAGTGTATTTGAGGCGTAAATTCTGAATACTTTAACAATGTGATTATAGGATGACTTTTCTATAGTCCAAACTGCAAAGTGGAACTATCTGCTTGTTAGAACAATTGGCTACCAAGTTCGCTGACTTTCAGCGGTCTGAAGAAACACCCTTGAACTCTTTTCCTGGAATCATAGCATCAAGAAAGGAAAAGAAATTCCCTAACCCAACCCTCACATACAGAAGGCAGAGAAATCTATAGGTGAATCACAATTTAGCCAAGCAAAAATTAGAAAATTTTGGTTCCAGTGAGCCAGAGAGAGGGAAGTGGTCAGAATGTGCTTTTACCGGGACAATTATCAAACAGCATGGAGGCGGCTCTACCTAACCTATACAAAATTACACCAGAGTTGGATTCTGGTGTACTTCTCTTTGATACTACCAAAGTGATTTCTTGTTCATAACTCGAAATTTATTTATTTATTTGTTTATTTAATATTTATTGTATGACAGAGTCTCACTTTGTCATCCTGGATAGAGTGGTGTCATAGCCCAGAGCAACCTTAAACTCATGGGCTCAAGTGATCCTCTTACCTCAGCCTCCCGAATAGCTGGGACTAGAAGTGCCTGCCGCATTCCTGGCTAGTTTTTCTATTTTAGTAGAGACACAGTCTCAACTCTTGCTGAGGCTGGTCTCAAACTCCTGAGCTCAAGCAATTCACCTGCCTTGGCCTCCAGAAGTGCTAGGATTATAGACATGAGCCACCACACTCAGCCCATAACTCAAGATGTAGTCCCATTCCTGAGCACAGAAACTGGCATAGTAGATAGCCAATAAATGTCCATTTAATTAAAATTTAATTCTCAACCTTAAATCTCATTCTTCCAAGAAGCCTTCCCTGACTACATTAGCTCACAAGAAAACCCCTTCTCAGACTCCTGCAATACTCACTATCCCATGATTATAAATTGTTTTTGTTGCTGTTTATTTTTGCATAGATCCTTATCTGCCCAACTAGACTGAGTCCTTCAGATCCAGACGACACATTAAACTTCTGGATAACCCAACAGTACCTAACTCTGGGGATACAGAGTGGGTTAAATATGAAACATCTCGGCCCATTCATCCCAGGCAAGTACAAATAACTTGAAATGTTATATTCCTGAAAAACACACACACAGAGAGACGCACACATATACACACAGATGTTCTTACACTGCTCTTCATGAGCTGCTCCTTTGAAGACCTAATAAAATATGCATGCAGATGCAGGGAACCTGGAAAATAAGCCCATTCTGTTTTGTCCCATGTCCCACATTCACTGAGCTTCGAGAAAAGAGAGCTAGTGTTCTCTGTGGTACTCAGGAAGCCCTGGATATGAGTTTGAATAAGAAATGAGCAGAAACAACCCGACAATTTGCCGCTCTAAAACATGGAAACTTCCCTCAGTTGTGGCCTGGTCTTGATTTAGTGTGGCTTGCCTTCTTAGAGATCTGGTCTTATGATGGGGTCTTTTTCAATGAAGCTGATGGGAGATGCCATCCAGTAAACTCATACCACCTCTGGCCTGCTGACAGCATCACAAACAGCCTGGCAATGGTGTTTTCTTCTTTATTACTGTAACACACATGGGTCATTTATAACTAATTTATGCTCACCAGACAGATGATCTGCATGGAGAGGATTTTCAGGTAAAGCAGCAAAACTGGGTATTTAAAAACAGTGTGTTGACCAGCTGTAGTGGCTCACGACTGTAATCCCAACACTCTGGGAGGCCCAGGTGAGTGAATTGCTTGAGCTCAGAGGTTCAAAATCAGCCTGAGCAAGAGTGAGACCCCACCTACACTAAAAATAAAAAAACTTAGCTGGGCATAGTAGCAGGTGCCTGTAGTCCCAGCAACTTGGGAGGCTAAGGCAAGAGGACCACTTGAGCCCAAGAATTTGAGGTTGTTGTGAGCTATGATACCATAGCATTCTACTAAGGTGACAGAGACGCTGTCTCCAAAGAAAGAAAAAAAAAACCACCCATTAAAACAGTGTGTTGTCGTATGTGTCTGCTTTTATTTCCAATGAGCTCAGAGTTCTCCTATCAGGGCATGTGTGTGTGTGTTGAGGGTTGAAGAGTGTTATGTTGGTCCACTTCTTTATTAACTTGGGTTTAATTCTCTTGGTGGCTACATGTATGTGAGCAAAAACATGCTTCCAGACTCCCTTTCAAATTCACAAAACTACTTTTGCTTGCTAAAATTCCAAGTAATTTAAAGCTGAGCAATTGACTAAGTCAGGGCCAAACAGTCTAAAGGAGGTAATCAATCTTTCAAAGTTTCGCTACACTGGTTAAACACCACTTAGTCAAAGGCCATGTTGTTTCAGCTGAGACTTTCAGTTAGTACACAAAAACACGCATGTTTAAATTTCAAAGAAAAATAACTCATGAAATTTGCCTCTTGCTTTCTCCTTCCTTTCTTCCTTCTTTCCTTCCTTCCCACAATCACTTAGGGAGCGGTCCTCAACCTGCGGGTCACGACCCCTTTGGGGGTTGAACAACCCTTTCACAGGGGTCACCTAAATACATCCTGCATATCAGATATTTACATTACAATTCACATTAGTAACAAAATTACAGTTATGAAATAGCAATGAAAATAATTTTATGGTTTCATGTCTTAAGTTTAAATCTTTAATCCAGTGAGAGTCTAACTTAGTTAATGGTGAAAGGTGTGGGTCCAGTTTCAGTCTTCTACAGGT
>NW_003852452.1:6340628-6342606 GCF_000181295.1 Otolemur garnettii
AAACGTCTTAACATAATAACTAAGAAAATGACATAAAGGCTATGTTAACCAGTTTGATGAAAATATTTCAAATTGTATATGAAAACACCACACTGTACTCCATGACTGCATTAATGTACACAGCTAACATTTAATTAAAAAAAAAAAAGAAAGAAAAAAATTTTATGGTTGGGGGCACCACAACATGAGGAACTACAGTAAAGGGTCGTGGTATTAGGAAGGTTGAGAACCACTGGCTTAAGGCTTTAGTCCTCACTTACCTGGTAGTGTTCCTACCCTTGCCATTCTTGGTTCCTCATTGACGCCATTGTCTATTTTCGGGACTAGGACCCAACCAGGTGTGTATCACAAGAAACCACAAAACACTACCACTTTTGCAGATATAAAAAGTCATATATCATTAACGTCATATAGTTCAACCCTAATGTAGGTTTATCACTATCTTTGACTCCTCCCCTCTTCATGCTACTCATGCATATGTTAAAAAGTTTTGTCAAATCAAATTCCACAAGGTCTTCCCAGTGTTGTCTCTTGTTCTATCTTTATATCATTTTCTATTTCTTAAATAAACACCACTGAAGCTCTTTCCCTCTCAGCAGAACGACCGTAATTGAGCCTTTATTTGACTCTATATCACTCATATCTCCTTTCCCAATCCAGTTTTGAGACCACTAAATCAGTTGCTTCTTTTTTTTTTTTTTTGAGACGAGTCTCACTATGTCGCCCTGGGTACAGTGCTGCGACATCACAGCTCACAGCAACCTCAAACTCTTGGGCTTAAGCGATTCTCTTGCCTCAGCCTCTTCTAATACTCCTTCTCGTATGTTTCCCTGTTCAAGAATTCTTACATATCAAACGCAAATTTATTTACCAGTTCTTGAGTATCCTATACCATGTCACCTCTCTCATCCCATTATTTCATTAACCTGTTTTCATTATTCTCCAACAGACTCTCTGTTTTAGACAAGTCAATTCCCTGCCCCAAACTTTTGGGTGTTTTTGTTGTTGTTGTTGTTTGTTTGTTTGTTTGTTTTTTCAGTTTTTGGCCAGGGCTGGGTTTGAACCCGCCACCTCTGGCATATGGGGCTGGCGCCCTACTCCCTTGAGCCACAGGCGCCGCCCTCCCACAGGTGGTTTTTCCTTCCTAAGGGACTTAATGTGGACTATTCCAGCATCTGAGTAATTCTATCAGCTTCCAACAATTTAAGTCCCTTCTAACTTTGAAACCCTGGAGAAATAGTTTTCCCAACAAGGCTTCCTAATTAACTTTGTAATACTCACATAATCCTACTACAAAGAAATCATTCTTTCTCATTGTTTGGACAATTGCTCCTGCCTGAACTTCTGACATGTATCCATGTATCTCTAACCCATCTTCTCACAGAAGCTGCAGTATAATGACTTCTACGTTTTCTTCCGAACATAACCACTGGGTGTCCCATTTTTCATGTGAGATAGGCTTTCCTTTCACTCTTAGTGAGAATTATGATGGTCATCCCTGATATCTGGATAAGTTATTTTTTTTTAACTATGAAACAGTCGACGAAATTCTAAAATACCACTTCCCTCAGGAAACTCATCGGTGATGAGTCACGGGCAAGACTGGGAAAGTTAGAAGGAGCTGGAAATGTAAAGTTTTGAGTCCATAAGCACCAAGGTGACAGTTTAAAACCACAGTTTGAAAGTCTAAGATGACATTTAAAAATAGAAGCATAAGGAGTGTGGAAGAAAAGGGTGAGACCTGGGAAATCCATACCTTTTAAGTGTCTGTTAACTGACGTATAGAAATGAGATTCACTTCTGGGATCTGACTGTATTATGTCACATATACTCACACCTGCAGCCTCTCTCCGAAGGTTTAGTTTGATTCTCTATGAATTTCTTTTTTTTTTTTTTTTTTTTGAGACGGAGCCTCAAGCTATCCCCCTGGGTAGAGCGCCATGGCATCACGCTCACAGCAACCTCCAACTCCTGGGCT
>NW_003852452.1:6342730-6350079 GCF_000181295.1 Otolemur garnettii
GTGGCTGGCGCCTTAGCCACTTGAGCCACAGGCACCGAGCCGATTCTCTATGAATTTCTTAGGCGTTATCATCTCTACTCTGCAGTTTGAAAGTCCAAGGGGTAAAGTACAGGAAGAAACTGGACTCATAATTAGTTATCACTGTCTTTTAAATGTCCAAGCCAGGAAATTTAAAATGGACTGTGATCCAAGCAACAATCACTCAACACGTTACTCACAAATTTCTGAGAAAAAAATTACTGCTTATTCCACAATGTAAAATATCAAGCATTAGTGGAAAACTGAATTTTAGCCATCTTTTTAGTCAAAACTGATTTTCCAACTCTAGTAATCATACAGTTTCAATCACTATGTTCTTTTTCTCCTGCAGAAACAATGAACTACTAATACGTTCCAGGATATTCACCACCTGCTCCTGACTCTGAGAGGAAATAAAAACCATTCAAGTATTGTGTCACGTTGTACCATTTCAGGTCTGAGGATCACAATCAAATATTATCTTCATTTTAGAAATCCGAGCCTGTAGATCTCAGGAAATGCAAAAGTTAACTTGTTTATTAGTTCTTATATTATCAACTCTGATAAACGTCATAAAAGCAGGAATAAAAATGAAGCCACCTTAATATTCCATTTTCTTTATTATGGCATGCGTCCCCTAGCTATGACTTCTTAAATCAAGGAATAATTTTAAATACTATACCTCAGAAACACAGTAGTGGAAATTGTTTGAAAATGAAAATATGTATGATTCACTAATCAAGAATGGGTTTCTTTCCCTGGTACTATTAGAATAATCTTTACAATTGCTAATTAATATTTGCTGAATATGAAATAGGTATAAAGCATGAAGCCAGAATTGAATAAAACCCAATAAACAAGAGACAACAGTTTTGAGTAAACCATTAGGATGACAAGAAACTATTCTACTCTTTCTAAAACGCCTGGTACAGGACAAGAAAACCTCTTTCTTTCTACTTTTTTTTTGGGGGGGGGGAACAGTCTCACTTTCTCACCCTTAGTAGAGTGCCATGGTGTCATAGTTCACAGCAACCTCAAACTCTTGGCCTCAAGTCATCCTTCTGCTTCAGCCTCCCAAGTAGCTGGGAATACAGGTACCTACCACTATGCCCCACTATGTTTAGAGATGGGCTCCCATTCTTGCTCAGGCTGGTCTTGAACTCCTGAGCTTGGGCAATACACCTGCCTCGGCCTCCCAGAGGGTTAGGATTACAGGTGTGAGCCACCACACCCGGCTGAAGAAAACCCATTTCTAACTTCTGCTATGAATTTTAGTGTAACCTCATAAAAGTAGCACATTTTACTCCAAATTAAAAGAATGTTTTCTGAATTTAAAAAATATTCACCACGCAAGTGGCACCTGTGGCTCAAAGGGGTAAGGCGTTGGCCCCATATGCCGGAGGTGGCGGGTTCAAAACCCAGCCCTGGCCAAAAACTGCAAAAAAAAAAAAAAAAAAAATTCACCATGATGTTGAGCTTCAGCCTGCAAATTTAGATTCCTAAGTCCAATATTCAATAAATTCTTGCTTTTCATTTTTGCAATCTGGGTAGACAGGCACCATGGTTATAGACTCCAACTTCCCAGCCCTCCCCTAAAGTAATATATCATTCTGCTTATTGATTACCTCTTGTTTTAGACATCTCTCTGAGAGCACGCCACACTCACGATGCTGCCGTATCATTCCTTTCTAGATAGTAAGTCATAGGACCGCCCCTCATCTGGTAAATATTTCCATCTGAAAATAGGCATCTTGGTTGTGCAGCCCTTCATACAAGAGGTATGTCTCCACCCAGGTCCCCTATATTTGATGATAACTTATTGATATGGTGACCATGTCCTTTATTTCCAGCCCAGGATACCCTAAAAAGGTAAAAGAACCACAAACCACCATAGTTACACTGAGACAATAGGCGGAAACCAGGATTGCCAGCCATAATGGGACATACAATTACAACAAATTAGTCCAAACAGATCCTCTCTCTGTACATGAAATGTGGAAAGAAAGCCAATAGAAACACACAAGAGAGAACACAGTAAGCAAAGTCCTGAGGCAGAAGAAAAGGAAGTAATTATCTTGAATGAGAAGAAAAAGTGAAATAGAAGGGAATGAAGAAAAAGTCAGCCACAGGGACAAACAGCTGACATTCGTACGCTGTGCTGACAAGTGCAGATACCTTGCTGCATTCACTCTCTGAAACAATCCCATGGGACAGGTATGATTACCCCCACTCCACAGTAAGTTAAGTGAGGATATCAGCTCGAGATCATGCAGCTAGTTTACACCGCCCAAGCAACGAAAATGGTTGAGTCACCATAATGGCAAAACACCCAGGTAGTAGGTTCCAAAAAAGGTGTGCACATTTCAAGGGAGTGCCCAAACAGTCTACTGGGATGTGGGAAAGGATTTTAGAAGTCAAATTTATTTTTATCCCCTATTTTTAAATATTCTTTTGTATATATTTAATAATGTGTACAGTGTAGTATTATAGTCATACATATGTATCATTTAAAAATAAATGTATAACTAGTGTACTAACTTGTAGGTGAGGCATGTGATCAAAAAAGTTGCAAGATCACTGCCCAGGGTTCAGAGCAGTTTCTACATACTGTGGCATCAGCAGGACTAATTCAAACTAGCAGAACAATCGTTGTAGCCTTGAGGCCCAGGTGGTGGTGACCAAGATTGACTCACGTTCCCCCTTATTTCTATATATGTTCTGACATAGAAAATTAACTCAAATCAAGTGAGCTCAAAAGGTAAAATATCATCCTAATTTTAAAAGTTTCTAAGCCAACACCCTAAAACAACATGATTTTAAACCCAGACATAAAATTATTTTTTTCACTATATTTCTATTTGTAGATTTTACCTTTGTTTCATGCCTGCCTGGTTTCTTTTCTTTTTTAAGACAGAGTCTCACTCTGTCCCCCTGGGTAAAGTGTTACGTGGCATCACAGCTCACAGCAACCTGAAACTCCTGGTTTCAAGCAATCCTCTTGCCTCAGCCTCCCAAGGAGCTGAGACTACAGACACCACCATAACACCTGGCCATTTTTACAGACAAAGTCTCACCGTAGCCTCAGGTTGGTCTCAAACTCCTGAGGTCAGACAATCCATCTGCCTCAGACTTCCAGAGTAGTAGGATTACAGATGGGAGCTACCATGCCTGGCCACAAAATTATTTCTACCACATGCATAACCCACAGCTATGTGTCTATGTTTTGAGAAGGCAATGCATATACAGGGTTATCAATTAACTTTCATTGGTAAATAGTCCCCTCTTTTAAGAAAGTTTTCTTCATTTCATGTTAGACATCTTAATTTTAACAGCCCTTCTGTTAGTAATTAAACTCTTTTTGTCTATGCTAAATTCCTCAGAATACTTGGGCCTGTCTCTCCTATTGCAATCTCGACTTGTGGCATTTTGTATTTATGATGAATTTATCGTTAAGTACAGCAGCATCTGTAGTTGGTTTTAACCCTTTGTGTAATTTTTCAAATACATGGAAATGTTTATTTAATTCAACTTTCATTCTTCATCTGACTATCTGATCCAAATCCAACCCTGTCTGATTTTACTGGATGCCTATGAAGTATTTCATGTTGTGACAATGTTTCAGGTAGGCTCCTTAGCAAAACGTCCTCTTGGGGATGTAAAAGATGGGAAAGTGACGACAGAAGTGGCTGCTACGACTGCTTTGATTTCTAGAAATTCAAAGATAGTTCTAGAAGTACTCGAATTTAAAATAATTCTGTAAGCATTAATTAGAATTCCAAGGAATAATAACAGTCATTACAATTTGCTTCTGAAGGAACTGCCCAAATGGAATAATCCAGGCAAGAACTTCCCTTCCTGCCTCCTCTTCCCTCCATGTGACTCTTCCCTGTCTCTATCTCTTATCATCACCAGGAGTAAGTTTTTTCTTCTCCGCCCACTCTTGATCTCCCCATTTCTAGTCTTATTTCTTCCTTAACTAGACATTGTTAAGGATATGTATAATATATACGATATACACAATACATAAAAGTATATTTTAACTGTCCACTTAACATACATGGGTGCCTCCTCTAAGTTTTAAAAGAGTAGTTGAATATGAAAACTTAAAAATAACAAGCCACTACATAGTACATAATAGATGCATGTTCAAGTTCATTCCTTCCTCACTGAGTTCATTTGTTTTTGCCTCGCCATTAGTCATTACTTCACTAATTTTGTCAGGATCACTAGCTCTTAATGGGAGGAAGGAAAGAATTCCCCATCTTAACCCTAGCCTTTCTCCATAGCAGTCTTCCCAGCCATAATGGCTCTGGAAAATTCTAACATTGTAAAATTTCAGATAAAGGATACATGTCTGAGGTAGAGCAGAGGATGGTCAAGTCTTCACAGATTAGACACTGAAAGGAGAGGCAACTGGCAAGACAAGGCATGTGATCCGGCGGCCGCTGTTCTAATGAGTGTCAATTTTCAATAAGATTGTTCCACCTGCTGCCCTACGTGCCCTTCCCTCATCAGTCCGCGGCTCCCCATATAGAACTGGGCAGACAGGGATGGCAGAAGGATTTTCTACACTGTCCTTAGCACAACGAAATTAGCCAGTAGTTTCTTCTAAATTTCCTAACTAAATGCCAAGAAAAATATAAAAGGAAATATTTTTGAAACTTACAGTTTCTCAAACAAGTTATTGATCCTCTACGGATCACATCCAATCCTGCCTGTCTCTTCCAAGACCAAGGTCAAGAAGCCAAACTTAAACCTTACAGGCATCATGGGCCATGTGCACCATGAGGATAGAAACAGTGTCCATACAACCTACAGTTTTACCTCCAGGGTCTATCAAAGTACCTAACACATAAAAAGTGTTCAGTAGGTAATACAGAAATAAAGGAATGATACATACATAAAAATTATCACCTTTCAAGTAAAACCACCTCTCCCAGGTTATGGGTGATTAAGCCTTATCTGTTAAATTAACATACAGTAAGAAATTCCCTTTTTTACTAATAAGAGTGTTGTTCTTTCAAAACTCTCTTAGGAGAATCTAACTGGTGTTGTATTTGCAAGCAAATTCAAATGAGTACTTTTTATCTTTGTCCATGTAAATCAAACCCCAGTAGCAAGGCCAGGTATGTCTTGAAGTACATTATTCAGTGCCTCCCAACACCACACACGGCACAGCTCTTTTCCAAAGAAAAAGAAAGAGTAGTTTGTAACTGTTTGCCTTCCCTCAACAGCTGCTATTTAAATTATGAGGTGTCATTCTGTTGTAAATTATATCCTACCTAAGGAAATTGCACTAGTTTGGCAAATACTAAGCAAATCTAGCCAAATTAAATACAGAATTACTGATACTACGAGCTGGCACACACACATACATACCAAGGCAGGTAACAAAGATTACGTCAAAGACTGAAAAAGTAATTAGAAGTAGCAGAGCACATCTAAAGGAGGGTGCAATAATAACAATGAAATAGTAGCTTTTGGCAAGCCCAAGAACAAGGGCTCCTTGTGACCTCCACATTGTCTTTCTCAGAGCTGCCAGTGATTAACAATAATTCTTCCACTAAGACCAAGCAAATTCTGAACTTAGGAAATTAATAGCCATATGGAAGCCAACAGAATCAAATAGGAGTTCACTGGAGTAACAAAGGTAAAATTAAAAACAACTCTCAGTATTTCGAGGAAGACAAGAAAGAGAGAAGGAAATGTAATTACAGTCATCTATCAGGTCCCTTCATGGTTGCCACTTGTTGGGTCCCATCTGGGATGCCACTTGTCAGGGCCCAGGACTGGCCAGGTCTCTGGCCCCGTTTCTCTATGGTCCGGCGCTCGGGAACAATTACCCTTAGGTGCCCAAGGGCTATTCACTTTAGCAGAAGAGAAAGACAGAGAAACAGTCTTTGAGGGAGAAAAGCAGTCTTAGTAAAAGAATGAATCTTAGCAGTCTTGGCAGAGACACCGTGCAAGCATTCTGCAGGCAGGAAAAGCGAAAGAGTCAGAGTGAGCAGGTCCATGAAAGAATGGCACGCACTCTCCTCGACTGCTTTCTCCTGCAGCTTCTTATAGATGTACTCTCATGACTCTTAGCACCACAGGTGGAGAGACCGCCAATCACTAATGCTCTCATCTCATGAGCTCTTGCAATCTCGTGTTGAGGGACAACAACTCTTCCCCATGCCCTTATCACCGTGTTATACTACTGAGATGTTACCGGTGTTTCTTATGATTACAGAATGTGCCAAGCATAGCTCTCGCTTCTCCTTTCCTTAAAGCTATATGGTCTACTACAGTTGTCCTTTGGGATTCACTAGGAAAGGGAGGGGTCCAGAACCCTCTGCAGATACCAAAAACCACAGATGCTGAAGTCCCCGATATAAGATGCCACAGTATTTGCAAATAATCTACACACATCCTCTTAAATACTGTAAATCATCTCTAGATTATATATAATACCTAATACAAAGGCCACACATCACTTCCTTCACACGGATTTAACACTGTACTGAACATGTAGCCAGTTCAAGTTTTTGCTTTTGGAACTTCATAGAATTTTTTCTTCACAAGTATTTCCAATCTGTAGTTTGTTGAATCCACAGATACAGAATTCACAGATGTGAAAAGTGGACATATCAACATTTGTCTCTGTCACTCCTAATTATACAGGGAGTGAAGGTGAGGAAAAAAACAACTTAAGGATCCTACTTTGTGCTAGTTACTTTACACAAATTATTTTAATTTCTAGATAACTCCAAGATGTCTATATCACCATAAATGTAAATTCCAGTACTTTATCCTACTATAATGAGGTAGGATAAAGTAGCCCCTCAAAGTCACACTCTAGTAAATAGCAGAGCCATGGTCTAAGCACCAATCAGTCTGATTCCATTATAACCCACAGCAGGAAAGAGAAGCCTCAGTATGTCAGCAAAGAATTCAATGCCCAAACTATGATCCCTGAACGGAAGTACGCCATAACACCCAGAGACATATTGCAACATATATATTGCTATTAAAGTTTGTTCCTTCTGCTATATATAAATTATTTTTAGTATTTTTCTTAATTTTTATTTTTTTTTACTTTCTTCATTCTTTTTTTTTTCCTCTTTTCTATATTGCTGCAGTTGTTGGCTATTTGAGCTTGTTTTGTTTTATCTGCTTTGTTTTTGCTAATTTGTTTGGTTGGTTCTAATCTTCACTTCCATCTTTACCTACATCAACAGTAAGGACTCCTGGCTTGGGTCTGTAGCACAGTGGTTACAGTGCCAGCCACATACACCAAAGTTGGCGGGTTCAAACCTGGCCCAGCCAGATAACCAACAATGACAACTGCA
>NW_003852452.1:6350236-6351052 GCF_000181295.1 Otolemur garnettii
AAAAAAAAAAAAAATAGA
The DNA here is from genome assembly GCF_000181295.1 of Otolemur garnettii. Lineage (NCBI taxonomy): Eukaryota > Metazoa > Chordata > Mammalia > Primates > Galagidae > Otolemur > Otolemur garnettii. The sequence goes on from NW_003852452.1 coordinate 6,350,255, forward strand.
GTAAGGACTCCTGTATTTTTAGTCACAAGGACAAGTATGGCTATGCTTAAGATAATAAGGAGTTCCTGATTTTGAGAAACCCTCCCAGCCCAGCCCCCTAAATCCTTGAATTATAGGACTGGCCTTAACCCTGTGCCAATTAATACCATTTCTGCTATCACTCTCATTCTGTCTTCCTGTCCTCTGTCTCTTCTGTTCTTCAATTCTTTTCTTTCATCCTCCTTTCCTTTTTCTTTTCTTTTTTTCTTTCCTTCTTTTTTCTTTTCTTTGTTTTTCTTCCTCTTGTTTCTCCCTGCTTGCACTTTATCCTTCCCTTCCTTTTGACCAAAGCTCCGAGGCAAGGTAATTTGAAGCAAGGGAGGAAGCAAGAAGGGGAAAAGGAGGACAAGAAGGTGAACAAATGCAAAGAATAATGGGGAGGAACCAAACGAAAAATTGGGTCAGCATGGAAAACCACAACAGAGCAACTCTCCCAAGACATCATGAGGTAGCTACTGCAGAAGACTCTACCTATAAAGAATTAATAGATTTGACATAAAAATATGGATGATAAAGACAATAAAAGGAATGGATGAGAAAATGGAGAGACAGAACCAAAAGTCAGACAAGAGATACGTAGAATATAGAAAGGATGTGGCAAAGCTTAAAGAAATGAAGGAGACCATCAGGGAATGTAAAGATGCAGTGGAAAGTACCAAAAATAGTTTACACCATGGAGAAGAAAGAACCTCGGAGCTAGAGGATAAAGTTTTCGAGTTAACCTAGGTAGTCAAAGAGGCAGAAAAGAATAGAGAGAAA
>NW_003852452.1:6351072-6353979 GCF_000181295.1 Otolemur garnettii
TGAATAATAAGGATCCCTGAAGGGGAAGAAAATTATTACAAAAGTATAGAAGCCCTACTGGAGACCATCATAAATGAAAACTTCCCTTTCAGATCAATATCAAACCCCATGTCATCTCAACTTAAATAGAGCTTCTCCAAGACACATTGCAATGAACCTGTCCAAAGTTAAGATGAGAAAAAATTCTGCAAGCAGCTAGGAGTAAGTACCAACTGACCTACAAAGGGAGAACCATTAGGACGACAGCAGACTTTTCAAGCGCAACCTGCCAAGCCAAGAAGAACATGGTCATCCACCTTCAACATTCTTAAACAAAACAATTTTCAGCCCAGAATTCTGTATCCTGCTAAACTACACTTCAAAATTGATGGAGAGTCAATCAATGGAGGTTTATTAAGCCAAATGGAAAAAATAAAAATAAAAACATAAAAAAAAATTATGGAGAAATCAAATCTGTTGCAGATATACAAACACTGAGGAAATTTGCTACAAGACCAGCTCTACAGGAAATACTTAGACCTATTCTCAACCCTGACCATCACAATGGATCACCAGCAAAGTAAACACCCAGGAGCTAAAGGTCAAAACTTAGCTTCCACAATGGCACAAAGGATAAAGCTACACAACAGAGTTTCATAAAATAAGATGAACGGAACCCCACCACACGTCAATTATCTCAGTAAATGTCAATGGATTGAATTCACCACGGAAGAGGTACAGGCCGGCTGACTAGATAAAAAAGCACAAGCCATCCATATGCTGTCTCCAGGAGATACACCTAGCATTGAAGGACAAATTAAGACTCAAAAGTTAAGGGATGGAAAACAGTATTTCAAGCAAATGGAAATCAGAATAAAGGAGGGGTTGCAATCTTATTTTCCGTTACAAGGAGATTTAAATCAACTAAGTTAAGACAAAGAGGGACACTTTATACTGGTCAAAGAAACAATACAACAAGAAGACATTTCAATTTTAAATATTTATGCACCTAATTTAAATGCTCCCAGATTTATGAAACAGACCTTGATGGGTCTGAGCAATATGATATCCCATAACACCATAACAGCCAGGAACTTTAACACCCGGCTGACAGAACTGGACAGATCCTGTAAACAAAAACTAAACAAAGATATAAAGGACTTAAATGTCACCTGAGAACAAATGGAATTAACAGACACACCATCCCAAAGCTAAGGAATATACATTTTTCTCATCAGCCCATGTCATATACTCCAAAATAGACCATATCCTAGGATACAAATCAAACCTCTGCAAAATTAAAAGAATATAAATTACACCTTGCATCTTCTCAGGACACAAAGTAATAGAGGTAGAACTAAATTCCAACAAAAATGTTCATCTCCACACAAAGACATGGAAATTAAACAACTATATGCTGAATGATAGTTGGGTTCAGGAAGAGGAAACAAAGAAGGAAATTGTTAAATTCCTCAAACATAACAATAATGAAGATACAAGTTATCAAAACCTGTGGGATACAGAAAAAGCAGTCTTAAAAGGGAAATTGATCACAGAAGATGCCTACATTCGAAAAACAGAAAAAGAGCGCATTCACAAACTCATGAACCATCTTATGGAACTGGAAAAAGAAGAACAATCTAATCCCAAATGCAGCAGAAGAAAAGAAATAACCAAAATTATATGAGAGATTAATGAAATTGACAACAAAAGAATCATTCAGAAAATTAATGAAATAAAAAGTTAGTTTTTCCCTCACTCCACTGAAGATACTTTTCTGTTTCTTTCTGTTATAGCTCTGTTATAACTCATTATAAATTTTGCTTTTGCTACTGTTCCTACATGTGTAGGTAATATGATTTTTCTCTCTGGTGGTTCCCGGTGGTCCCCAGAATTGACATTCTGCAATTTGATATTTTTTCAATTTGATTTTTACTACAGCATGTAAAGAAAGATACATACATACATGGATGCTTACGTTTAGATTTACACCTGACTTTGTGTTTAGAGTACACTTTGAAGGTGAGGATTCAGATTTTTATTTCTGGAAGATTCTTAGCAATTATTCTTACATATATGTATTTCTTCTCTATTCCTTGTTCTTGGAAATTTACATGAAAGATGATCCATTTGACTTAAATTATTTATATATTTATATATTTTTGCCTGTATGGTTTGGTGCTGTTTTTCAATAAACTTTTTCTTTTATTCTGCCCAATTTAGGTTTTATTGCACTTACTAAAAATTTTATTACAAATGCTACATATTTCTCTTCTAAAATTTATGCTTGATTATTTGTAATTTCTACTTTCAGCTTTCTGCTTTTTTTGTACAATCTCTTATACCAGCAGTCCCCAACCTTTCTAGCACCAAGGACCAGTTTCACAGAAGACAATTTTTCCACAGACCTGGGGGGTGTTGGTGAGAGAGATGAGACAGGAGGTGGCCATCCAAGTGATAAGGAGTGACTATCGGCATAGCTGAAGCTTTGCTTGCTTAATCACCGCTCAGTTCCAGCTGTACAGCCTGGTTCCTAATAGAACCAGAACCTTACTTGTACCAGGGACCTACCGCATAGAAGACAATTTTTCCACAGATGGGGAAGTAGAGGAGGGTTGGGACAGAAGGTAGAGCTCAGGCCGTGATGCCAAGTGCAGCTTGTTTCCTAACAAGCCACGGATTGGTACCGGTCTATGGCCTGAGGGTTGGGGACCATAGTCTTACACCCTAAGAAGTTACATTTTCAGCTTGGTGCCTATAGCTCAGCAGCTTGGGCACCAGCCACATATACCAGAGCTAGCGGGTTCGAACCCAGTCTGGGCCTGTCAAACAACGACAACTACAACCAAAAAACAGCCAGGCATTGTGGCGGGCACCTACAGTCCCAGCTACTTGGGAGGCTGAGGCAAGAGAATCGCTTAAGCCCAC
>NW_003852452.1:6354664-6361506 GCF_000181295.1 Otolemur garnettii
TTTTTTGGTTGCAGCCGTCATTGTTGTTTGGCAGGCCGGGCTGGATTCGAACCTGCCACCTTAGGTGTATGTGGCTGGCGCCTCAGCCACTTGAGCCACAGGTGCTGAGCCAAAAACAGACTATTATAACTGTAAGATGTTTTAGATCTAAGGGTACAAAGTTTCAGTTAGACAAGATGAATTAAGTTCTCAAGAGCTATTGTACATGATGATCACTATAATTACCACTATAATTACCAATAATGTACTTTATACTCTAAAATTGTTAAGGGAGTAGATCTTAAATATTGTCACCCCCCCACACACAAAAAAGTGACATGACAAATATGTGTTCCAGGTCATATGTGCTTAATTTAATCATTTCACAACATATACACATACATATACATATAATGTCGTACACGTAAATACATATAATTATTTGTCAACTATATCTTCATAAAGCTAGGGAAAAATTTTAAGTACCAGTTCAAAATATAAACATAATCAAAGGTAATAAACTGGTAAAAATAATAAAACATGTGAAAACAGACTAGTGAAAATAAAGATGTAACTTTTTTTTTCCATCCAATTTTATAAACCCAGAAAACAATGAGACATATATTTAATTTAGGGCTATATACATATGTAGTAAATGATATAATTAAAGAAAGGACAGGGAATGATTAACATAAAACTCCGGATAGTAATTATCTTTGTGGAGGAAGAAAGAGGATGCAATGTCAGGTGCACACAGAGGCTTCTAAGGCACTTGTAAGTTCTATTTCTTAAGCTAGCTAAGAGGCATTGGTGTAATTTTTATTTTTTTAGCAGTACCACTAGTAGGGAAGTTCCACTGTTTCCTTCTGGTGATGGGAACTCAATAGAGAAACTGTTTCTCTGTCCTTTTACTTACACAACCCTAGAGAAATAAAGGGATTTACACACATACATCCAGTGATGCTGCCTACCACTGGATAGAAAGCAAGTCCAGATTCAGGATTCTCATATTCACTTGGCAAAAATGCCTGAAGCCATTATCTACAAATCTAGCCTCTGTCATATAAAAGGTGAAATTTTCCCTACACTTCCCCCATCTTCCCTACACTTCCTCCAACTTTTCCTTAGTGAAAAAGAATGGAGCTACTCAACTTCAAAACTAACTGTAAAGCTACTGCAATCAAGACAGTGTGGTATCAGTGAAGGAACAGGCAAGCAGATCAGTGGAACAGAACAGACAGCCCAGGAATGAATGGATATAGACATAGATAGATAGAGATAGAGCTAGAGATACAACCTTTGACAAAGGAGAAAAGGCAATGCAATGAAGCAAAGACGGTCTTTCCAACAAATGGTACTAGAACAACCGGCCATACATGTGCAAAAAACTAAATAGATAACAGACTTCCTCCCCTTGACAACTGAAAATTGATCACAGAGGCTCGGCATCTGTAGCTCAGTGGTTGGGATGCAGCCACATACACCAAGGCAGGCAGGTTCAAACCTAACCTGGGTCTGCTAAACAACAATGACAACCATAACTGAAAAATAGCTGAGCACTGTGGTGGGTGCCTGTAGTCCTAGGTACTTGGGAGGCTGAAGCAAGAGAATCATTTAAGCCTAAGAGTTTGATGTTGCTGTAAGCTGTGATGCCACAGCACTCTACTGAGGGAGACATAGTGAGACGCTGTCTCAAAAACAAAAAAGAAAGAAAAAAGAAAATTGGTCACAGGTCTAAATTTAAAAGCCAAAATTATAAACTCCTGGAGGATAACATAGGAGAAAATCTAGATAACCTTGCAATGACTTTTAGATACAACACCAAAGACACAATCCAAGAAAGAAAGAATTAGTAAGCTGGACAGCATGAAAGTTAAAAACTTCTACATAAAAACTTCTATTCTGTAAAAATTAATGTCAAGAGAATGAGAAGATAAGCCATCAATGGGGAGAAAATATTTGCAAAAGATATATCTAATAAAGGACTGTTATTCAAATATATATATAAACTCTTGAAACAGAACAATAAGAAAATAAATAACCTGTGGGTCAGCACCTGTGGCTCAGTGAGTAGGGTGCCAGCCCCATATACCAAGGGTGGCAGGTTCGAACCCGGCCCGAGACAAACTGCAGCAACAAAAAAATATAGCTGGGCATTGTGGCAGACACCTGTGGTCCCAGCTACTCAGGAGACTGAGCCAAAAGAATCGGCTAAGCCCAAGACCTGGCGGTTGCTGTGAGCTGTTATGCCACAGCACTCTACCGAGGGTGACAAAGTAAGACTCTTGTCTCTTTAAAAAAAAAGGAAAATAAACAACCTGATTAAAAAGTACACAAGGGGCAGTGCCTGTGGCTAAAAGGAGTAGGGTGCCAGCCCCATATGCCGGAGATAGTGGGTTCAAACCCAGCCCCAGCCAAAAAATAAAAAGTAGACAAAAGACCTAAATACACATATCACCAAAAAAGAATTATATAGACAGCAAATAAATGTACAAAAAGATTCTCTGTATCATATGGCATTGGGAAATTGCAAATCGAAAGGATGAGACACCACTACATACCTACTAGAATGGCCAAAATCCAAAACACTAACACCAGATGCTGGTGAGGATGTAAAAAAACAAAAACTCTCATGCGTTGCTGGTGAAAATGCAACTGGTACAGCCACTTGGGAAGACAGTGTAGCAGGTTCTCACAAAACTGAACACGCTCTACCATATGATCCAATGATCAAGCTCCCTGGTATTTATTCAAATAAGATGAAAAGTTCTATCCACACAAAAACCTGCATGCAGATATTTACAACAGCTTTATTCATAAACAACAAAACTTAAAAATAACCACAATGTCCTTCAGTAGGTGAATGAAGGAATAAACTGCCGTACATCCAGACAATAGTCAATGCTATTAAAAAGTGAACCATCGGGCCGTGAAAAGACATGCAGGAAACATCAATGCATTATGACTAAGTGACAGAAGATGATCTGCAAGGGATACCTGTTACAGGATTTCAACCTTGGCATTCTGGAAAAGACAAAACTGCACAAACACTGAAAGAATTAAGGCATGCCAGAGGTTAGGGGAAGGGAGTGATGGATAGACAAAGCCCAAGATTTTTAGAGTAGTGACTCTACTATCCATGATATTATAACAGTGAACACATGTCATTAAACATCTGTCAAAGCCCATAGAATGTACACCACCAAGGCTGAATTCTAATGAATTTGAATATAGACTCTAGGTGATGATGATGTGTTAATGTAGGTTCATCATTACAATAAATATACCTCTAGTGCAAGATTTTAATAGTGAAAGAGGCTGTGTGTGTGTGAAGTATGAGGAATCTTAGCATTTTCTAACTAATTTTGCTGGGAACCTAAAACTGCTCTTAAAAAATAAAGTTTGGGGTGGTGCCTGAGGCTCAAAGGAGTAGGGCACTGGCCCCATATACCAGAGGTGGCAGGTTCAAACCTGGCCCCAGCCAAAAACTGCCAAAAAAGTAAATAAATAAAGTTTTTTTATATTAAAAAAAAGAAGAAGAAGAAGGGGGTTCTTTGGGTGCACTGTCCAGTTAGTTCTGAATCTATGTTAATAATGTATATCCATATATTCATGCATGTATCTATACACATGCATATATCTACACTTAGATACTTAGATACACAGATATATACACATTATATAATGCTTTAAAGGTTTTTAAAGAGTTAATGATATCGTGTCTCTGAAAGATAAATGACAGTTAAAATTTATAGCAGTATGAGAAAGTACTTATATAAAATTAATTTTTTTAAGCAGAATATAAATCTATTAAGGCTTAAGAAGTATCAAATTAGCATAAATGCATATAAAGTCTTAGAAAAAGGTCTTAAGCAAGCCCCCTTTTTGGGTGGCAGAGCTCAAAGTGCGGCAAAAACAACTGCAGGCGGGAAGCAGGGGAAAGTTGCCCTTATCTAAGATTGACAAAATTTTGTTTTTCTTCCTCCCTTTCTCCTCCCTCCAACAAGAGATGTATGTCAAGTACATGCCTCCTCCCTCTTCCTTTCTCACCCCTTAGGATTTTTTGTTGTTTGTTTGTTTGTTTGTTTTTGGTGACAGTGTCTTCCTGTGTCACCCCAGCCAGAGTGCAGTTCACTGCAACCTCCAGCCTCTGGCTCAAGCATTCCAAGTAGCTGGGATTATAAGCATGCACCACCACACCTAGCTAATCTTTCTAATTTTTGTAGAGATGGGTCTCTCCCTCTTGCTCAAGCTAGTCTCAAATTCCTGAGCTCATGAGATCCTCCCGCCTCTGCCTTCCAGAGTATGAGGATTACAGACATGAGTCACCACTTCCAGCCCCCTTGGGCTTTTTGTTTCACTTATAAAATGACCATACTGACACTATCTCCTCTTCCACCAAAAAACACAAAGATTGATGATGAACTCTGAATCAGGAACTGGGGATTGTGACACCAAACTGAACAACACAGATTCTGTATCAAACAGTAGCTCTTAATATTCCAGGCTGACAAAAAGTATGTGTTGCTCTTATTTTTTTTCATTGAACTAATACTAGTAAAGGGACTATTTTAAACTACAAAACAACATATATCCTCTTTGAATCCTTATTCATGAACAACATGTTAGAATAACAATAAGGTCGGGACATCACTGTGAGCATTTCGGTGTAACATGCATATTGTTTTCAACTATCATTTTCTACATAGATTTTTCATTTATTTATTTATTTATTTATTTTGAGACAGAGCCTCAAGCTGTCCCCCTGGGTAGAGTGCTGTGGCATCACAGCTCACAGCAACCTCCAACTCCTAGACTCAAGCAAGTCTCCTGCCTCCACCTCCCAAGTAGCTGGGACCACAGGCGCCCGCCACAACACTTGGCTATTTTTTTGGTTCTAGCCATCATTGTTGTTTGGCAAGCCTGGGCTGGATTCGAACCCGCCACCTTAGGTGTATGTGGCTGGTGCCTTAGCCACTTGAGCTACAGGTACCAAGCCTAGATTTTTCATTTAAACACATTGATTTTCAAACTCTTTCATGTACAATATGCTTATGACAATACTTTGTGAGACCATTGGGTATCACTCTGCTCAAACACAGAATACGTATATGTGAAGATGTTGACTGCTAAGATTATCAGGCCCTTCCATCTAGATCTGCTGTCAGACAGGACAGCAAGGAAGCTCTAACTGACACAACCTAGAATACTCCTTTACATACAAGGAACTTAAGCAATACCCCAGGAATTCTGCATGAAAAGTCAACAAAACTTCCATATTTTCTATAGGACATGCATCAAGAGAACTAAAGATACTTTTATTTGCCTTGAATTATTCCCATCCTATACTGACTCAACAACCTATGTTAACCATAAATTTTATGAGCAAGAGAGTATATCATTGAGTGTGTATACTCATGAGTAAATAGAGATAGAACTTTATTATTTACTGTTTAAGATCCAGAATTCTTTGCTTGTTGGTTATTTCACATTTTCCTTCCTGAGCCAAAGCTCTCCAAAAGTGTACCAGTGAGTATTTCCACACCTGCCTTTTCTCACAGCCATTATTAAGCTTCTTCCTAATTCCTGTATTCTGATTGTTTCTCTGAGCATTTTCCAAACTTTTTGGTCACAGGACCCCTTCACATTCTTAAAAGTTACTGAGGAACCCAAAGAGAATTGTTTTGTGGCTGTGTCTAGCTACAGTCGCTGTGTTGCAAATTAAACCTGAGAAACATACAACACAATAAAACACAGGCACACATTTCAGTAGCCAATAAAAGGATGATACCATCATCCTAGCTCTGGAAAACTCTGCTATATGCTCAAGAAAGAATGAGAGTAAAAAAAGTAAATAACATCTTAGTATCATTATGAAAATAGTCTAATCTTACAGACTCCCCGTACAAAAGGCCCTGGAGGACCCTCAAGGCTAACGTATCACATTTAGACCTTTATCTTATGACTTCTTATGTTACCTAATTCATACCTGTGGCCTGTTGCTTGGTTACTATATACCACAAAGGCATGGCCCATAGGGCACAGGGCACGCACAGTAAATTACCCTGATTGCCTTTTCTCCACAAAGAGTGACTGCTTCCCAAGTACCAACAGTTTTATTCAATCGCTTAAGTATTTCCAGGCTATTTGGAATGGATGAAATTTTAAACTCCAGACTGTATAAGAAAGTTTACATAGGAGGGCAAAGAAGGGACAGGAAGAAAATCTGAAGAAGCCTCTGAACAGTGCTACCCATTCTCCTAAACTATCTCATTCTCCTGCTTATATATACATAAGCCAGTTAGTAAATGTATCTATCAGCTTTTAATCTAACAATGCTGGGCAAATACATAGAAAGAAAACAAGGGAATTAAAGGACTTCCACTGTTACTCTTTGAAGTCAAAATAATCGTTATAGTCAATTGCTTTTTGCTTTGTGTTTATATTTTACATCTGCCCACTGGACATGACATTTTGGGTAATGGATTTTTTTTTCTTTTATATGACCACATTACAGAACTTAATTTCCAACCTAACCACACAATTAACTTTATTTAACTCTTTTCTTTTCAATATTTACCCATATCCAGGTATTTAATTATGCAGATACTATCAGAGTGTAAGTTGCATAACTGTGAGGACGTCAACAACAGTTATAGCTGTGCTTGGGTTTCATGCAGTATATCTAAACAGAACCCAGAAGGACAAACGTCCACAGCCCTATTACTAAACAGAGCTGAAGCTTCCCCTTTAAAAAATGTTACTAGAGGCTCAGTATCTGTAGGTCAGTGGTTAGGGCATCAGCCACATACACTGGCTAACAGGTTTGAACCCAGCCTGAGCCTGCTGAACAACTATGACAA
>NW_003852452.1:6361933-6364417 GCF_000181295.1 Otolemur garnettii
AAAAAAAAAAAAAAAAAAAGGGCAAGAAAGGCTCCCAGAACAGCAGGGTGAGTCAGTAGACCAAGTGAGGCTGGATGTCTATTTGTGAAGTTTGCTCTATTAAGTTATTATCTATCTTATTCTTGAAGACAAAGCTTCTCAACTATGCCCAAGCATTCATAAAACAAACATTGCCACCTGCCAGCAATGTTTGCTTTATTCTGGAATGACTGTATTTACCTTAAAAACCACAAACTGTAAACAAGGGCACCTGATCACAGAAGATCTTTAAACTGCTCACTCACTAAATCAACAACTGGGAAGGCAAGGCAGTTGCCTTGGACTTGAATACACAGTTGCGATTGATCTTTTATCTAAAACTCCGTAAGCCAGTTAGTAAATATATCTGCTTTTGTTTGCCTTTGTTTTCTCCACAAAGAGTGGAGAAAAACTTATTAGCTTGAACAAGTTAATGATTATTTAAGTTTCATGGAGATACACAGATGCTTTCATAAATAAAATATGGCTTTTGCTAAGCTAATTAATACTCAAAGGAGTGAAAAACAAGGCCCGCCTGCTACTACAAGCCATAGAGGCACAATCTCAATACACACAGATTTCCACTTAAAGTAATAAATATGTGTATGCGACTCTCCTTCTTCACTGGGGATACTTTATTTTTGATATAGACTATGTAAAAATTAAACTGATTTGACAAGATAAAAGGAGGTGGATGTTTTACTTAAAAATAGCTACTATTTAAATCCACCAAAGAGTCTTCTAAGTGAGCCAAAGTTTTAGCTCCACACACAGTCCGTGCTTCTCACCTCAATGTGTCCCTAGAAACCATGTTATAAAAAGAATGCATTTTCCAAAGGAAATTCCACTGGAATAAAATAATTGGGATTAGTTTCCTATAGAATACAAAGTGCATAATCAATATAGGAGAGATAGAAATACTCTGACCCTCTATCTTATTTAGAAGGGCAGACATCCTATAAAAATGATTAAAATGTACTTTTTTGTAATATCATTAGGATCATTCCTCTTGTCAAAAGTAAAACTATATTGGATCTGAAGCTGTTACCTTCCTACGAGGGTTCAGAGAGATAAAGACTTGAATGAATATGGTTCTCCATCTCCCCCAACAGCCGACTTCAGAGGTGAAAAAAATCACAGAAACACAGACTGGGGAGATATAATTTTTTCCAGTGAAGTCAAGTGAGTATTTCTGAGTCAACTGAACTTCTAAGCACCTCCACAAACTGGTCACTCTGTTCCGTACCTCTGTGCTTCAGCCAAAGATGCCTCTTCCTCCTTAACCCTCTCCTCTCCACCTGGACAACAACTAACCATTCTTCCTCTGAATTCCAAAGCTAATTACAGTCTCTGCTTCTATAGCCCCTTCGATTTAAGGGCAGTGCAGCTAGTGGTTGAGAGTCTGGATTTAGTGGTTGAGGGTCTGGATTTCAATTTTTAGATGAATAACCTTGGGCAAAAAAACAATAGAAATTTATTCCCTTCCAGTTCCGGAGGCCAGAAGTCCAAAGTCAATGTGTAGGGAGGGCCATGTTCCCTGAAGGCTCTAGGAGAGAATCTTTGCTCACTTCTTCCAGTTTCTGGTCATTCTCTGTGTTCCTTGTCTTGGGGCAACAAAAATTCCACACTCTGTCTCGGTCTTTACGTCAACTTCCCTCCCATACGTGACCTCCCTCTTGTCTCACATCTCTTATAAAGGATACTTTTACGATTTAGGGTCCACCTGGATAATCCAAGGTGATCTCATCTCAAAGTTCTTAATTTAACTACATCTAACTACATTTACATACAACCTTTTTCCAAATCAGGCCACACTGTGAGTGTGATATCAGCACATGGACATGTCTTTTGTGGGGCCACCACTCAATCCAATATACCATGCCCATGACCATGAGATCTGACTCGGAGTAACTTATGAAATGCCAGGTCTCCTCCTAAAAGAAGGATCTTTCCCTGAATTCTTCTTACCCCATTTCTGCCACCTGGGAAATACTGACAACTGGAACAACCTTGCAAGCCGTGTGTTAAGAGTGACAGAGTTGCCAAGAGGGTCCTGAATTCCCCAACCTAGAGACTAGTAAATGAAAGAAAAATAAATGTCTGATGTATAGGAGCTATTGTGGTATTGGGGGGGGGGTTATTTGGGGCAATTTGGAGGGGAACCATTTCTGCTACAACATTTTATCTAATACGTGGATATAATAATAATAGTTTAATAACATATACGTAATAGTATTAGGATTAAATAATAATAAAGCAGTTAAAACATTACCTGACACAAAGACTAAAATAAATATGAATTATTAGTAGCAGTGGTAATACAGTGCCTCTTGTCATAGTCAGTTATCACTGATTTACTTACAGAATATGTAGGAATAATGTCTTGGTGCTTTCGTTTCAGCATTATACTTGAAAGAATACCAAACATCCCATTACTGTTTAAAGCAAAAATGACACTGAGCTTTA
>NW_003852452.1:6364671-6371263 GCF_000181295.1 Otolemur garnettii
TTTTTTTTTTTTTTTTGCAGAGATAGGGTCTGAACTCCTGGCCTCAAGTGATCCTCCCACCTAAGCCGCCCAAGTAGCTGGGATTACAGGTATGAGTGGTTTAGACCTAATGTCCCTTACCCATAGGCAAAAACTTCTCAGGTCAAATGCTATCTTCATTAAGCGGCATTCCTCATCACTTATACCAGGACATTAAAATCTGCATCCTCTCACAATGCCTTCACTATCTTTTTATTTAGCCCTTTATCGCTTTCTAGCTTGTGTTATCTCCCTCATTAGACTATAAATTCCTTGAGAGCAGCATTCACTTCTGACTCATCGGGACTGTAGGAACTAGTTCACATGGTGTAGATTCAATAAATCTCTGCTGAATGTGTATTCAAGATCTTACAGTGCCGAAAACTATAGCTTAGAACAAGCCTACCTTCCTACCTATGTGAGCATGTTACTTGACTTCTCTGAAGTATAGTCTCTCCATTTATAGAATGGGGCTATTATGGATTAAATAAAGTAACAAGGAGAAAGGCCATTATAAGCGCTCAAAGTTAAGAAATTAAATATTTGAATATTTAGAACTTTCTGTTCTTGAAAAGAGTCATCTTGGCTGTTAAAATATTCACAAGGATATTCATTCAGCGCTTATTAGAAATTTGGATATTCAACTAACTTCATATACAACACAGGAAGGGAGATTTTGACACGTGAGCCTGCAACTCATGAAAACTGGCCCACAGACACATGATAGGTAAGAGAGATCATTGGAGAGCTTTTCTTACTGCATTAAACCACATGCACCACAACCATTAATTTTCTGCCCATTGCTTCATACTTGTAAGAAAGAGAATTAAACCTCACAATTAAAGCCACATATCAAACAAATTCAAAATCATTTATATTTTAGACACACAATCATGTGAGTGTGCCTTAAACAGCAGTTCATGAGACTTACAGAGCAGTCCCATTTTATCACTCAGAACCGCAGCAACTTTCCTCCGACAGAGACTAACACATTTTAAAGTACAAGCACTTTTTTTTTTTTTTTTTTTTTGCAGTTTTTGGCCAGGGCTGGTTTTGAACCTGCCAATTCTGGCATATGGGGCCGACGCCTGACTCTTTTGAGCCACAGACGCTGCCCAGTACAAGCACTTTTACAATCCTGACTGGCTCCAACAAAAGAAAAGGGGCAACGCAACCTGTTTTCATTTCATCCTTTGGCTCTTCTCCAAAACTTCACTAAGAAACATCAACTTATTATCCAATCTCCACAGCCACTTGAGAGTTGAATAATAGGAGATTAGCAAAAGGCATTATGAAGAGGATGACTTACACAATCAACACAGCAATAAGATCCAACCAGAGAATCTTTTTTCTTTTTTCTTTTAGACACAGAGTCTCACTTTGTTGCCCTCGGTAGAGTGCCCTTGGCATCACAGCTCACGGCAACCTCCAGCTCCTGGGCTTAGGCGATTCCCTTGCCTCAGCCTCCTGGGAGTACAGGCACCCACCACAACACCAGGCTATTTTTTTGTTGCAGTTTGGCTGGGGCCGGGTTTGAACCCACCACCCTTGGTATATGGGGCTGGTGCCCTACTCACTGAGCCACAGGTGCCGCCTCCAACCAGACTTTTTAGTACAAATTATGTAACCACTGGCTTGGAAATCTACTGCAATTTTTTTTAACTTCTTTGACAAAAGAAGACAAACTACAGAATAGTACAACTACTAAAAAATCTTAATACATGTCTTCTATTATTCACACTACAGATTTATACATTAGACTTGCACACTTGACACCTGTGAACTGAAATTCAGAATGTGAAAGCTGCTTTATCATAAAACAACTAATCAAACAACCTTGTTACATACTAGGCATCACTCAGACACCAAAAATAGCATCTGAGACAAACCTGAGATTATACTGCCTTTAAGAATTATACTTCTTGGTTCAGCGCCTGTGGCTCAAACAGCTAAGGCACCAGTCACATACATCTGAGCTGGAGGGTTCAAATCCAGCCTGGACCTGCCAAACAACAATGATGGCTGCAACAAAAAATAGCCAGGCTTGTGGAGGGTGCCTGTAGTCCCAACTACTTGGGAGGCAGAAGCAGGAGAATCACTTGAGCCCAGGAGTTAGAGGTTGCTGTGAGCTGTGATGTCACAGCACTCTACTCAGGGTGACAACTTGAGGTTCTGTCTCAAAAAAAAGAAAAAATTGTAATTCTTAACAAATATTTGAAAAAATGTTCATCGTCCCTGATGGTCAGAGAAATGCAGATCAAAACCACCCTAAGATATCACCTAACCCCAGTAAGAATGGCCCACTTCACAAAGTCCCAAAACACCAGATCCTGGCATGGATGTGCAGACAAGGGAACACTTTTATACTGCTGGTGGGACTGCAAACTAATACAACCTTTTTGGAAGGAAGTGTGGAGAATCCTCAAAGAACTCAGATTAGATCTCGCATTTAATCCTGCAATCCCACCACTAGGCATCTACCCAGAAGAAAAAAAGTCATTTTATCATAAGGACATTTGCACTAAACTGTTTATTGCAGCTCAATTTACAATCGCCAAAATGTGGAGACAACCTAAATGCCCACCAACCCAGGAATGGATTAACAAGCTGTAGTATATGTATACCATGGAATACTATTCACAGACATAAAAGATGGAGATTTTATATCTTTTGTATTAACCTGGATTGAGGTGGAACACATCCTTTCTAGTAAAGTATCCCAAGTATGGAGAAACAAGAATCCAATGTACTCCATCCAATATGAAAGCAGATGAGCTAATACAAGGGGGGACATATGGGAATGGGGGAGTGAGGAGAAAAGAGGAGGGAGGGAAATGGTGGGTCACAGTGCATGACACCTCCTGCGGGGGGACACAATTATAGGAAGGACTTTACCTAACAAATGCAATCAGTGTAACCTAATTCTTTGTACCCTCATGAATCCCAAATAATAAAAATAAAATAAAATAAAAAAGAATTAGAATTCTTTTCTAGAGCTTTATTCATTAATTCAACAAAAATTAAGTCAGTACCAACAGTGTACAAAACACCATGCTTGGTCTTGGTAATATAGCCGGGCACAAAGCTGGCACAGTCTTTGTCCTCATACAGTTTACAGTTTAACCACAGGTCTTTCAATTAAAGAAGCAGGTACAAATTCTGAGCATGCACAAGAATGTGACCTGTGTCCTCAGGCCCAGTTTCACTGGCAAATGCACTGCACAGTCCCCAACGTGCTGGCAGTCTCTCCTCGGGTTCCTATATCTCTGTTCCTCTGCACAAAGGCTTTCTCCCTGAGGAGTCAAGAACCTGCTCAGCTGCACATAGGGACAACCCAGAAGTGTGCTGTGGAATGGGTGCAAACCGAAACCCGGGAGGATGGAAGTTGGCCCCAGCTTTTCTACCCTATGGGTGGGAGATTCTGAGTAACGTTCTGCCAGGCACATGGCTCACACCTGTAATCCCAGCACTCTGGGAGGCCAAGGCCAGTGGATTGCTTGAGCTCACAGGTTAAAGACCAGCCTGAGTGACAAGACCTTGTCTCTAAAAACTAGCCAGGTGTTGTGGCAGGCGCCTGGAGTCTCAAGAGTGACAAAGTGAGACTCTGTCTCAGAAAAAAAAAAAGCATACTAACACCAAACCTGAAGAAATTCAATATAGCAATTGTTTAGCTATTGGAGCACACATATGTAACTGCTCAATCAACGTGATACACAAGACTGATACACATATGTCCAACTGTGTAAAAAGTCAAAGTGTGGCTGGGTGCAGCGGCTCACACCTGTAATCCCAGCACTTTAGAAGGCCAAGACAGGAGGATTGCTTGAGGCCAGAAATTTTGAGATCAGCCTAGGCAACATAGGAAAACCTTATCTCGCCGAAAAAAAAAAAAAAAATTTAAGGTCAAGTCAACTGCCTAGCAAGAACACTTTTTGGTTCACGCATGAGTGTGTAACGTCCATGAGTACACACAAAAGGTGGGGTGCAGCCTTCCCAATAACTTCCCTGAATTACCCAAAGACAAGGAACTGAGTTAGATGATTTTGTCACTCTTTCCCCAAGTCACTAATTTTCACTACCGGTTTAGCATTGCATTGCACATTAAGGAAATTCTCTATTTTAGTTCCCATTCCTGAAGCATTCTGACTTATTACTTCACAATGACTGTTGCTGGACAGAAGTGACCCCTTGGTAGGCTTGGAGGATTATGAAATACTCAAGTGACAAATGATCACAGAATCTCAGAACTAGAACTTTCTCAAGACTCCATTATTTAAAAAAAAAAGAAAGGAAAAAAAATGCCGGTGTGGCATTTCCTCCCACCTATAATCCTTGTCCTGTGGGAGGTCAAGGCAGGAGCATCGCTTGAGGCCAGGAGTTTAAGACCAGCCTGTGCAAGAGCAAGACCCTGTTTCTACAAAAGAAGACAAGAAGAAAAAGAAGGATGGAAGGAAGGAAGCAGGGAGGGTGGGAGGAAGGAAAAAAGGAAGGAAAGAGGGAAGGAGGGAGGAAGAAAGAGAGAAAGACTAAGTGGCCCAACCCTGGGAAATAGCTAATCAACCAAGAGAAGGAACTATTGTATCTCCTCTTCCCTCGGCCCAGGAGGTGGTCCCTAGGTTCTCCATTACTTCTGTGTTTATCAGCCTGATGGCAAGAGAAGGACATGAAGGACTGTCTTCCTTTGATTTAAGTCAACTTCTCCTCCTAATAGAAAAGGCTTAAGGTCTCAACATACAGACTTTTGTAGGGGGGATTGGGGTTGGGTTTTAATTATTGTTGTTGAGATAGAGGCTCACTCTGTCACCTTGGATAGATGGCCGTGGCATCATACCTCACAGTACTTACTGTGAGGCTCAAGTGATCCTCTTAGGCCCAAGTGATCTTGCCTCAGCCTCCTGAGTAACTGGGACTACAGGCACCTGCCACAACAGTTGGCTCGTTTTAGTAGAGATGGGCCTCACTCTTACTCAGGCTGGCCTTGAACTCCTAAGATCAAGTGATCCACCTGCCTTGGCTTCCCAGAGTGCTAGGACTATAGGCATGAGCCACCAAGCCTGGCAATATGCAGACTTTTGGAAAAATAATATTAGATAAAAGTTTTCGAGGAAAAGAGAAAGAATTGTGAAAAGAAACTAGGAAAGATAAAAAGAAAAACCAAAAATAAAAAAACCTAAAATAACTGCCATAATTTAATGTAAAGGAGAAAGGTTAAATTGTATGTCAAAAAGTAAAACCAATAATAATCCTGGTGATATTCCGTACTCCTGATATGACACAAAGAGAAGGGCATTTACCCTCTGTGGGCATTTATCCTTCCTAGAACCTTAATACCAGTCTAACCGTACCAAAAACATCAGACAGACACAATCGCAGGACGTTCTATAAAATGCCTTCAAACGTATCAAGGTCTTGAAAACCTAGAAAAGACTGACGTGTTCCAGACTGGAGAAGACTAAGGAGACCTGACTAAATGCACCATGGGACCCCGGGTGGGGTCAGGAACAGGAAAAGGTTGTTATGGGAAAAGTCGGTGAAATCCAAATGAAGGCTAGAACTTAGTCAATAGTGGCATACAAATGGTAACTTCTTAGTTTAGACAAATGTCCCATGGTCATGTGAGATGAAATTAACAGGGGGCACTGGGTGGAGGGAACTCTCTGTATTGCCTTGACAACTCTTCTGTACATCAAAGCTTATTCCAATGTTTAAAAAGTTTATCTTTTAGAGAATATTTGATCATTTAAGGAATTTTACTCACTTAAGATAAAGCCACTGTTCTTCTGATAATATGAATCTGACTGCATAGTTTCTATTGAAAAAAAAGCTGTCCATCAAGTTTTAAATAACCCTTTGAAATTGTTTGTGTGCTGGCTCAGTGCCTGTAGCTCAAGCAACTAGGGCAGCCACATACACCAGAGCTGGTGGGTTCAAATCCAGCCCGGGCCCACCAAACAACAATGATAACAACAACCAAAAAATAGCTGAGCATTGTGGTGGGTGCCTGTAGTCTCAGCTACTTGGGAGGCTGAGGCAAGAGAATCGCTTAAGCCCAAGAGTTGGAGGTTGCTGTGAACTGTGACGCCACGGCACTCTACTGAGGGCGACACCTTGAGATTCTGTCTCAAAAAAAAAGAAACTATTTATGTGCTAAAACTTAATTTTGACTGTTCATAAGTGAGGCAATATGATAAAGTTTAAAGAAGATTTCACTGTATAATTGTGTGTATTTCGGAGAATCATGTTAACCTTTTTTGGAACATCAGTGTTTCAATCAAAAAACTAGAGTTGTACTAGACTTACTTTAATTACCTACCAGCTCTAGAATGTTTTGATTCCGCTGGGCGTAGGGACCTATAATCCTAGCACTCTGAGAGGCAGAAGTGGGTGGACTACTTGAGCTCAAGAGTTTAAGACCAGCCTGAGCAAGAGTAAGACCCCATCTCTACTAAAAGTAGAAAAATTAGCTTGGCATCATGGTGGGTACCTGTAGTCCCACCTACCAGGGAAGCTGAGGCAGAAGGCCTCAAGAGTTGAGCCCAAGAGTTTCTGGTTCCTATGAACTAAGCTGGTACCA
>NW_003852452.1:6371301-6376262 GCF_000181295.1 Otolemur garnettii
AAAAAAAAAAAAGTTATGATTCACTTGCACAAATCTTAGTATGACTATGAAAAATGTTAACTCTTTTTTAAATAACTGGAGAATGCCATTGGTCTTGGTGAGTCTAGAGGAACAGAGATGCAGCGGACTTGTTGATGTGCTATTGTGCCTTCACATTATCTAAAAAGTAACAATAAGGGAGGGGGCTCTGGAAACTTGGCAGAGGAATCTGGAAATGCTAGGAGGTGATTCTGCGAGGCAAATCTATGAGACAGCAAAAAAACCTAAGAGATCAGAGGAAATACATTCAGGCAGAGAGTGGTCTACAACAAGAGCGGTGAAGGCAAGCTATATGGAAGGATGAGGCATTTAGGATAGCACCGCCGGCTCCAGGCTGCTAAGCATTGGTCTGAGCGCAACTCAGGGAATTCCCCTCTGGGGCTCTGGTGGGGGGGCTTCAGTGCATCGTGGGAAAAAAGTTAGGGCTTTAAGATTAAAGGGAAGCCCAAATCCACAAGAGGAAAGGACCCTCCTTTTCCAATGATGAGTGTAGTAAAATAAATGGTTTTGTCTTAAACTGGAGGTGGAAAATGAGAGCAAATTAGCAAGCATGATAACCTAAAGTACTGGATTACAGGAAAAGCTAGCCTTCCACCATAGGGATAGACTGCCTGAAAGAATGATTCATACTTTGAACTAGTGCCCAGTGAATAACATGAGACCAAGTACCTGTACATAATTATCTAGTAGGTTCAGAGCTGTTACCCCAGGGTTCCCTCAGATAATCTAAAATACTCTTTGCGCTTTAAAACAACTCATTTCGCTGGGAAAGAGGGAAAGAGGAAAGGCACCCACAAACCCTAAATGTTTATCTTTGCAAGATTAATTCTTCCTGATCAACAGAAGAGTAAGGCTGCCCACACTTGGGCAGCCTTACCAAATTTGATTACATGATCCCAGTGAACATTTGGTTGGTCTCTTCCAAAAGCATCTAATGGCTATTTTTGGAAGGATGTATATTAAGGGCAAAGCACTATGTCTGGGAAACACAAAAAAAAAGAATAAATAAAATCCTGCCTTATGCTATAACATGAGGGTAGAGTCACATATGTTTGATGGAAATACATTATGCCTAATATATAAAGTTAACTATCATTTCTGTTAACATAATGACATGAAACACGTTTATATTTATTCTCTGGAGAGATCTGAAAGCTCACAAAACCTCATGCAGTAGTTACTGTTTTGTTATTATCCTACTCCCACTGTTACTATGCACCCTTGCTCCCACCAACCAATGACAGATGTCCTTGGAGGCTCAAAGCACTTAGGTGACCTACTTAAGATGACACGGCCAGCAAGCAGTACAGTCAGAACCTGAACCTCGTGTTTTTTCCTGCTACAAACACAGATTTGTTGTCCCAGTTTGCTTTAGAACTTTTCTCTTTGTCTTTAATGCCCTTCGGTTCACAAAGGTGTACACAGCTGTGGATTTGGGTTTATTTACCATCCTGGACTCAATATGCCTCTTCCACCCAGGGAACAGCGTTTTCCTTCAATTGATCAAATTCCCCACTCGTATCCCTTCACATGTTGCCTCTCGCCCATTCTCTCTAGGCCTATGTTTTAGAACCTTTTGTATCTCACAACCCACTTGAACCTATAAACTTCTACGGCACACTTAAATTATGTTGATCAAAAAAAGGGGGGGTAAAAAATATATATAGTTACTCTTCTTTGAACTTCTTTCAAAAATAATTAATGATCTTTAAACATGTTCATGGCATACCTAAGACCCTCTCACGGCACACTGGTTGAAAATCACAGCTCTAGCCTCTTCTTTTAGAATTCACTTAGATACTGCTGGGCCTTTCAGTCTATCCTCCAAGCTTGGCACCACTCATCCGTATTTTCTTTCTTTTCAACCCTCTGTGCTGCATTCCTGGTAATGTCTTCAGATCTCTTCTCCAAAGCACCAATTCTCTCACCATTATAGACTGGTGCTAAGTCATGCTTTTCAGAATCTAAATGACCTTTATTCACTAATATTATCTGTTCTTCCTCAGGAGTTCTCTACCCTCTTTTAACTTTTACACACATTTACTACATTGCTGCTGGCAGGATGTTCCTTCACACTAGTAGCCTACGGGTCACAACTGCTGGCTCTTCCCTGTGGTCGTTTTACTCTACGTCCATCCCCCATGGATGAAGAGTGTTTATTTCAAGAAATCTCCAAAAAAAATTAGGAAATCTCCCTTGCCGAAGGTTAGGGAAGTGTCCCTACTCAGTAATTTTATGGGTGTTTCCATGGGCAATTTATCTTCCATATCCTATTTTATACTAATTTATCCACTTGGGGAGAAATATGGATCTCTTACCCAAAGGGATCTATTTAATTCAAAGGACATTTAATTGAGCATATCACTTTCTCTTCAAGGTTCTGAGTTTAGGAAAAATCAAATAAACAAAATACTCTTATAATGAAATATTATATATAAAGTGCTTATCACAGACAGTAAAACATGGTACACGTTTGCCAAATGATAAATATCTCTCCCTTTTTAGTATGGTAATCAACACATCTTGACTTCAGCGTGTGACTGTGAAGAATCCCTTCAACTCTCTATAGTTTTTTATACTTTATTAAAGCTGCTTTTCACCTTTGTGGAAATGAATGTTTAAACAGTTTTCAAAATAAATGTTTTTCTTTATTTTCTTTTTTTTTTTTTTTTTTGAGACAGACCCTCACTCTTTCACCCTGGGTAAAGTGCCATGGCATCACAGCTCACAGCAACCTCAAACTCTTAGGCTCAAGCAATCCTTCTGCCTCAGCCTCCCGAGTATCTAAGACTACAGGTACCCAACACATTGTCCAGCTAATTTTTGTATTTTTAGTGGACATGAGGTCTCACTCTTGCTCTTTCTCTCACTCAGACTAGTCTGAAACTGAACTCAAGCAATCCACCCAACTAGGCCTCCCAGAGTGCTAGGATTACAGGTGTAAGCCACCAAGCCTGGCATAAAATAAATGTTTTTAAATTATTTTTATTATTTATAATGTACACACAAATTATGAAATTGATTTGCACAAGCTTTTAATTACTGGTTTTAATCTTCTACGATTCTATACAGATTCCATTAATTCTTCTTTTGTAATAGTTGAGTTATAATCAATCTCCTACTAAGACCAGTTTCTAAGCTGAGAAGATTCTCAAACTCCCTCTAAAATTATACTTGAAAGGAGTTCTAAGACAACTGCTTGTTATTACACACCACCCAAAGGTAAGCTAACTTAACACATCATTATCACTTTCTTAGAGATTTTACAAAGATAAAGAACTGACAGAAACACAAAAATAATATTTGCCTGCACTTACTGGCTGGAAAAGTAGCCCATCATAGTTAATTATAAGATTTCCCTTCAATAGACCACTACACAGCAAAACAAAAATTGAAACTATTCTTCCCTTATCAATCCATCAGTGTGTAAAAGAACAACAGGGAAATTTTGGAAAGCATTTTCAGTGAATATATTTATATTTGAAAGTTTTGCAAGGAATAAAGTTTTAGCATAACTTATTCTGAGGGGCAAAAATAATCCTCCCTCTTAGCTCACGTAAGAAAAAAGAAGTTTATTTCTTACCTCTGAACTTCTTGGGGGGGTTGGCAAGGTCCCCAGCCTCTGGGTGTACCACACATCTGTCATCCACTAACCTGGAAGGAAAAACATATTGACATTGTTGACTTTACCATATTCATAAAGCATATGCTGCACATGGATATCACATAAATATTTATTCAGAGTTTTAATACTATTCTTCACTAAGAAACTTCTTAATAATCATGGATTTGTAAAAAGGTCTAGTTGTAGAGATATTAATTAAAGCAAGGTTTATAACACTGAAGAACAGGAAACATTATTAAGTGGTAGGAAATTAGTTAGATAAATCACGACAGGGACAAACCATGGAATACTATAGAGCTATTTAAAACTTTAAGAAATGAAAGACACCAGCCTGAAAAATGTTCACAATATGCTGTGAACATAAATGGTAACCAATCAATAAGGTATCATATATGTTTAAAGATACACACACACACACCCCTCTATACGGACGTACACTAGGAATGGAACACAGATAGTAAAATAGTATGAGTGGTCAGATTACCCATCATTTTTATTTTCCGCTTTTTTTTTCCTGTGTGTATGTATGTTTTACAACAAGGAATGTACAAGCTTATGAGATCAGGCTTATCGCGTGACCAGAGTGGATGATTACGACTACTTAGCCTGCATTCAAATTCCGGCTTAGGCATTTTCTACTTAGATGATTTTTGACTTCCTTCTTTAGACTTCAAAAATAAGCATAAGAGTACCTACCTCATAGCATAATTAGGATTAAATAACTTGATGTTTTTTAAGTACCGAGTACAGTTTCTGGAAGGTTTTGCTCAATAAAATCAAGAACCTTGTCTGTTCCATTCATCATCACACACTCTGCTTGTAGAAGAGTGGCTGACACACAGCAAGAGCTCAACAAATATTAATCAAATGACTAACCTGCATTTATAGTTAAAAACATGCTAAACTCTAGTAAAATCTTTCTAAAAAGCCAATTTGCAGGACGATTCCAAGACAGAGAAGCTGATCTCTGAATTGAGATCCCGGAAACATGAATCAAAGAGTCTTTCAAAGAGAAACACTCACTAATGTTCATTTCTCCATTGACTAAGTAGTAGGAATAACGAAGTTCCTTCCCAGGATATGTATTGTGAACATACTTGGAAATTAATTACATGTATTTGAATTCATTTAAAGGAGGATCCCCAAGTTATGACTTTCTGGTTTGATTTTTTTTTTTTAAGTATCAACCAGACTTGCTAGCATGCATCAACTCCAGGGCGGGATAAACCCATTGAACTAGGATGATCAACCAAACCAAAATGAAACTTTTGGTTCCTGGTTTATCTAGTTAACAGAA
>NW_003852452.1:6377441-6418533 GCF_000181295.1 Otolemur garnettii
TTCCCAGCTCGGCCTCTCAGAGTGTTAGGATTACAGGTGTGAGCCACCACACCCAGGCCCAATGCTTCTATGTAGATACTATGTCTATCCTCGGTTACCTGATAGCCCAGATAAAAACAATAATTAGGAGTAACTTCAGTTCTAATAATTTGTCCTCTTCCTTATACACAAGCTTCTGTGAAAATCACAAAGGTGAAAATTTCATTTTGCAGACATAAAGTACTAGAATTGCATTTGGCCAAAATGGAAGAAAGGGAAGAAACAAGGAGTGTGAATCTGGTATACGACAGGTATGATCCCTGACATTAAAAGTCAAACAAGATTTTAATGTTAGTGCCTGGAACAACCTCTACTTATCCCCAGCAACCTCTTTCTGAATACCGGCAGGGCTATTTAGCACATTTCCGATAGTACTAATATTGGAAATGTGTTTTATTTGGAGGTGAAATCGTACCCAGTGTTTCCCACCACAGGACATTCTCTTACATCTATCTGCATCTTCTAATACTTTATTTTTTTGAGACAGCTCACATCAATCTCAAACTCTTGGGCTCTGGTAATCCTCTCGTCTCACCTCCCAAGTAGCTGGGACCATAGGCACCCACAAACAAACCCAGCTAGTTTTTCTTTTTTTTTTTTTTTTAAGTAGAGATGGGGTTTCACTTTTGCTCAGGCCTGTCTTGAACTCCTGAGCTCATGTAAACTACCCATCTCAGCACCACCACCCCCAGAGTGATAGCTATGATTATACCACTCCACCACAGCCTGGGTGAGAGAAAAAGACCCTATCTCAAAAAAAGAAAAAAAACTCAAAAAGATACAAAAATTAATCAAAATTCATCCTTTGAACACATCTTCAAATTTTATGTCTTCATTGAAACCATTTCCCCCCTAAGATGAGGGATTCTTCTCTGAATTCCTATAGCAATTTTCAAGATGGTCTATAAATTTATCATCCTATGTCATACATTATTAGTCTTACCTTCTTAATCAAATATTACTAATAATTATAATCTGTCAATCACTGATTATATGCCAAGTACGGCTCTATACGTTTATATTCATTATCACTAATTTCCAAAGAATTTTGCAAAACATCTTTTTCCTCCAGATTAAAGAGTTCAAATGATATGGTCACAAAGACAGCTTATGAGCCAAGCCAAGACTTGGCTTCCTCTTTCTATTCCACAGGCTAAACTTGTAATTCTCTTATATACTCTACATGTAGAACAGAACAGTGACTCTGTGGGAGATACTTCTGGATTTTTTACTGAAATACTAATTGACCTTCATTGATATCTATTCCACCAGCTTTAAATTCCCATAATTCTATAATTTAATTTTTTATAGTATCTATATTTGGAAAGCAGTATCGTATACCTAAATCTTCTCTAGAAGTCATTAATGTATATAATGGCTTCCCTATTTTTGTCATTTCTAGAAACCTAACACCAAAACACATTAAGGCAGAGAAAAAAATGGACTGTTAAATGATGGTAGTACAATTAGTTACCCATATGGGAAAAAATATCTAATTCCTTCCTCACACTATACATAGTCAATACCAAGTGGATTATGGTCTTAATAATAGGTAAAACTATAAAGTTTTTAGGGCCAGGCTCAATACTCATGACTGTAATCTTGGTACTTTTGGAGGCTGAGGTGGGAGACTCACTTGAGCTTGGGAGTTCAAAGCCAGCCTGAGCAAGAGCAAACCCCCACCTTTACAAAAAACAGAAAAATTATCTGGGTTTAGTGGCACACATCTGTATTCCCAGCCACTTGGGAGGCTAAGGCAGGAGGATCATTGGAGCCCAGGGAATTTGAGGCTGCCAGGAGCTACTACACTGTAGCCTGGCGACAGATCAAGGCTCTGTCTCAAAAAAAAAAAAAAAAACTATAAACCTTTTACAAGACAACATGGGTGATGATTTTCATGAGCAGAAGCATAGGGAAAGATTACTTAAGCCAGACTGGAAAAAAAGCTTCAAAGGCTGAGAAATTTGTATACATTAAAATTAAGTACTTCCATCCCCACAAAGAAATGAAACAGCCACAAGTGTTTTTAAAACTGAACATTATAAAAAGGTGGCAGCACACAAAATATGTTGTAGACATAAAGTATGTTCTAGTGTTGAAGACGTATACAGTGGCACAGGCTGCATTTGCCCAGAGGTAGTGGTAAATTTGCACAAGGGAACAGTCTGTGCAGCCAGTAGAAGAATGTTCTTCTCATTCAAACAAAGAAGCCATAAATACCAGAAACATCCCTGACCACACAAGCTACAAACTAGAAGATATTTGCTACAAAGGCTTAATATCAGAAATGTTTGAAGAATGTCTAAGAATCAGTAAGAAAAAGACAACCAAACAGACAAATGCAAAACAGTCCTGAAAAAAACTCATTCGTGATCAGAAAAAAAAAAAAAAAAATCAAATTAAGGTCCCATAACATATCCAATAAGTTAACAAAAAATAAGGTAGAAAAATAATCAAATATTAACAAGGTTTTGAATCAATGCAAATTTTCATTCACTGCCAAAGGGAATAAAAACTAGAACAAACACTTTGGGAAGAATGTGGCACTTAAAGTTGAACAGATGTATATACAAATGTGCCCTACAAAAGTCTCATAAACTTGCATCTGGAGACATGGGCAAGAGAATTTAAAGCAACACTGTTTATGACAGCAAAAACTGAAAAAATAGCATATGCCTATCAATAGCAGGATATATAAATTATGGCTAAATGAATAGTTTTCATACAGTACATAATCACAGAAAAACAAATAAATTGCAACTCCATGCAGTAACACTCAAAATCTCAAAAACATCAAGTTAAGCTTAAAAACAAGCAAGTACAAAAATAACAAATTATATAATCCCATTTACATAGATGGCATAAATAGGCAAAACTAAACAATACATATTTTAGAAGTACACATGGGGTAGAGAAAAATTATTATAGAAAAATACATGGCCATCAGACTTTTAAGTACTGTATATTTCCTAAAGAAAGCAAACTACTCAAGCCCCTTTTTATTTCAACAACTACAAAGAAAATGCCACATGATATTTAAAGTGTTAGTCTTATCTGTTTCCCTATAAATGGTACTTCTACCTTGAATATAAAATATCATGGTATAATATAAGTGTTTTCCTGATGTTCGTTTACCATGTGTACCTGATCCATTTACCATTAAGTGATATAGCTCACTTTTAATAAAATGGCCCCAAAGTACATTTAAATAAAATGATTTTGAGGCATGGCTCATGCCTGTAATCCTAGCACTCTGGGAGGCCGAGGAGGGAGGATCCCTTGAGCTCAGAAGTTTGAGACCAACCTGAGTAAGAGTGAGACTCTGTCTCTACTACGGTTAGCAAAATTAGCCAAGCATTGTGGCATGCACCTGTAGTCCTAGCTACTCAAGAGGCTGAGAAAGGATGATTACTTGAGCCCAGGAGTTTGAGGGTGCTGTGAACTAGGTTGAGGCCACAGCACTCTAACCTGGGCAACAGAGACTCAAAAAAAGAAAGAAAGGAAGAAAGAGAGAGAGAAGAAAAAAACAAAGAAAAGAAAGTAAAATAAAATAAATAAGTGCCATATGACAACAAAGAGAATTCTGCCTCTGAAATATTGACCTTTTTAAAAATAACTGCAAGAAACCATCATTTTGTGAGGCAATTATCTTCAGAGTTTGGATGTTGATGAAACTATGGGGGGGGGGTGGAGACTAGAAGAGTTACACACACAGCCCTTCAAAGAGAAACACATACATCTGACAATGATTTCAGAAAAGAATTTACCAGTGTATTTTGAAAGCTTAAAGTTCTAATCCAGACATAGAAAGAAATCATGACTTTTTCTTCTGGGATTTTCTTTCTCTGTCTGGTAACTTCCTGTTCTTGATTCTCCTTCCCCTGCCTCCTGGACCTCTTAGAACTCAGTACTATTGCAAGTCAGTTTGTGAAGCATTTTGTCCCAGCCTGTCCATTACAGTTCTCATGAAAATGAAGGTATTTGCAAAGTGCCTTTCTCAGAATATAAATGGCATCTGTACCAGTTGAAATCAATTATTTAGTGATGGCTGAGCAGAACTTAACTACTAACAGTTCTCAGTTATCTGAAAAAAGCTAAAAAATCACTTGTGTGCTGATAAAAGT
The DNA here is from genome assembly GCF_000181295.1 of Otolemur garnettii. Classification (NCBI taxonomy): domain Eukaryota; kingdom Metazoa; phylum Chordata; class Mammalia; order Primates; family Galagidae; genus Otolemur; species Otolemur garnettii. The sequence goes on from NW_003852452.1 coordinate 6,381,605, forward strand.
CACTCACAAAACAAATTCCAAGTTCCGACAATTACTATTACCACGCTGTCATTCCTGTTTGAGTTTTCACCTTCTGGTTGGCACCAATTTTCAGGTGCTCTCAGGAAAAAGGCCATAAAAATTGTAAATTCACCTACTACCACTCTCTTCTTCCAAGTACAGATAACTCCTCTGCCCCAGGTTTTTGCCTACTTTGGTGACATTCCATCTGCAAATAGTTGTTTTTTATTATTTGCTCGAAATTTATAGTTATATACTGCAGATTAAATTCAGGAGATATGAGCTCAAATATTTTAACAATTACCAACATGAGAAGGAACAAGCTATAATGCATTAAGTCAGCAAAAACAACAGATACTACAATTATCAACTAAAAAATATGAAATAACTATTATGAAATGTTTAAAAAATGAAAGACAAATGTATTTCAAACAGCCAGCAGGAAGCCCACCTTCAAATAGATCTGGTAATGAATTTCTAGAATGAAAAATAATACCTGAATAAGTAGACAGGGCTTAAGACAATAAATCAGGCAAAGCTAACTAATAACCTGGAAGACAGGTCTTAAATAATTACTCACAATGAAGTAAAGGACAATAGGGCAGAGAAAATATGAAAGCAGAGTTAAGAGATATAAATGATAGCATGTGAAGGTTACCATGCATATGTAATTAGCATCCCAAAAGAAGAGAGTAGAGAGAATAGAAGAGGGGCAATATTTGAAGAGATAATGGCCGAGAACCTTCATAGCTAATGGAAGATACAAATCTACAGATACAAAATACACAACACATCCCAAAAAATAAGCTATTTTTTTTGTTTTGTTTTGTTTTGTTTTTTGTTTTGAGACAGGATCTTACTCTGTACCCTGGGTTAGAGTGCACTGGTGTTATCACAGCTCGCTGCAGTCTCTAACTCCTGGGCTCAAGTGATCCTTCCACCTCTGTCTCCCAAACTACTAGGATTACAGGTGTGAGCCACTGCAACCAGCCAAGAAAAAGGTATATTTTAAGAAAAAAAAATACATTCAGATCTATTGAGGATAAATACAGAACAGCAAAGACAGAAATGACCTTTAAAGTAGCCCAACCACCAGTGAAGAAATTCCTTTTCTCCACACCCTCTTCAACACTTGATATCTCTTGTTTTTTTTGATAACAGCCATTCTAACACGTGTGAGGTGGTATCTCCCTATGATTTTAGTTTGCATTCCCTTGATGATTAGTAATATCGGGCATTTTTTTTTCATATACCTTTTGACCATTTGTATGTTACCTTTATAAAAAGGTCTATGCGTGTTCTTTGAATGACATAATAATCATAATCACTTTAATTTTCATATCACTTAAAAGATTTTCAGTTAGATAAAAAAATAAATCAGACATATGCTATGTACAAGATTCATACCTGGAACACAGGACAGAAAAAGACAAACCAGGGAAACATTAATCAAAAGAAAGGTATGATAGCAGTGATAATATCAGAGAAGAAGACTTTAAGAAAAAAAAATTTTAGTAAGAATAAAGAAAGCCATTACATAATTAGTTCTCTGAGAAGATAAATTCTAAATAAACATGTAAAAGACAAAAAATATATTTTAAAAATTTACAAAACTATAGGGAGAAGTTAACAAATACATTATCATAACGGGAGATCTCAACATGTTTTTAATTACTGATAGGGAAAAGAGAACAAACTTACTAAGGACATACACTCTGAAATCTATAATTAAGAGCCTGACCTAGTGGACATATATAAAACATATAATTTCTTTTTTTTTTCCAAAAGGATTGTTTTTATTTATCCAGACCCCCTAACCACTTCATAGCAGGAGGAGGAGTGGGAGAGGTTCCTTTCTTAGTCCAAGGGCCTCTACAATGTCGGTCTGTTGGTTCCAAACACGCAGACAGGTGGCATCATAGATTTGGTAAACTAATAATGCTTAATCTCTCTCTGCTAGAGCAACGAGGTGAGCATCAGTCTCTGCTTCTGTAAGAATCGTGAATTTAGGATTTTCAACTGTAACTACTCCAACTTCTATTTCTGAAGGTTTGAAATCGACTGACAGAACAGTAGACAGGTATGTAATCGCAGTTTCCACTGTCTGTTCAAATGTCCAATCAAATTTCTTCTTCACTTTTTTTCAAGGAAGCTGGTTGACTCAGTTTGTTTAACTCCTGCTGCAGTGGCTTTAAACCCATAGTAGTAACCCACAGGATCACACGTGTACACCTGAGGGCCTTGTTCTTCATCTATACCAATTAAAATCATACAACAACCAAGAGGCCTCATTTCAGCGTTCTGTGTGTAGACCTGAGAAATGTCAGCAATTCTTTTACACAGCATGTCCACGGGCATCTCATAGCCATACTTGTACTTCCAATCAGCTGCCTCATAGTGTGCCCTCTGTACCTGGGATCTGCTGTCAGCTGTCATTCCTGTCATTACACAGCCAATGTTTTCAGTTATCTTGAATAAGTGACACTGTGCTGGAATCCAATAATTTATCAGGTACTTTCTTCTGGGTCACAATTACTGTCACATCATAGCTCACAACAACCTCTAACTCTTGGGATCAAGCGATACTCTCGCCTCAGTTTTTCTATTTTTTTTTTTTTTGAGACAGACCCTCAAGCTGTCCCCCTGGGTAGAGTGCCATGGCATCACAGCTCACAGCAACCTCCAACTCCTGGGCTCAAATGATTCTCCTGCCTCAGCCTCCCAAGTAGCTGGGACTACAGGCGCCCACCACAACGCCCGGCCACTTTTTGGTGGCAGCCATCATTGTTGTTTGGCGGGCCCAGGCTGGATTCGAACCTGCCAGCTCAGGTGTATGTGGCTGGCGCCTTAGCTGCTTTAGCCATAGGCACTGAGCCAAAATACATAATTTCTAATGGAAATATATCAAACTCAATTGCAGAAAATGTATTCTTTTTGAGCATATACGGAACATTCGCATACTGGTTTCCTCAACCATAGTCAGATTAATGATTTTCATATCTCCACTATATGTATAGCCTAACTACAAACTTGGCTTGTTAAAAAATATTCTCTTGGCTTACTATGAACTTGTATTTCACCAAATACCCCACACTCACTCATCCTCCAAAGGCATAGGGTCTCCTTCTACGATCCCATCATATTTGACATGCTGTTGTCCTAATGTATTATATACCTCAAGCTGTTACCTTATTTTATTACACCTCCAGATACACATCTCCAATAAACAGTGATCTCCCTGGGGACAGGAGCAGCGTGTTTTTAGTCTTTAATCTTTAACAGCACAATGACTGGCATGTAGTAAGTTCACAAAAGTAACTGTTGAATGAATCAATTGACACTGTATAATAGACTGCAAAGGTAAAGAAAAAAACTGCACATACAACCTGATGTGAATGATACAGCAAAAAGATCACAGAAAGGAAAGATGGAACAAGAATGCAGTAATACTGTCATCCTTTGTTCAGACCTTAGGCAAACTGCAAAGTAACAATTATGTATTCTAAAGTGGATGGCTCAAAAGTACCATACGTCCTAAAATAATTCAGTAAGTAACAGTTCCTAGGCAGAACAGAACATGAGTATCCAAAAACATTTCCTTCTTTGCAGTCTTCAGAGTACAATGCCTTAGTGATTAGTTCTGCAGCTGTAAGGACCTGCCTCTTCCCTGTAGCTTTCACTGTGCCTCCTTTCTCAGAAAGAGATGAATATGAGAACCAACTACCACTTCCTGACTGATCAGACATAAAAGGGAAAAATTCCTAGGAGGAAATAGTTGGCAAGAGAAGTTCCCTGGCCAGAAAAACCTCTGGCAACTACCAACCGATTCTCACAATCATTATAACACCAGAAACTAGGCTCGTATTGCCAGAAAGTTAGAGGGGATAAAAATTACCTCCTGAAAGCTACAAGCAAATGACTCTTGTTTCTTAACCAGTAACTAGGATGTTTCTAAGAACTAGGAACAAAGGGAAAAGCTAAATACAAAACAACTTCCCATTCTCACTTAATTCCTTCAGAGACAGAACTTCCAACATTTAATTAACAGTGGCTAAATGTGAATTCATATGAGTTTAAAAAAACACACACAGTTGTTATTCCAAAATCACACCTATAATTGGTATGGATGGAACAAACCAGTGGGCATAAGGCCCTCTTAAAAGCCATTTCTGTGCACAAATAAAATAATCCCAGATTTATCTGTTACTGGCAAGGGACTAATTGTGGCTGGGATGACAGACAGGATCTCTTCTGGAGCATTTTAATTAAAGAGCAGAGACCTCTCTTTCTGGGATGGGGTGAATGAATCCTTACCCGACAACAGTGAAGTTACCCACATGACCTCTGAAACCAGAGCCACCTAAGAGTAAGAAGGGATGGCTAGTGGCTGAAAAGAGCTACATGTATATATTTTATTTTCCTTGCTTCTAGGTTATACAAAAAAATGTTTTCCAACCCCTAGAAATGTTAGTACTCTTGAAATGCAATCGGTAATTAACTGTAGTAATAAATTTATCTCTAAATACAAGAGTATTCCTAATTTTAATCCCTAAATCCTTCACACATGATCATAAGTTTAAATAAAAATTCCGGAGGACATCATAGGCCAGCTTCCCTCTGCATTCCATGGTCCCCAGGCCCCAGGAACATGCCCTCCCCACCACCAAAAAGCAGTGAAGGAAGAGCCCGAGAGGAGAGCTCTCAGTTGTCAGCTAGACCTGCTCTTGTAAAAGTGGAAAGGAATCCCAGCAAATACAATAGCAAAGGATAAAGCTTCAGACAAAAAAGTACAAACAAAAGGGAAAAGGAGAACAAAAAGAAAACGGGCAGAAGTGGCTAACCAAGAAACTCAAGATGATTTACCTGCAAAAAATGGAGAAACTAAAACCCAGGAGAGTCCAGCCTCTGGGAAGCCAGACAGAAAGAAGCCAAGTCTGATTACCATCATATCTCCCATGTTCTATCAGGGGTCCCTGTCCTCCTTCCTGTACAATCCAGAGGAACAGTTTATCAACTATTTTGTAAATGCAAGTTTTTTAGTAGTTCTTGAAACATTTTTTAAGAAGGAAAGAATCCCACTTCATCCCATGTAAGTGTATTTTCTTTAAGAGGTCAAATCATTTGCTGGTTGGTTTGGGTTTTGGGGAGGGGGGGTGCAACCAGAAAATAGTGTGGGATATTGAATTGTGGGAGGCTTTGCTGCCGTGGAAAACTGGTTTTTATATCCTATAACACAAGCATACTAAATGCAAATATGGAATCACAGTCCTGACTTTAAGTTCTTGACATTTTTAATTACTTGTTGTTTTTTAGTGTAATTGTTTCATAAAGAAAAGCACTCCTTGGTGGTGCTTTTTGCATGTACTCTGGAACATCTTTGGTCATGGTAGTCCTGTCTTCCTAGTAATTTTGTTAATGTGCTGTAAAAGACTGAGAAACTCATTATGCAGTGTATATGATAATAAATTGTGAATTGGTGGAAATTTTCTGACAGCTTGTCAGCAGGTGAAGATACCGCTCCTTGATATCCTCTTTAGAAAAATTTCCCTCAAAATTTTAAGCTAGAAAGTCACTGGAATACTGTTCCTTTTTTTTTTTTTGAGACAATCTCACCTTGTTACCCTTGGTAGAGTGCCACGGCGTCACAACTCACTGCAACCTCAAACTCTTAGGTTCAAGGGATCTTCTTGCCTCAGCCTCCAAAGCAGATGGGACTAGAGGCACCTGCCACAGGGCCTGGCTATTTTTTAGAGACAGGGTCTCACTCTTCTCAGGCTGGTCTCAAACCCATCAGTTCAGGCAATCCACCCACGTTGGCCTGCCAGAGCACTGGGATTACAGGCATGAGCCACCGTGCCTGACTGGAATGCTGTTTTTAAAAAGATTTTCAATACATACTCACATGTTAAGAACTGTGTACGAATTGAAATGCCTGTGTACTGCTGCTCTTCAACACAACCAATAAAATCTCAATTATGAAAGAAAAAAAAAATTCCTAAAGAAACATATTGGCATCTAACATAATAGGACAAAAATGGGATAATATAAATTTAACAATACATTCTCCTTTCTAAAGATTCTTGTATCTCAGTTGTATCTATTACATTTTAAATGGGTATTGTTGTGAAAGTTACTTCTCTGGCCTAACTATAAAATTTAGGTAAATAATAGCATTAATCTCACAGGGTTCATAGGTTTGTTTAAAAAAAAATTAATTTGACAAAACAAAAAGGCTTTCAATAAAGGGTAGCCATCACGATCACTGTGGTAAGTGGTGTCACTCAGAGACTAGCCCGCAGGGGAGCAGAGAAGTTTAGGTCAGCTTTATTGAAAAAGATGGCACCTCCTGGGCAATGCTAACATGGCATCTGGGGGGTGGTTAGAGACCCCTTTTATACGGGTCCCAAGGAGTAGGCAAATTCTACAGCTTGCCCGAAAAGTTAGGGAACTTCCCAGGGGGTGGGGCTTGCCAGATCCTTTGTGTCTTTGTCTTAGGAGGAGGGAAAGCACTCAAGTGTAGCTGCCTTAGGCACCCTCAACAATCATTATCAACAATGGGATTGCTTACAAATGCCTGACACAAAGTACATACCCAGTAATGACTCCCTTGCATCACTTTTATCATCATTATTAGTTTTCACCACTTAATTGTTGAAAGTAGTTAAGAACTTCAGAAAACAATAGATTTAAATCTCTTCACAAACACTGCGTTTACTGAGCAGCTATTAGGTGCCATGCATTGTTCCAAGAGCAAACAAAACTCTCATTCTTGCAGGAAGCGGGTGGGCAGGAGACAAACCACCAACAACAAACCTAGTCGATCCATAAATTATACAGTATAGTGTGCAAAGGGATAAATGCTATAGAAAAAAGGAAGCCAAATGCAGTAAAATACTTAAAGGAGGTGAGGGAGACACGGAGGAGAAACGCATTTCAGGCAGAGAGACTAGCCAGTCCAAAGACTGGAGAGTGGGAACGTCTTCAGCATGTCCCAAGACCTGCAGGAAAGCCAACATGGCCGCGGGGAGTGAAGACGCAGGGGAGACCACCAAGGAATGTAAGGCCACATTGGGTAGGACCTCCGAAGTCACAGTCAAGACTCGGGCTTTTATTCTGAGTGAGACAGGAGACGCTGGAGGGTTTAGAGCAGAAGAAAGTCAACGTGACCCAGCTTATTTCTACAAAGATTCTTCCAGCGGCTGGGTTGACAACAGACTGGTGGGAATGAGGGAGGCAGAAGCAGGAAGACCACTTCAGAAACCAGCATGGCAAGCCAGCTAAGAAAGGTGAGAGTCCGTACTTGGGCTTCAAATTGTCAATATTCCAACTAGGGAGTGTAGCAGGAAAATGTGGAGGACACATAAATAATAAACAATTATGCTCTTTTTAAGGGCTATTAGTTTGGTTCTATAGTATTTACCATAAATAAGGTGCACAGGTAAGTACTTCAGAATCAAAAACTTAGACCTTGCCTGGCACAGAATAAGCACTCTAATATTCACTTACTTAATGCAGTAAATCTGAATGGAAAATGTTATTCAAACCTGATTTTTAATAGGAAAAAATGGGACAAAGAAAAAGCCTTGAGGACAAAAAACAAGAGATTGGTCCCCCCTGCTCACAAAGCACACTGTCAAACATTAAATTATATTCACTCATCTTCTGTTAAACAGATTTAATCAACCACCTACCATGTGTCAGGCACCACCCTAGATTCTACTGAATCCCTTAACTAACACTGGAAGAAGAAAAAAGAGTAAATGTGTGGAAATAGTGTAGCTAAGTTCGCATGTAGTTATTAAACATGAAAAAAAGTTCAGGATGAGGATTTGAATGCATTGGTGATCTCAAGTTCAAACTCAGCACTGTGTCAAGGAGGTAACAGTCTCCTGTTCAGCGTGGATCCACAAGAAACCACACAGAGAATTAAGATCATTAGACTTTTAAATATCATATTAATTAATCACCACAACCTCATGACCATATTAACTGAACAAAATACATCTGAAAGATATAAATGCATGGTAATTATTGAAAGAAAATCTCTCTTCTCTTTAAAGAAATACATAGATATGCATTATTAGAAAATCAGCTGCTTGGAAGGTTGAGGCAAGAGAATCACCTAGCCCAGAAGCTGGAGGTTGCTGTAAACTGTGACATCACAGCACTCTATTGAGGGTGACAGAGTGAGACACTATCTCGAAAGAGAAGAAAAAAGAATCAATGTTAAACAAAATATATATCAAAGAAAGAATAATTGAAACTGTAGTCATTTTAAATCTTGGTTATTGATACTGCTTTCTACTGTAATAAAATGCGTAGAAAAATATTTCTATACTAACTATACGTTTCAAATGATTTCCTTCCCCACCCCAAACCGACTCACACTGGTTCCATTCATGAGCCCTGCCAAGCACAGTGTGTTCAGTCTGTGCTCATGTCCTGCTGGAGGCACCACCAGGCAGGTGAGAAGTTAAACTAGGAACACACTGTTCCATACTATAAATCCATGTCACTGCCTCTGACATCTTGGCACAGCCGCTCTCCGTGATTTACAATAGGTTTCATGAGATTCCTATAATGCCCTTCTAGTCTTTTTCTTCCCCCTTTTGTACAAATGTTGGTATTTATTCTCCTGATGCTTAAAAATTCCACAATCGAGTCTTCCCTTTGAGGACATCCTCAGAGTGCTTTTGTTGACGCCATCCAGAAAAAAGGTGCTCAGTCAGTGTCTCTCAAGGGATCTGCTGACATTCTAAGACTGTAACATGGACCACAAATTAAATTAAACTAATTATTCACAAAAGGCACCAGGGACATCTGCTACATTTCAGTCTGTCCCTTACCCTCTTAAGAACTTCCCTTTCCCATTTGTGATTCTTAATAAGGCACAGTCAAGAGCCAACAAGACTCCTCTCCCACCCAAGGAGTATATAAGACTCAGCCTGGCCCTTCTCTCTCCCATGCCCCAGGCACAGTGTGTGGTCAGAGAAGAGTACTTAAGCCCAGGAGGGCCAAAACACCTCCACGGAAGCAGGTATGAACAGTGATAGAAGAGAGGGAGAGAGAATGGGACACACAGGTCCTATTTCCTTCTCAGATCTAGCAGAGTGTCAGCCTATGAACCATTTTCCCTCACCATAAGTAGGAAAAACGTTGCAGAGAACAAAGCCTACAAGAAAAAAAGAAGTAAAGAAAGACAAAACCGTGGTGTCATCAACTGCACCCTTGGTTCCAATTATACTTGAAACCAGAATCTCTTCTGGGACTTCCCAGTAATGCAAACCAACCACCCCAGGACGCTTACATAGTTGTGTTTCTGTCCCTTGCAACAAAAGTAAATGTAACTGTGAAGGTCACATAACTAGTAAAGAACTGATAAAGTACAAGTAATGAAAAAAATCCAGACTTGTCACATACCGAAAAATATGTTCGTTTTGTCATTGATTCGTTGACTCAAAAGACATCTATTAAGTGCTGATGAGAAACCAGGCACTGTCCTGGGCACTGGAAATACAGCAGTGTACACAACAGACCAAATCTAGAGCTTAAATGTTAATGGAATACAGAGCCATTACTGCATAGTAGCAGAAGTACTCCTGAGCTTGAAGCCCAAGAGTAGACTTCAGAGAGACCTGAAGACCCTCAAATACATGTAAAATCTTGTGTTTGTGCATACATGTGTATGCAAATTTTCTCAGAGTCTCAAAGGTACATGTGATCCCAGAAAAGATTTAGAAAACTCTTCGAGCATAAGTTGCAATCAAGACGTCTCGAACTTCTTAGAAAATTCGAATGCCTTAAGCTTAGCCCAGTGTTCAAAGAGGACCCTCTCCATTCAACAGGAATTTCACAGAAATACCACTCTCCTTTACCATCTACCATAAAGTTAACTCCTTTACTAATTCTACTTCCTATGAGAACAAAACTAACAGCTAACAACTGGCTGCCCTAACTCCCAATAAGCTGAAGACTGTCTCAAATATTAGTGCTTTAACTAAGAATGTATAAAGAAGACGATAAAACAGAACCACTCCTCTAGACCACACACAGTCCTATCTTTCTACGTAGCTGTTTGTGGCCAACATATAGCTCAATAATTTTTAAATAACTGACGAGGAGCAAAAGAATTGCACACATCTCTTCAAAAGGAGGCCCCTCCACACACACCTTATGTTTTAAAGGCTTTGTTTGCCAATATGCTATCAATAGCCAGTTTTGTAGATACATTTCTCTTAGCAACTTAATTTGAATTTTAAGGTCTCCATGTTATAATTTAATGCATCTAAAGAGCAATCAAGTTAAAACAAGCAAAATGTCAGTAACTCTGGAAAGTCCTTGGGAAAATTAACTTTATAGAAGCTTTTCCTTGATGGTATATGCCTCATCTGTAGCATTTTAAGTCAGAGGAAAGTAAGTTTACAAAGACAGACTCAAGAAGGGTATCATTTTCTGCGTTCCGCACTTTACTTGAGTGGATGGTGAGCTTCTCAGTCTCTCCTTTCTCGTTCCTTCTGGAGCTATGATTTTCTATCTGTTTCATATTTGTATTTCCTGGACCCAAAAGGAAAGACGTCTCCTTTCATCTGCAAAATGGTTTTCTTCTACACTAATGCCCATCAGAGTCTTCACTCATTAAACAAGAAAACAGGAACCAGGCCTACTGTTTTCCCTTATTCAAAGAAAGGTCCTCCAGAAACATCTAAATGGCAGCGGATCTGTTACCATTATCACCTAAACTTCCTCTAAGAATGTGATTCAGTGGCTTTCCACCTGTCTGCTCCTACCTCCAGACTACCAAAAGCAGATTCCTCTTCAAGGCAAAATAAATAATTTGTCAACCTTCTCCCATCCTATGGAATGAAACTGAAGACCAAGTAATCAAATCTTACACAGTGAATTTTGGAATCCTGTTTAAAGGATTCACTGATCCATCCTCCCCAGGTACTCACTCCTCTCCACGAGTTGTCTCCCTAGTGACAGGCAACCTCATTAGACATTTTGATTAAGATTTTCCCAATTCCTCCCAAGTTGGTATGATCTTCTATCTATAGCTGCCACTCTCATTCTCTTTTATAATGTCGAGCTTTAAGCAGATTTTGAGTAAAACTTACCTGGAATTTTTTTTTTTTTTTTTTTTTTTGAGACAGAGCCTCAAGCTATCCCCCTTGGTAGAGTGCCATGGCATCACGCTCACAGCAACCTCCAACTCCTGGGCTCAAGCGAGTCTCCTGCCTCAGCCTCCCAAGTAGCTGGGACTACAGGCCCTGCCACAACGCCCGGCCATTTTTTGGTTGCAGCCATCATTGTTGTTTGGTGGGCCCGGGCTGGGGATGCGAACCCGCCACCTTAGGTGTATGTGGCTGGCACCTTAGCCGCTTGAGCCACAGGCGCCGAGCCTACCTGGAATATTTTTAACTAGCTTTTTTTCTTTTGAGCAACTGTTTTTTTAAGAGTTCGGTGATCTTGCCAATCTGATGCTTTCCAACAAACCTAACCAGGAAAGACACAAACCTCCACAATTCCCTTATCCTGTTGGTTGTGCTATAAGGAACAAAGATTTAATCAATAATACTCTACCTCTCTCTCCCACAAACCGATACAGATCCCAGCTTTTCTTTAATTTTTTTTAGCTTTCACACTAAGTCATCATGACACTCATAATTACAAATCCCATAGGAAAAAAAAATACATCCACAGAAGAAAAACAATTCTTCAACTGTGTTTTGTTCCTGTATTGCACACTAAGGGCTTTGTCAACGAAAGGCCACGTCCACGCATGATGATGGCATCTTCTGCCAGGAGAAGAAGGACTGATCCTGAAGCACAAGGAATAAGAAACCTTCCCAATCTCACTTTGCCTTTGTCTTGTCTGAAGAAGGTCTGGCTGGGAAAGGCACATAATTCAAAGGTTCACTGTGGATTGACACTAGTTATCACCAATAGAACTGCCCTTCCTAGTTTAGGGTTTCTTTCAAAGTGATTTCATGGATAGTCCCCACAGTAAACGGTCACCTAAAATCCTTATTGCTTATTCTTCCCACAGCGTCCAATAATTCAGCGTTAAACTAGTGAAAGGACATCGTTTCAGCCACATACTTTACCCAGTGTTCAAAACCACTGAATTCTCTAAATGTAAAAAAAGCCCTCAGGTAGGGACTTGCCATTTTCCTTCCCTGGGCCCATCCTTTTTTTTCTCCTTCCCTTCTGCTCAGCACAGCACCACACAGACATTCAGTCTCCCTTCCTTTCACAAGCCAATCAAAAGCCTCTTCTCTGACAGCCGAAAATCTAAATCCCAAGAACTTGGCAGTCCAGGGCCAGTCCCTGGGCCAGCCTCCCTGCATGCACATTCCCAGCATGGCCTGCAGACTTGCTAAGCAGCAAAAGTTTCTCTTTAAACGATGTGCAGTTTAAAAACAGGAACTGAAAGCCTGTGGTATGAAATGTTTTATTTTCCCTCACTTAATGTGTGTCCTTTAATGAATGGACATCTTGACTTAGCCATGTCCCTGTGCCTAGTATGTCACCTTTTAATCTGCCCTGAATGCTAGAGTTCAAAGAAACAGCTGGATCAGTTTTGTATGTGATTTTTAGATAATCAATGAAGTTTAAATCCATGTCTCATCTCCTTTCTTGTGTTTTGAGTTTAAAAAATGTATAAAGGATGCCTTAATGATCCTCCAAATATCAAATCATGATTGATCTGTCGAACTGCCATCATATGTGGTAGTATAGTTTTAAAATGACTACCTAAAACAAGATACTAAATTATTTCTATCTTCCAAATATGTTCCTTCATCAATAAACACAAAATAAAATCAAAAAATCAACACAAATTAAAATCAAATAATGGATTATGAAACTCCACATTTTATTTGCTGCAGAACAAACATATTCCTGCTTTTCAAAGTACAGAAATCAGCTGGGCAGGGTGGCTCGTGTCTGTATTCCTAACACTCTGGGAGGTCAAGGGGGGAGGATCCCTTGAGCTCAGGAGTTCGAGACCAGCCTGAGCAAGAGTGAGACGCCATCTCTTCTAAAAATAGAAAAATTAACCATCATCATGGCAGGTGCCTGTAATCCTAGCTATTTGAGAGGCTGAGGCAGGAGGATGAAAGTCCTTGAACTCAGGACTTTAAGGCTGCTGTGAACTAGGATGATACTATGGTACTCCAGCCTCCAGCCTGGGGCAACAGAGTAAGACTCTGTCTCAAAAAAAATAACAAAGTACAGAAATCTGGAGAAAAATTCCATTGATACTAAAATGTATAATATGATTCAACTCTTGTTAATAAGCAGATCTAGGTAACCTCCTTATGACTGTCATTTAAAAAACTAATATTGTGTTAAGACATTTATATTCTGCTCTTGAAAAGATTCACTTGTACCCTGTAAAATAAACCATAGAAGTGATCCCTCTAATCACCCTCCCTCCACCCATCCCCCCTCCCAGTTTGATGAAAATATTTCAAATTGTATATGAAAACACCACACTGTACCCCATGATTGCATTAATGTACACAGCTATCATTTAATTAAAAAAAATAAAAAACTAATATTAATATTTTTTGGCTCAGCGCCCATAGTGCAGTGGTTATGGGGCCAGCCACATACACCAAGGGTGGAGGGTTCAAACCTGACCTGGGCCAGCTAAACAATGACAACTACAACAAAAAATAGCTGGGTGTTGTGGCAAGCGCCTATAGTCCCAGCTACCTGGGAGGCTGAGGCAAGAGAATAGCTTAAGCCCAAGAGTTTGAGGTGCTGTGAGTTGTGACACCATGGCACTCTACTGAGGGTAACAGAGTGAGACTCTGTCTCAAAAAAGAAAAAGAAAAAACTAATATTAATATTTTAAATGTCTAGCATGTACCAGCATAGCTTTCCAAATACTCAAATACTGTCCCAAAGGACCACTAAGACACAAGGTATTATCACTACTCCCAATTTAAAGATGGGGAACTGAATCAGACATTAAATGAATTCTAAAAGTTCTCAGGGCAGAGCAGAATGCAGATCCAAGCACTTGAGCAGCTCTTTCTGCAATCCATATTGACTCTAAAAACTCATTATTAAGCATCTATTTATTCATTTTTTTTTTACTTCAACCTTGAAATTAAATATTATTTCTGCATAGTCACGTCACAACCAATCAATGTCTTTAATATTTCAAAATGGGTCCAAGTCTTTTTTTTTTTTTTTTTTTGAGACAGAGCCTCAAGTTGTTGCCCTGAGTAGAGTGCTGTAACATCACAGCTCACAGCAACCTCCAACTCCTGGGCTCAAGCGAGTCTCCTGCCTCAGCCTCTCAAGAAGCTGGGACCACAGGCACCTGCCACAACACTGGGCTATTTTTGGTTGCAGTCATCACTGTTGTTTGACAGGCCAGGGCTAGATTCAAACCCGCTACCTTAGGTGTATGTGGCTGGCACCTTAGCCACTTGAGCCACAGGCACCGAGCCCCAAGTTTTAAATATGTAAGACAGAAGGGGAAAAAATGAGTTGAGAATATACTTTTTTTTTTTTTGAGACAAGGTGTTGCTCTGTGACCTATAGCTCACTGCAGCCTCAAACTCCTGAGGCTCAAGCAATCCTCCTGTCTCAGCCTCCCAAAGTGCTAGAATTACAGATGTGAGCCACTACACCTGGCCAAGATATTGACTTTTTAAGAGTCAGAAAAATTTACTTTGGTAAAGTATCTCAAGAATGGAAAAACAAGCATCCTATGTACTCAATACTAATTTGAAACTCGTAGGTGAACAACTACATGCCCACATGAGAAGGAAAACACAACAAAACCCAAGAAGGGGAGGGGGGGAGCGGAGGGGAGGGGCTCAGGAAATTCCCACCTGATGGGTACAATGAAAGGGCATATGACACCTCTCCTGGGGAAAGGATTCAAATACAACTGGGACTTTTCCTAACAAATGCAAACAATGTAACCTAATCATGTGTCCCTGTATATAGTAATCTGAATTTTTTTTTAGTTTTACTTTCATTTTTTCCTAAAAAGTTATAGAAACATTTCAAATATTATATGTTCATTGGGGATTATAATTCATACTTAGTTCTTGTACAAAATAAATTTGTTTTAGTAGGGGAAATTTTAATATAAAAGGCATTTTCACAACAAGATCTTCTAATGTGGGGCAGCACCTGTGGCTCAAGGAGTAGGGTGCCAGCCCCATATACTGGAGGTGGCAGGTTCAAACCCGGCCCCAGCCAAAAAAAAAAAAAAAAAAAAAAAAAGCACAACATAAGATCTTCTACTGTTTGAGATCTAAATAACAATTTATTATTACTTTTAAAATTCAAACTTAAAACATTTTAAACCCTGCTTATATTATACCCTGCTTTTCATCTACCTCCATCACAATAATTCATGTTTATTGGGATACAAAAAATGCCACAGTTATTCCATTCCCTGAGCTACTTGTACCTAAACAAAAGCTATATAAACCAAAAGTAAGACTATTCACAATCAAATTTACTGTGAGAACTAGAGATCTGAATACATTTGCTTTCATGGATGAGATTCACCTATCACAATTTTTCTGTGTTTATGAATAATGTGGTTATTTAGGAAAAGTTTGCTTCATAAACTCCCCTCCCTTTTCAAATTCTGTATCAGCATCATTGAGGGGTAATTTAGCTACAACAAACAGTTACCTTTCCTTTCCAACCCCTCACCGCTATCCTCACCCTTGATTTCCTCAGACCTTTTCTTCATTAGCTAACATCAAAGTGAAGTTTAGACCAGACCAGATTCCTTTGGCTTTGTGGCATGTGAAAGTACTCAGATAATCCTCCTTGTCATCAGGAGGCAGACTCCCCCTGAGATAGCCTAGAATAAAGCCCCCAAACAGTGAACTGAATGAGAATTATCTAAGTACCAAAATAATTAAAGGCTTCCAATTTTTAAATCCTACTTAGGAAACATGGCTTCATGAAGACTGAAGGGTGACCATCTACCTGGGTGCCATGGACATGTCTCTGCCTACCCAGTGTCCCCTGCCCTTCCTTCTGGCAGCAGAGCCTTGACTGCAGAATAGAGAACAGCTGCTCTTCTCCGACTCTCGATGCCATCATGATAAAGTCACCTCTGTAAGCAGAGCAGCCCCCCGGTTGTAGTGTTTGGCTGACAGACAGGACCATTATTTGCCATTCCAACAGTGGTAACCATGGCACTTTTTTCTAGAGTTTAAGAGAATAAGGCACTCTCTTTTCAGTTTTGCTGTAAGAGGGAAGCTGCTAGCCACCAAGCTCCCCAATAAACAGAAGACAGCCTGAGGACAGGAATAAGGCTGATGACACAACAGAATCGAGGGATCACCAGAGAGAGTCCTATAACTACAGTATACCAAGATTTTCCTGTCACCTGAATCACAAAGTCCTCTTTTTTGCTGAAAATTGTTCGAGTTGGGTTTTCTGATTCTTGTAAGCAAAACCATCCGGACTAGGCCACTACAGAAGCCGAGGCAGGAGGAAGGCTTGAGGCCAGGAATTCAAGACCAGGCTGGACAACATAGTTACACTCATCTCCAAAAGATTTTCGGTTTAGATTAGCCAGGTTTGGTGATGTGCACCTGCAGGCCCAGATACTTGGAAGACTGATGCTACAGTCTGGCTTGAGGCCAGAAGATGGAGTTTGCAGTGAGCTATGATTGTGCCTCGGGACTCCAACCTGGATGACAGAGCAAGACACTATGCCTACTTAAAACAAAAAAATCCTGACTTATAAAAGTAGTATCTTCAGAGACACCAGCTTTTGGTCACATCCAGCAATACAGCATTTTGCCAGCTCTTCTCCATCACCATTATCCCAGTACATCTATCTACAAACAGCAAATTGGCTCAAACTTCACCATAAAAAATTGCATGTTCGTTTAGGGAAATATTTTCTCTTAGAGAAATTTTCAACCAAGAATTTAAAAAGTAGTTTATTTTTTAAAGCATTATTAATTTTTTAAGATTCTTCAATACTTTGTGTACACATATATACTAAACTTCCAGTAAACAGTAAAATCTTCTTTTACAGTAAAACTAAAAGAAGGGGCTAAGCCTTGAATAATTTGTATTCCTTAGGCAGGTCTAAGAAGCGTGAATAAAATTCACTCTATGCCTTTTTAATCCCTATGGTTTTATCTAAAAATCATTAGTATTCCCAAGAGAAGTAAGCCTCACAAATGGACTAGATAACTATCTACAATTTGACAAGATTTTTCTAAACAAATATATTCATGTGTAAAAGGAAATTATCCGAACTAAACAAATGGTTTTGCTAATCCCTATAATGGTGATAGAAATTTGATCAGAATTCTTGTCCAATATCAGAGAAGGAACAATATCAACCTCTGTCCAGTGGAAATCTAAGCAAAAACCCTATTCTAAAGGCTCCAAAACAAACACTCCAAAGATACAAACACTGTTGTATCTTTTTATTACTCTGTTCTAGCAGGTAAAAAAAATATTAACAATTAAAACAACCTGTTGGCTTTAAAATGTTAGAAGATTTAAAAATTCTAGTCCAAGAAGATATGGTATATATGGTATATACTCACATATGCCAATATACTAATGTCAATACACTTCGTGTTTGCATTACATCAAAAGGATAGCATGCATCAAACCAGTAACAAAAAGAAATAGAAGTACCTACAATTTCATAACGTGCATTACCAAAGTAAGGAAGAAAAAAAAGAAAGGCCAAAACCAAAATAAATAATAGATAAGGCAGTGTACCTTTGAACAGCCTACAAAACAAATACAAGCTTAAAAAGGGTCATACTACAAAATTTTATAAACATAATTAGACAGAACTTTATAACATCAACAAACTCGGAAAAAGAGAAAGCCTGGACTGATTGTTCAGATACACTGTAATAACAATAACAATAATAATAGCTTCTATGTATTTAACACTTAGTTGCTTACTGCTCTGGCCCAGTGATTACTGTCTCACAGATGTTAATTCCCATTAATCTCGTAACAATGCTATAAACTAGGCAATAATCCCACTTTACAGATAAGGAAATTGAGGTGTTCAGTATTAAATAACTTCTGAAGGTCACACCACGAGAGAGAGCGGAGTCATCATTTGAAACCAGGTTTGTCTGAACCTGAAGCCCGTGCTCTTAACCATCTACTGAAATATATTTATTCGTTCCCCATATTTCTTGACCTGTATGTGACAGATGTTGTGAGAGGCCCTGAGGACCTAAGATGAACAAAACCAGACACCGTCTCTGCCCTTACAGAGTTTAAAGTCTAGTTGGAGAAACAAACATTACTCAATGCTCATAGAGACAGAATCAAACTTAAAACTACAACTGTGATAAATGTGGGAAGAAAAAGAATATGGTGCCATATGAGCGCACAGCAAAGGGATGTCACACAAACCAAGATCAGGTACTGTCACAACAGAAGAGTCACAGAGCTGGAATCTAAATAACAAACAGGTGAAAGGTATGCAGACAAGGAGAGAAACTGACCACACAGAGGGAGAAACACCAGAAAAGGTCCTCTGGCCACAGGGAGCCCAGAATGCATAAAAGGAATCCTAGCAGTCTAGGAGGCCAAGGCAGGTGGATTGCTTGAGCTCAGGAGTTCAAAACCAGCCCGAGCAAGAGCAAGACCCCATCTCTACTAAAAGTACAAAATCTAGCGCGGCATTGTGGTAGGTGCCTGTAATCCCAGCTACTCAGGAGGCTGAGGCAAGAGGATCACCTGAGCCCAAGAGTTTGAGGTTGCTGTGAGATATGACACCACAGCACTCTACCCAGGGTGACAGAGTGAGATTCTGTCCCCCCTCCAAAAAAAAAAAGAACGCATAAAAGGCAAAAAAGTCAGTAAGCATAAAAGAGAGAGCTAGAGGAAGGAGGTACAATACAAGGTTTCTGTCTCAGAAATCTGGAAAGCCCCAAGTTATTTTAGTAAGACGTTTTATGTGAGCAAACAAAAAGAAAAACTTCAAATCTGTATGGTCAGTTTTCAAAAGTAATAAAGCCTCAACAGCAATGGTGACTATTTTAATCATAAATCTTTTCTAGGCCTAAAGTGAAACACTAAACAAAGATATCATCCTTCAGTTTTTCTGATGACAGTACAGCTGTATGTTTTGGGTTCTGTCAACGGACCACCCTATTCCTCCTGAGCCTGTCACTTTCAGCCCTCTGCTCTCCCTTTTTACCACTGTCCTACCCTCCTAAAGTCAAAACCTGCTTGAAAATCACTTCATGACTTCACATTGCCTAACAAGGAATCCATATATAATAACCTGGCTCTTGTCTACCCATGTGGTGTCATCTTTTGCTAGAATACAGGAGAACCAGGATTCGAGGACATCCGGAGAACTGGTTCATTTCTTAACACTCTGTCATTCCTAGAATGTGGCCTTAAATCCACATGACCCAAGACGGCTTCTTCCCATGCCATGTTCCAAACACTTGAAGGGATTGAGGGAGAATAAATTCCTTTAAGGGCCTGATGCAAAATGTAATTTGTGGCCACACTGTCTACAAGGGAGGCTAGAAAATGTGGTCTTTATTCTGGGTACCCACAAACTCAAGTACTTCTATGAATGTGGAAGAAGGGGAAAATGAATTTAGGAGGAATAACTAGCAATCTCTGATACAGAAACTGAAATTAACATGCATTCTATTAAATGTGCTTCGCACCTAAGAATGCAGTTGATGTTCTTTAGAATGTACTGGATTAATTACAACCTCCATTTTGAAAAGAATGTGCAAGATAAATGTTGATCTAGTCTTTAGAAAATATTTGTACAACAGCCTAAGTATCCATTCATTGGCAAAGAATTTATTGCCTCTCAAAAGTTCTGCATGACAATTTACCTAAACAATTCTTTATTCAGATTCCCCAATTATTAACCAAGTTCTTTTACATTTGTAATTTGATACTATTTTAAAAGACCTTCTGACAGACTCTTTAGCAGCTGTGACTTTGGAAAGGAGCCCTTGTTTTCTTTCCTAACAGATAACAATGACTTCATTTGTACTAACCAGGAAAGGAGGCTCATTCTTCCCATGGGTTTAAAACTGGAACCCAACTATTAAATCATGACCTGTCAGGTAAATAAAGGAAGAATGTTAAATAAACGTGCTTTTCTCATTTACTAGTAATCCTATAGATAAATTAGTCAAGTTTTTAATAAATAATACTTTCGGTGTCCGTGAATATTGATTTGTCTTTAAAGTGTCACTTAATTATCATGCCTAAACACAAGTATAGGACTCTGTGAACAACAAAATTCCTTTCTTTACCTTCCCCCCTACTTTAAAGAACCCGAGCTGAAATTATCCTCTTTGAAAACATGACTGAAGCCAAAAATGTACCTGAAATGCAAATGTTTAAGTAGTTGTGTCCCTGATATTAGCAATGACCTTGAACACTTTAGCCAAACATAGTAACTAATCCTTAAATCATTAACTTACTTTGGCTTCCTAACGAAACTGTGTTTGATGATTTGGGTAAGAGATTTTTTAAGTCACTGTTGTCATTTGGTATGATAAACTTAAACTGGATTCGTTTGGATGTTACAGAAATGAAATAAAACTCTGACAATATTTGGTATCTTTTTCTTCACCAAGTGACTTTTCTAAAGATATGACATCTTCAAACATCTATCATAAAAGATTATAACACATTAGAACTAGAAGAAACTGAATGACACTTTATTCTTTCAAATTATTTTGTAATTTGTACATGTTTATATTTTTTCACTTTATTTTTTGGGCTATATGCAAGTAACTCCTCATTTGTACATTGCTACCAGTGAGAATTCCTAGAATAAAACTCAATACCAATATTGGAGAATTTCAGATTCTTCAAAGAAATTGGCCAATCGTATATTTTTGTAAATGGCTTTAGGCAACGCACATTACAATAGACTTAGTCAATAACTAATAAAGAAAAAAAAAAATACTGCCCACTTGTTCCCTGTAACCTAAATTTAAATGCTTACCATTTTCCAGACATTAATTCCTGATTTTAACAATAAAAATTACAAGGTGTCATATGCCCTATTCTACGTTTCTCAGGTTCTATAAGCATGCCAGCCACTTCTGAATCAGCCAATGCTGAATTTCATATCAGCAAATTCTTTGCAATTAAACTTTTTTAGCAGGAGCGCTTAAAGTACAAAATGTCTCCCTGAATGTATTATATACTATCCACCAAGAGAAAGGGCTGATCTTAAATTAAGAAATAGTCACACAAAATGCTTACAAATTCGCCCTTTGCACACGTAAAAACAAAACCTGAATTTGTGGAAATATCAACTTTCTTTTAACGTGGCTATAGCCTGCAAGCTATCCAAAAAGGCCACATACATTACTTTTTCCAGAGTAATGAATATATGTTGGCCTGCGTATATACAGAGATACAACCTAAGCGATTTCTAAAGGACAGATGATAGCAAGATTTAATGACACCATATATCCAGTGACAACTTTTAACAGAACTGCCTGTGGATCTCAAGGTATTTAATAAACAAGAATAATAATTACTTGACTTTTTTCCAGAGAAGTTTGTTTTGTTTTAGAGACATAGTCTCATTATGTCACCCTCGTAGAGTGCCGTGGCATCACAATTCACAGCAACCTCAAACTCTCAGGCTTAAGCAATTCTCTTGCCTCAGCCTCCCATACAGCTGGGATAGGTGTCACAATGCTCGGCTATTTTGTTGTTGTTGTTGCAGTTGTTATTGTTGTTTTAGCAGGCCCGGGCCAGGTTCAAACCTGCCTGTCTTGGTGTATATGGCCAGCTCCCTAACCGCTGAGCTATGGGCACTGAGCCTCCAGAGAGGTATTGAGGCTAAGAGCTACATAAAGATTTGAAAATATGTATATGCTCATGCAACAAATATTCATTTAATAAATATTTATAGACCCAAGCACTTGAGATATTCACTGATAAAACCAAAAGACCCCTGCCTTCAGAAAGCTTATAATCGATCAGAGGTAGACAAATGATAGCAAAATAAATAGGGAATTATATTGGAGAACAGGAAAGGCTGAGCTACAATGTTGAACAGAATCACTATATGACGCAGAAATTCCAAAGCTAAGTATATACCCCAAAGAATTAAAAACATATGTTGGCCAGGCTCAGTGGCTGACACCTGTAATCCTAGCAGACTGGAAGGCTGAGGCAGGTGGATTACTTGAGCTCAAGCATTCAAAACCAGCCTGAGAAAGAGGGAGACCCTATCTCTACTCAAAATAGAAAAATTAGCCAAGAGCTGTGGCAGGCACCTGTAGTCCCAGCTACTCAGGAGGCTGAGACAAGAAGATCACTTAAGCCCAGAAGTTTGAGGTTGCTGTGAGCCATGAAGATGCCGTAGCACTCCACTCCAGGGTGACAGAGTGTGGCTGTCTCAAAATAAATAAATAAATAAAATTTTTAAAGTAAATAAATATGTCCACACCAGATCTAACACATAAATATTCACAGCAGCATGATTCATAATACACAGAAAGCAGAAACGCCCCGAATGTCCATCAACAGATGCGTGAGTAGACACCGTGTGCTCCCCTTACGATGGAATTATTTACCTGTCAGTAAACAGAAATGAAGTATTGACACACGCTACAACATGAACCTTCACAACACTGTGTTAGGTGAAACAGCCAGCAAAAAAGGACAAATACCGTATGTTTCCACTTATATGCAGAACCTAGGACAGACAAATTCACAGAGACAGAGAGTAGATTAGAGGTAAAGTTAGATTAGAGGCAGAGGACGGAGAAAATGGGGATTTACTGTCCAGCAGGGGTGTCCAACCTGCTTTTTCCTGCCACACATTGGAAGAAGAGTTATCTTGGGCTACATATTAAGTACACAAACACTAACAAAAGCTGAGTAGCAAAAAAAAAAAAAAAAAAAAAATCCATACATAATTTTCACAATGCCCAACACCACAGATAAGCAAAACAGGCCTCAAATAATCCATACGCAGCCCACAGGCTGCAGGTTGGACATCCCTGGAAGGGTACAGAGTTTCTGTTTGGGGTGATGAAAAAGTTCTGGAAATGGACAGTACGGACAGGTGTACAACATCATGAATGAACTCAACGCCATTGAACTGTATACTTAAAAAAGGTTTAAATGGGGGCAGTGCCTGTGGTTCAAAGGAGTAGGGCACTGGCTCCACATGCTAGAGGTGGCAGGTTCAAACCCAGCCCCGGCCAAAAACTGCAAAAAAAAAGGTTTAAATGATAAATTTTATGTTATGTATATTTCATCACAATTTATTTAAAAAGGTACACGATGTTACTATTAAATTGCGCATTTAGCAGTCAAGTCCAGCTCTCACCAGGTCCTCTTTGTCCTCTTTTCTTCATGTCCACACTGTGCCAGAAGCAGGCAGAAATCACAGCCCGGCTCGCAGAGATTTCCCAAGTAGCCAGGTCGGGGCACTGTGACTTTGCCTCGATAGACATAAATAATTAACCCTAATCCAAGTGGGGCCAAATTCTATCACCCCATAATTTGACATTTAAGAAAAGGGACACAGAGCATAGGAACTGCTAGACCTGAGTCACATGAATGATGGGACCCAGAGAGGAAGCCCTACTACTGAGATTTCCACAGTAGCCGTGGGTTTCTGCCTTCCCGATGCTCATTGTTGAGTTCATCATTTAATTTCTTGGAGCATCTCCAGTATCCTCACAGTAAATTTCCTCTTGGCTTAGTCAAAGATGGTTTCTGCTCCTTACCAACAAAATAATTATATCGCTTCTAATATAATATAGTCTTTCAATTACTCAACTTTATCCGTGTGGGAAAAGTCATATACAGATATCCAAAGAAGATTTGCTTTCCAAATCTTCTGAGCTTTTGAGATCAGACAGTAAGAATGAAGATAGCAAAGGAGCCTTTTAAGATGTTTTTCAAGAGTTCCAAGGCAATTCACTATAGGTTTGCACCTTGATTTATTTTTTTTTTTTTTTTTTTTTGAGACAGAGCCTCACGCTGTCCCCCTGGGTAGAGTGCCATGGCATCACAGCTCACAGCAACCTCCAACTCCTGGGCTCAAGCAAGTCTCCTGCCTCAGCCTCCCAAGTAGCTGGGACCACAGGCGCCCGCCACAACACCGGCTATTTTTTGTTTGCAGCCGTCATTGTTGTTTGGCGGGCCCAGGCTGGATTCGAACCTGCCACCTTAGGTGTATGTGGCTGGCGCCTTAGACACTTGAGCCACAGGCGCCGAGCCTACAGGTTTGCAACTTAATTTAATTAAAAATGCATTGGCATATGATTTGGAGACCACTGTATTCCCTGACATTTTTACTAAAAATACATTATCCTTTGCCTCTAGAAAACTAACGACGTTTAAACCAGTCTTATTTTTCATAGTTTTTGTTGGGTTTATTTGTTTATTTGGTCATTTGGGCCTTATGTTTAGCTCTGATGATAAATATAAGTTCCCCGTGTATTTTGAAGAATTCTCTTTTGAATAGGAGGTAATACATGGTGAATAGTAGCATCTGCCCTTAGGATTGCTTCACAATTAGCCATTACCATAAGGTCTCAGAGGGCTAGATAACTAGGAATTACTTCTTCATTGAAGACCTAGTTTTAACTGGGAATCCCAGCTGCTCAGGAGGCTAAGGAGGGAGTATCATTTGAGGCCAGGAGTTCCAGACCAGCCTGGGCAATACAGTGAGACCTCTTACTGTAAACACTTTTTTTTTTTTTTAATTAACCAGGCATAGTGGGGCATGCTTGCAATCTCAGCTACACAGAAGGCTAAGGTGGGAAGATCCCTTGAGGCCAGGAGTTCAAGGCCGGAATGAGCTATGATTATGCCACTGCACTCCATCCTAGGTAACAGAGCAAGACCCTGTCTCTAAAAAACAAAAGAAGGAAAGAAACTCCCAAGTTTTCTCTAGTACTCTATTAAAGAATTCTCTTAAATAATTCATATATAATAAAAGTCCAGCATTTTGTAATCTACACAGAGACATTTTTATGATAAGATTTTGACAGTGACTCAGACATCTCAGTAATAGAGAGAACCTCAGGAACACATGTTTGAATTCTAAGAATTTAATAGATATGAACTTAGATTATGCTTTGTTCACTTCCTTAGTCTTCCCTGCATTCAGGAGACTCTATCTATGGCCTTTATTTCTTGTTAAAACACTAAAAGGAAAAGAAAAGTATAAAGGAATCCCTACCAGAGGATATTTTAAACCAAGAGGGAACACACATATGTGTGTGTATGCATTTATGTTTGTATGTGTGAGTGTTGAACAGCCATATGCAGTATGAGGCAAAAAAAAAAAAAAAAAAAAAATTAGTAACTATTTTAGTTGAAAAGCTGTCCTTAACTGCCAAAGTTTTCAGAATCAGTAAGACTCAGTAAGTTCGTGATTCTTGAAGAAAAACCATGAAGCACTAGAGATGGAAAGAAACAAGGAAAAAAAGAGATAAAAATATAATAAAAGGGGCTGGATACAGTGTATAAATTCTCCTAAATAATCACCAAGTTTCTTTCTGACTGGGTTTTACATTCCTAGCCTCGTTATCTCAGGTCTCAGTAAACCCAGCACACAGGAAAAAGGCTAAAAGCAGTTTTACTGAGCTCAGAGGGTCTGAACCAAGCTTACACCTCTCACATTTGGAAAAGAAGCATAAAATAGGTTCTCAAATTATTTATTCTGTTTTTGCTTATCTCAATAAAATCAAATTGTTTACTTCTGTTTTCTGGAGCAATTAAAATAGTAAAATTTCACCCATTTTTTGACATACAAGGAAAAAAAGTACCAAGAATACATGATCAATTATTGGCATAGATTTGAGACAAATAATCCAACCTAATGATATGTCAAAGTTCAACTAAGTGTCACCTCCTCCTTGAAGCCTCTTAGGTAGGAGAGAAAGAATGTGACTCTTCCGATCTCCTATGATACTGTTTTTAATCATCTTTTGGGCATTCGAAAAGGACTACTTTACATTGTAGTTATTCAATACCAGTCTTATCTCCATTCCTAAATAATTACTACATCAATTTCACAAGTATTTAATCATCAGCCTTCCATGTAGTCCCAGCTATAGAGGAGGCTGAGGTGGGAGGATTTCTTGGCCTTAGAACTTCAAGGTTGAAGTAGACTCTGAATGCACCTCTAAAAAGCCACTGCACTGCAGCCTGGGCAACATAGTGAGACCTCATCTCTAATTAATAATAATAATAGTAATAATTAATTGAGGTGATTAAAACAGCTTAATATCTGGCCTCTTTTTACATGTGTATCCTCAGCACATAGTAAGGGCTCAAAAAATACTTACTGAATGAACTAAAGAGACAACCTACAGCATGCATCAGCATATAACATGTCACCAGGGTGGTCACATGCACTTGATTCACAGTGTGTACAAACTTCCCATTCTAGCTTTCTCTAAACAACCGGATCTTTTAACTTATTTTTAATTCAAGTCTGGAGATCTTTGGATAAGTTGTTATAAACTATGTAATAGCTCTTGGTAATCAATTACTCATTTGAATTTTGAAAGAGCTGATTTATCCATTCCAAAGATAGTCAATAAAAACACTTACTGTGTTTCCCCGAAAATAAAACACTGTCTTATATTTATTTTTTCTCAAGAAGACACACTAGGGCTTATTTTCAGGGGATATCTTATTTTTTTAAATATAATACAACAATCTACATTTATTCAAATACAAGTAAGTCATCTTCTTCTGGAGGAGAAGAGGGAGCGACCTTGTTGGTGGGCTGGCGCTAGTGATACGTGAACTCCTTTCCCCTAGCCATTTGCACATGCACAATAGGATATCTGCGACTGCAGTTACCACCAGCACACCTGCGCAAGTGCCAATGGCTGGGAGAAAGGGGCTGTGGCAGATAAAAGGTATTCCAGTCTTCCTTACTGCTCCCCGCTGAAATGCATGGCGTGGCTATACAGATACACCCATCACTAGGTCTTATTATTGGGGTAGGGCTTATATTTAACAAATACATAGAAATCCTGCTAGGGCTTATTTTTTGGGTAGGTCTTATTTTCAGGGGAACACAGTAGTTGAAAAAAAAACACTTAGTCAATTTATTTCAATAGCGAAAAAAAAAAAAAAATTCCCTCATAAACTAATGCTATATAAGTTGATCCAGGCAGTAAAAGTTTTGTGGTGAGTACTAAAATGACTAAAATGACAAGTCAGCCAGGCTAAAATGCATATTGCTTACACATGTAAACAGACTTCTAAAATAAAAGACTACTGGTACTCTCCGACTTACCACAGGGTTACAGCCCAATAAACCCACTGTAAGAATATCATTGTCATTTAAGATATCTAACCTACCAAACATCATAGCTTAGCCTACCCTACCATAAACATGCTCAGAACATTTTATACTAGCTTACAGTTGGGCCAAATCATTTAAAACAAACCCTTTTTATCATAAAGTGTTGGATTATCTCATATAAATTTATGGAATACTGTCCCGAAAGTGAAAAACAGAATGGTTATACAGGGACTTGAAATATAGTTTCTACTGAATGTATACGTGTGTATCACTTTGGCACCATCGTAAAGGTAAAAATTTATAAATCAAACCTAGGAACCATTTCAAGTCAGTAACTATCTGTATATTTTTACTGCATGAATTAAATAAACCTACCCAATTGTTCAACATTACTGACCAAACACTTTTTCATAATACATTTTAAAGTATCAATAATAACCACGAACAAACTCTTTTCTTTTTTTTATACTCTTGCTTAGGCTAGACTGCTGTGGCATCATCATAGCTCACTGTAACCTCAAATCTCTGGGCTCAAGAGAGCCATTTACCTCAGCCTTCCAAATATCTGGGACTACAGGCATGCACCTCCAGGCTGTATTTTTTTTTTCTTTTTCAAAATTTTTTGCAGAGACAAGGGTCTTACTAGGTTAGTCAAACTGGTCTCTGGCTCGGTGCCTGTGGCTCAAGTGCCTAAGGCGCCAGCCATGTATACCTAAGGTGGTGGGTTTGAATCTAGCCCGGGCCCACCTAACAACAATGACGGCTGCAACCAAAAAATAGCAAGGCATTGTGGCGGATGCCTGTGGTCCCAGCTACTTGGGAGGCTGAGGCAGGAGACTTGCTTAAGCCCAGGAGTTGGAGGTTGCTGTGAGCTGTGATGCCATGACACTCTACCCAGGGGGACAGCTTGAGGCTCTGTCTCAAAAAAAAAAAAAAAAAACTGGTCTCAGAATTCCTGGCCTCAAGCGATCTTCCTGACTCAGCCTCCCAAGGTGCTAAGCTTACAGGTGTGAGCCACCACACCCAGCCATATGTTTAATATGTCCATTT
This sequence comes from Otolemur garnettii, assembly GCF_000181295.1. Lineage (NCBI taxonomy): Eukaryota > Metazoa > Chordata > Mammalia > Primates > Galagidae > Otolemur > Otolemur garnettii. Next base: position 6,409,944 of record NW_003852452.1, read on the forward strand.
CAGCAATAAGCAGTTGCCTAGTTTGTGGTTTTTCCTCCACTGAGCATGACCAGGGAAACGCTTCATTTATGCTTTTTAAGGTAAATATTGTTATAAACAGTAATAAGAAATTGAAGAATCCTTAAAAACATCATTTTCATTTCAATTAACTTTCCTGATACTAGATGGCTAATTAAAGAAACATATACACAAAACAAAGACCAAAAAGATAATAGAGACATATATAAAAATCTGAGAAATATAAGAAATACTAAAGTTAAAATTAAAATCACCCATTCATTTACCACTCAGGGTCAACCACTACTAATAATGCTGTTCTATTTTTGCATGTATATTGTTTTGAATATTTTTTATTAAAATCATGGTTTTCTAGAGGTATATATTTTAAAACTTTCCCATCAAACTCAGCAAGGGAGTTGAAAGATGACACAAAAAGGCATTGCACATTTGAAAGGCACACAGTTTTATCCATTAAATGAATTATTTCATACGTCTGATTACAAGCCAGTGATCCGTTACATCAAGGTGTAATATTTTAAAAATGGTAAAAATCACTGTCATTATACCACAAAATTTTCATAAAAGTCCTCTCTTACTTCTTTTATATTTATATATGAGGACATGCCCTCTACCTGGAATTCAGTTCTTAAAGTTTGAATAGTTCAAAAACTGTCTTTTCACTTGAGCTGATTTCAAATTCCACACTATCACGCTCCTAACACTTAGACTTTCCAAAGCAACTTGGTATTTAAGATTCTATCATCTTCTTCCTCCTCTCTGAACACACATGCAAATGTCCAATGGACTTTTATATTTTTATCATATTATCATCTGCCTTAGCCAAAACAAAGCAAAGTCATACGCCTGATCATAGCAGGAAACAATGGCTATTAGCTGGTAGGGTTCTATTTGGAAGATACTAAACACTTCTTCCACAAAAATAAAAGTTGACTATAACCATCCCACACTTCATCTACAACTCCCCACTGAACAAACAATCCACTATGGGAAATATTTTTAAAACTATAAAAGAACAGTAGAATTAAATAAGTAAGAAAGGAAAGATATAAAACAAATACGCAAATGTTTAAACATCCAAAAAATTTAGCAGGAAGTAAAAATTAGGAAAAGAAATTTCAGTGACTCTAATTGGGAACAATATAATGTAAGCAGTTACAGTATCATCCCACTCCTCTAAGGAATTCAGTAGGAATTGTAAACTATGAACCACACATACCCCCAATTATCCTACTTAACAACCATAACTGAACATGGAAACAAAAGAATGGAAAAGGGGAAAGTTAATTGCATTGGATAAACTCAAGCAGGAAGTAAAAATAAGGGCCACAATATTGTGTCACTTTAAGAGAATATTATGATGCTTTGGAGCCAGTGCATCAAATGGTGACCATCTGACAGTTTTTGGAGACCTCAACTCGTAGATGTTGGTTCTGAGAAGATCCAGAGAAGAAACCTCAAGCCAAGGTAGCAACAGCTTACACATACATAGACATACATGCACAAGTAGCTATGCTGGCACACTTTTCATGTACTAACCTCAACCATACACAGATACACACACTTTTCCTTACTGGCCTCTCAACCATGCAGAGAACAGCCAAGGAAGGACACACTTTTTCGGATTCTCCTATCCCAGCATCCTAAGAATTCTGTGTTGCTCAGTTCCCACTCGGTGGCACCCAGACATTATTGAAAGTCAGTGTACCCAGAAATATGGACATCTATTGTCAGAGGTGGCAGCAACAGAGGAAAGAAACCCCAGAAAAGAGAAAATGGGGGAGGAAGGCATTTAACACCACATTTGAAATTGGGCAGCACACCCCAAAACTCCCTTCTTCCCTTTTAAAAGAAACATAAAAAGTATAACCCTAAGATGTACCCACAGGAAAAAAAAATCAGTTTATTTGAAATACATTCACCATTGTTTCATCCTGTAGGACGTAGAGCCCTTTTCAGTCAATACAAGTTGTATTTAGGAAATACAAACTAGGCCCCTGGAGCCTGCACATCTGAGAGAAGAACAATAACTATAACTCATTTCGCAACAATTCAAGATTCAGAAACACCATGTACCTACGGGTTAAAGGATGAGTACGAATCTTCACAACTGGGGCATTCAATTTTGTACAGATTAAGAAATCAAACCGAGAAGCAAGGTCACAGAGTTTAAGAAAATCTTCCCCCACCTCCAGTCAGAAAGCCCTCAAAAGGGGCCTGCTAAACTCAAATACAGCCAAACCCCATAGCTTTTTTTCAGTTGAAAAATGTATTGCCTTACTGCAAAAATTCCCAGAAGCTACATAATAACAATGTATATCGTCAAGTACTCAGCCCTTACTAACTACCTTCCTAAACTGAACTTGAAAAATCATCACGCTGCTGAAAATGTCAGATGGATGAAGAGCTAAAATGGAAATCAAAAGCTTGGAGTCTAATTTTTAGCTCTTCTGTTGAGTCTTTATCTTACAGCAGAACAAATTTTGGCTAAATATATACAATGCCAACGTCTCCAATCTGATTCACTTTAACAATTCATATATGCCTTTGAAGAAAGTTTGCAATTTTACAAGCAAAAATAAAAGGATAATGTAGATTTTTCTAACAACTTTCTTAAAAAGGAGTCTTTCACTCACTTTTATAATACCCCCAGCAGGTGTGGGGAAAACAGTATCTATTCTCCTTCTTAATCTCCAGGAAGACATGCTGATGTGAAAAAAGAATAAATGCTGTAAACAAGGCCACGTGGCTGATCAGCAGCAGGCCTAGACCAACAGACCTCCAACTAACAGAAGAGGAAGAAAGTTCAACTAGAAATGCACACACTGGCTCGGCGCCTATAGCTCAACGGGCTAAGGCGCCAGCCACGTACACCTAAGGTGGCGGGTTCGAATCCCCAGCCCGGACCCGCCAAACAACAATGACGGCTGCAACCAAAAAATGGCCGGGCGTTGTGGCGGGCGCCTGTGGTCCCAGCTACTTGGGAGGCGGAGGCAGGAGACTCGCTTGAGCCCAGGAGTTGGAGGTTGCTGTGAGCTGTGATGCCACGGCACTCTACCCAGGGGGACAGCTTGAGGCTCTGTCTCAAAAAAAAAAAAAAAAAAGAAATGCACACACTTTGATACAGAAAGGGAACAAATAATGACCCTACAACAATGTAATGAAAAACTACAGCTACCATGCCCCTCTGGTTTCATAGCCCTAAAACCAACTTGCAAATAAATATCTACCAATTATACTCAGAGCTAACAATTGAGGATGCTACCCCAACATGGGCCTAGATAAGATTCCATGTGGGATGGGGAGAACCTTCCATGAACTTTATAACTCCTAAAAATGTGAGGGCAGTATGGGTCCCCAGTCTAAAGAAAGTCCTAAACATCAAAACCAAGCATGACTATTTAAAAAACTCCAATGTCAGTTTTGACCAAAATAACCATGATTTCTCAGGATAAAAGCATCAAACATACCTGTAATCCTAGCTTTCAGGGAGGCCAAGATGGTTCACTTGAGCTCAGGAATTAGAGATTAGCCTGAGCAAGAGCAAGACTCCATTTCTATTAAAAATAGAAAAAATAGCAGGGCATGGTGCTAGGCATGTATAGTCCCAGCTACTCAGGAGGCTGAGGCAAGAGGATCTCTTGAGCCCCTGAGTTTGAGGTTGTTGTGAGCTATGATGCCATGACACTCTACCCAGGGCAAGAGTGAGACTCTGTCTCAAACATAAATAAGTAAATAAAATAAAAGCATCAGGCATTATAGTCTATGGCATCATTATGAAATTAAATAGAATTATTTCTAAAAAAGTACAACTTTTCATCCCTGAATTCTAAAAATTTTTTTTTATAAACAGAATCTCTAACTTTGAAAACTACCCACGTGTTAATAAAAATCACTGAGATGAGCATGAACTATTTTAAGTTATGATAAAATATTTTAGTGTAGTTGTTAAGTTCAGATCTTAGTTTTGGCATCTTCTTATCTAACAACTCCCACAGAAATGCACTCTCTGATGGCTGGAGATACACAGCAGAGGACTGTAAGAAGCCATGAAGAAACCTACCTATCTGGGCACAAGAGTCAGATAGTTCAGTTGAGACGTGAGATTTATGGTCAGGAAAACAAACTTCACTTCTTACCTCTAAAGTTTCATGTTCTCTCTTACATGACTTTTAAATATAAAATTTAGAAGAGTAGAAAATGAACAGCATGTTCCCTTTAGAAATCAAGTGAGCTTTTTTAAAGAAGGTACCAGATGCTTTCCGAAAGCAACTTAGAAGTTCCTGCAACATTATTTGCATACCTCACATACAACAGAATTTGGAAATGTTCATGAAAGAGATAATTAATAATTTCAGGTTTAATTCTATTTGAAATTCCCAACATGTTTTCTGGGCTGCCCTGTTTTTAAAGCAAAAAGTGCTACATTTTCATGTATCATACATGTCACGATACTATTATTGTAGAGAGAGAAATCATAGTGCTCATAATTTTACAGTTTGCCTTAATTATTCTACAAGGATTCTCTCAATGCAGAACCCATTTAAGTCCTAGACAAGCATCCATCATACTGCTCCAGTACCCTTTGGATTCTCTTCAGTAAAGGCCAGGAGATTGCAACAGGGCAGATCAGTGATGACTCTTACTGTAACTGTCCTTTGAAAAGATGTTACAGAAGCAAGTACAGAAGGCAGTGACGGCCATACCCAACTCCTAGGTTATAAAGTACTACAAAGTTATCTGACCTCTGAGCTGTCTATCTGATTCAATCAAAGCACCATCTTTCACCAAGGTAGCATTCCCAAAGGCCTTAGAATCCCACTGCATGAAGGCCTCGTCCTATGAACAAGACTCAGTTCATTAGCAGAATCATATACTGAGTGAAAACATCGAAGAAAACAACTTTTAAAACACAAGACATAGGCTCGGCGCCTGTGGCTCAAGTGGCTAAGGCGCCAGCCACATACACCTAAGGTGGCGGGTTCGAATCCAGCCCAGGCCCACCAAAACAACAATGACGGCTGCAACCAAAAAATAGCTGGGTGTTGTGGCGGGCGCCTGTGGTCCCAGCTACTTGGGAGGCTGAGGCAGGAGACTCACTTGAGCCCAGAGTGGGAGGTTGCTGTGAGCTGAGATGTCAAGGCATTCTACCCAGGGGGATAAATTGAGGCTCTGTCTCAAAAAAAAGAAAAAAAAAAAAAACAGGACATAGTAAATACAAGTAAGAAATATTTATACAAATGTGTATGCTGGCTCAGTACCCATAGTTCAGCGGTTAGGGCACTGGCCACATGCTCCAGGGCTGGTGGGTTCCAACCCGGCCCAAGCCTGCTAAACAAACAAACAAACAAAAATAGCCGTGCATTGTGGGGGGCGCCTATAGTCCCAGCTACAAGGGGAGCTGAGGCAAGAGAAACGCTTGAGCCCAAGAGTTTGAGATTGTAATGAGTTGTGACACCACGGCACTCTACCAAGGAGACATAGTGAGACTCTGTCTCCAAAATAAATAAATAAATAAATGTGTATGCTACATTAAAGATTATATAACCTTATTTTTCTCGAGGTTTAAAGATTATTATATGTAACCAAAAAAAAAGCACACTTGGCTGGGAATCTGGAGATAAGGTTAGAGTTCTAGCTTCGGGCATGAATGCCCTCTGTTCTTTGAGTTAGTCACTTCATTTCTCTTCACCTCAATTTCCTAAGCAGGGCCAATTCTACACTGTTAAAAGTTTCAGCTTCCTGACTGACCATCGATACCCCCCCTAGGGATTTGTTTTATAAGTTACCTATAGGCATACTTTTGCTGAATAAGATGCTACAAAAAAACATATTCTTTTCTTTGTCTAGGTCTTTATACTGTACGCCTAGACATTTTTATTATTTTGTCCAGATATATAACTACTGCTCACAGTCACCAAGATAGCGATACACGTAATTGCTATAATAGCTAACATTTCCACAAGTGCTTTTTATGTGCAGCGTACACTTCTAAGCACCTCACAGATAAAATATTAGCTTTCTTCTTCCTCGGCATGACCCTGTGAGGTAGAAACTATTATTATTCCCGGTTTTAGAACTGAGGAGACCAAATCACAGAGAGATTATGTAACCTACTCTGGGTTACCATGTTTACAAGTGGAAGAGCCAGAATTTGGACCCCAAGCATTCTGTCCCTGCAGCCCCTCCTGCGTAACCACTATATAACCCACACCTCGGGAGCCTCAGGAAGGTGAGGTGCAGCACAGTCCATCTGCAAAATGTTGTTAGGGACTCAAAAGCTGAATGTGTAGCATGAATGCTCTCAGAAACAATGGTAGCTCAAGATTTAAAGCCAAGGATAAGCGCCCCCTGTTATTCCTTCCATGCTTTAGTTTCACCAATAAAAAACATCCATGAAAAGGAGATGAAACGAAATCTACCTCCCTTCTTTCACCCATAAGAGGAGATCCACAAGTAACAGGAACTGTGGAAGCACTGGGGACAAGGCAGCACTCCCTTATGTAGGTCATGTGCCCCAAAACCTGTAATACAGTTTGCAGTCAAGGTTCAGGGACTCCGCATGTTGAAGTCATGTGCCCCAAAACCTGACAGCTAACAGTAGTAAGCAGCCGTGAGTGGAAACACCAGTTCCACAACCTTAAATCTCTAAGACTGGGGGGTCTTAAGTGCTGAGACCATGAGGTAACAAAAAAATACCTGTGAATCAAAATATATTGCAGTGGACAACTGAACTACATGCTGGTATTCACAATTAGGACAGAAAGAAAACACTAGTAATCAAGGAAGTTCCATTTAACCATTTAGCACACTATGGACTCTCTTCAGTGAAGCTAGATGCCTAGTTAATAGTAGAACCTCTGTACATCCAAGGGGCTGTAACAAACTGGTCAACATAAGGAACTAGGCCTGCTGCACTGATACATTCACGCTGTCCATGCCCTGTCTGTGAAAATTAGGTCAGCTTAAGGAGGTGGTCAGTGTAGGAAGGTGGTCAACTATGGAGGTTCAGCCGTACATATATATAAAAATACGTATGTCCCCCATTCATAAAGCAACTCAAATCTCAAGAACTCTGCACTTGGCTGAGTTCCAAGAGAGTTTTGGCATTTCAGTGGGCCAAGGCCGGGGTAGGAGAGAAAACAGGTCTCAGTTCTAGAACCCAGGAGGCCCTCAGAAACTTCTGAGGGTCATAGTGCTGCAGACACCCCCGGGCTGCCCACGACGGCGAGGCGAGTCCCCGTTTGGCAAAGCCAAAAGGAAATTACTTCGGCCAAGAGAAGACGGTGAGCTCCTCCCGCAGGACAAAGCCACACTTTGGCTCACCACATCGCTTAAGTTTCATGTCCAAGGCCACCGACTTTTATCGACTGCTCTTTCAAAGCCGACACTGAGACACAAGGGGCTGACAGAGGTAGCGAGAAAAGATGGGGGAAAGGGAGTGTTAAGGGAAAACAAACACATTTTAATCAAAACAACCCACGGAGACGCCGGGGAAGTCTTCTTCGCCCGGCCTGTCTCAAGGCTTTTGAATCACTTCCTCCTTTTCTGATGTGTCTCTAAGCTTGAGATTACGAAGTTGCTGACAAAGTCTTGCCTCCCGGGGCAGCTTCCTGCGAGCGAGCGCGCGAGCGGAGCGCACGGCGCTGTCCGCGGGCGCAGACGCTGCCCGGCCCGGCCACCTCGGGCGGTAGCGGGGGCCCGCAACAGCGCGACAGGGACAGGGATGGGTTCGGAGGGGACCGAGCGCGAGCGCTGCCCAGCCCGCCGCTCCAGCTTACCCTAAGGTGCTGATGAAGCCGTTGACGGAGCCCTCCGCGTACAGGGACACAATGTCCCCTATGTAGAGGAAGCTGGACATTTTATCAGACATGCTGCTTCATGTTCCAGAGTGCACGTCCCTCCTCTTCCCCGCGCCCTCGCCGCCCCCTCTCCAGGAGCCGCTGCGGCAGAAACGGAATGAAGCGCAGGATGGCAGCGGCCAAGAGCGGCGGCAGAGGACACGCCGGACACGCCGAGTGCCGCGGCTCAGCCCCGCTTCCGCGCCGGGGAGCCCGGCAGGAGCGAGACCGCAGCTGTGGACACCCGCCACCGGCTCAGCCTCGGAGCCCCGCGCAGCCGCGGCCGTCGCCTCCCCGGCAGGTTTCCTGTTCCTTTCAGAAGTTTTCTCTCCGCCACCTTTTGCTCCTCCTCCTCCCTCTCCCCACTCCGCGTCCCCTCCCAGTTAAGTGCCCCAGTGGGGCAGTCACTGCAGCTTGGCGGGAGCTGGAGATGGCAGAGCCCCTCGGTCGCCTCAGGGGAATTTTTGGACCAGGTGGTGGTGCCCATTGGGCGAGGGGGAGGGGAGGAGCCCCGCAGGAGGGGGCGCGCGGCCAATCAGGGCGCGGCGGCCGGGGGCGGAGCTGGGCCGGGGCGGGGCGACTCCGCGGAGGCCGGGCCACCCGGGAGGCGGAGGCGGCGGTGGCGTCCGCACCGGCCCGCGCGGGGCTGGGACGCTGGGCGGCGCTGGAGGGGTCGCTGGGGACCCCAGCCGGGGACCGACCCCGTTAGCGCCCTGCAGAGGTTGGACCTG
>NW_003852452.1:6418763-6434029 GCF_000181295.1 Otolemur garnettii
AAAAAATAATAAAGTAAAAGAGGAGGAGAGGGAAGAAGGAAAAATCTCGATTTGGAGTATGTAGTTTGGAGAGTTTTTTCTCAAGTATCTGGCGTCAGTGAAACTTGATTTGTCAGCAGATGTCCAGGTGGACAAGAGCCTCCAAGGAGATAAACATCTCTCGGCCAAGCCACCCGTTGACCTTGAGGGCGCGGCAGAACTGAGCCTTCTGGTCAACCTCGGAGGCCGCACCTCCTGCGTTTCCTTAACTCCAAGCAGAGGTTAACCTTCCACCCCAACTCCCACCCACCGGGAACCGGGGGCGCAGACAGCCCGCTCTTGTTTACGTTTAAGGCTGCTGACTCTTAAAGCTCCAGCGGTTATGAACGAAACTGATACGTTTCCACGCCTTCTCTTTTGCTTTTGCTGCCCACGTCTTAGAACACCGTTTAAAAACCTTACGCTTTACCCTGCTAAGATGCGGAGGAAGCAGACTCTTCGGGGCAGTTTCCACACTAGCCACCCAATTAAAAATTGCTACCTAAGTAGTCCCCAGAGAGCGAGGTTTGCAGAAAGGTGGGAGGACTCTGGGTGTGCAGAGGTGTGCACACCGATTGTGCAACTGGCCAGAACAGTTCAGAGATGGTTTGGGTTGAGACTTATCATCACATAATGGAATATAAGCAAAGAATAAGCTTAATATTCAAATGTCTGTGTTTAGAGAGCCTGCAGGACAGAAGAGAATGACACTGAATCCAGGAAACACCAGTGCAAAGCCTGTATGTATTGAGATAAACCGCACCCGGTCAACTGTCCTGCCATGCAGCTGACGTATCTTTTTATTTCAGCTTTGGAAAAGGTTAGTTAGCAACTTAGAAATGTCTGCTGCATGATAGAAGTCCTCTGTCTTCACACATAAATATCACTGTCGGTAGCCTCCAAGACATTGGGCATATAAATTGTTAAAAAGCTTGCGATGAAATAGATGATGACCATAGAAATGGAGGTTTGTGTTTATCTGAGATGTCTGTGCTTTATAGTCTGTGGGTCCCCATATTGCACAGTTTGTACTGTGCACAAACTGTTGAAAACTCATAACAAAATGAGTGATTGTTTATGCTAAGGAACAGGTGCAAACTTGAAGCCGTGTACCTATGTCCAATGTCTTTCTTACACCTCATCCCATCCCCACCATCCACCACCCATAGAGTGTACAGTGTAGTCTGGGGACTGAACTTATCACTCTTTTGTGTTGGCACAGCAAAGATGGTTAGCTGGCCACCAAAGGTTCACACAAAGCTTGGGGTCACTTTTTATTTCTTTCTCTACCAATTTCTTCTTTTCCATTTTTTTTTTTTTAAAGACAGAGTCTCAAGCTATTGCCCTGGTACCTGGTAGAATGCTATGGCGTCACAGTTCACAGCAACCTCAGACTCTTGGGCTTAAGTGATTCTCTTGCCTCAGCCTCCCACGTACCTGGGACTACAGGTGCCCGCCACAGTGCCCAGCTCTTTTTTGGTTGTAGTTGTCATTGTTTGGCAGGCCCAGGCTAGATTCAAACCCACCAGCTCCAGTGTATATGTCTGGCACCCTAGCCGCTGAGCTACGGGCACTGAGCCTTCCGTTCTTTCTTTCTTTCTTCTGCCTTTTTTTTTTAAAACGGAGTCTCACTTTGTCACCCTGAGGTTGAGTGCCATGCTGTCATCATAGCTCTCAGCAACCTCAAACTCTAGGGCTCAAGAGATCCTCTTGCCTCAGCTTCCCTAGAAGCTGGGACTGCAGGCACCCACCACAACACTGATTTTTCAACAGGCACCCACCACAACAGCTAATTTTTCTATTTTTAGTAGAGACAGGGTCTCGTTCTTGCTCAGGCTGGTCTTGAACTCCTGAATTCAAGCGACCCTCCTGCCTCAGACTCTCAGAGTGCTAGGATTACAAGTGTGAGCCACTGCCTCTGGTCTTTTTTCCCATTATTTCTAATATGTCTCACTTTCACCTTCCGCTATCATTGCTCTGCTCTAAATAGTTGCCTGCTCACTGTTTTCCACCCTTCCAGTCTTTCCTACTTGCCATCACCACGGCAAACCAGAGTTTCATGCATACAGAGTTGCTCATACCGAAGCTGCTCAAACCTAACAATGGCACCTCATTGCCTACAGAACGAAGTTCAAAGGCCTTCACTTGCTGATGTGAATATTAGCTGTGCATGTCAGTTCCTCTAAATGGATTCTCCTGTGCTGAGAATACAAGACACTTCACTTAAGTCCTCACTCACTATGACCTGGTTTTCCACACAGTCCATGATTAGTCTCCTTCTCCTTTTATAACTTCAGTTGCTACTCTTCCATTTTTGATACCCAGGAAAGCCAGACTTCCCACACATTATCAGCACTTTGAGTCTCCATGCCTTTGAGTGTGATTTCCCTCTGCCAGCAACTCCTCTTCCACCTATTCTCCTACCTCTGCCTGGTCAGGCTCCACTTTCACAGTGAAACTTGCAGATAGTTCCCCTCCGCCTGAATTACCATAGCCAGGCCGACCTGTACCCTAGTATCTGTGGGTCCCTGTGGCAAAGATAACTGGCGCCCCTTATAACATAGTCTAAATATTAAAAGCTATTAATTAAGCTAATAAATTGTTAAAGGCAGTGCAAGAGAGGTGGCCCACATTTTCAAGATCTGTCCATAATCTCTGCAAACAGCCATCCCTTGGCCACTCCTTCAGCCAACCCAGTGCACACCAGCTGTGCAGGCTCCACCTGGGAGATGAATAGGGGGCCATCTTTATATGAGATTCTGAGATCTTAGACAATCAAGACATAATCCAGGAGAAAGAAGTTCAGGCATGTCCCCTGAGATCAAAAACAAGGTCCTGGAAAACTCAGAGCCCAGGCCAGGAGCCCACTTACCTGGTCTAAGAGCAGATTCCTTTTAAGGTACCTCTGAACACTTTCCACCTGCCGCCTTGATATATCTGTACATCTTGAGTCTTACAGAACTCGAAGCATCCTGATCATGAGATCAGTGTCTGATTCATGTTTCATCCCTCACAGAGCCTAGCAGAACCCATTTTGAGCTTTAATAAATATTTGATACATAAATGAAATAATAAATAACTAATTTCAAAGTTTTGAATGCTTAAATTATTTTTATTACTTTGACTATGGGAACTGAAGTCCACCAAATGGCACTCAAAGGGTCTTCTGTGCTGAGACAAGTCACTACAGCAAAAGTCCAAGTCTTCATGCCCTGAACAATCTGTAAGGAGAAGTAATAAACAGAGCAGAGTGTAATATTTGAAATTTTTACTCCCAAAGGACTGACTATATTAAAAATAAGATTCCAGTAAAGAGTTCTCCCATCAGAGATGTTCAGGATAATTTATATCCAGAATTCACGTGGATATCCCCAGATATTACTGCAAGTAAAAGGGTTTGCAATCTATTATCTGTCAACTAAAACATGTCATGAATTGCTTTCTGTACTCCCTGGCCTTGTAATAAATATAATTTTACAACTGGTTTATTGGGCAGTCTTCATGAGGTACAAATAAAATGTGCATTTTTAAATCATTTCCATTCAACAAAAGGAAATGCTCTATCAGATCTACACATTCTGTTTCAAGGAGAGCTCTTGGATTAGGATTCTTTTATTATTAAAAACATAACATACCCCCAGCCCAGTTTAGAACATATCTCACCCCTTCCAGGCCTCCTGAGATCAGTGGGTGAGCCTCAGGAAGGGGTGTGGGCTACTCTGTTCCTTCTCACAAGTCTTCACATTTTAGTTCCCTGGGTGTTGGGATGGGAAAGGAGAATTGGAATAAAACAAGCAAATGTGTTATTCTGATGTGGATGTGTGACCTCAGTCCTCTCTTGACCTCACTGCTTGCCTGGTCAACTGACTGGTTGCAGAGGCCTCTTGTCAGTTGAGTGTCAAATGTGGCTTTCTGTTGGGCACATGGGTGAGGATGTCAGGAGCTCTAAAGGACCTGTGCAGTGCACTGTGCTCTGAAGTGGGAGATCTTGCCCCAGCCTGACTTCTTCCTCAGATCCACCCCTGACTCAGGCAGACTTGCCTCTTGAGTGGAGTTCTGGCAAGCCTGGCCTGCTTTTAACCAGGGGAGATCTAGGCAGGGTCTATTTCATGATGGCACAACCTGTACAATAGCATACAGCCTCATGCTTGATTTGCTGTTTTCTTCTGGTGCCACCTTGAAATTCTTGATCATCTTTCTTTCTTTCCTTTCTTTCCTTTCTTTCCTTTCTTTCTTTGTCTTACTATGTCTCTCTCAGTAGAATGCTGTGGCATCACAGCTCATAGCAACTTCAAACTCTCGGGCTTAAGCATTTCTCTTGCCTTAGCCTCCTGTTTAGCTAGGACTACAGGCGCCTGCCACAACTCCCAGCTATTTTGTTGTTGTTGTTGTTGTCACTGTTGTTTTAGCTGGCCCAGGCTGGGTTCCAACCTGCCAGCCTCGGTATATGTGGCTGGTGCCCTAACCACTGAGCATAGGTGCTGAGCCTCTTGATCATTTTTCAATGAGAGGCCCCGCAATTTCATCTTGCACTGGGCCACACAAATTATGTAGCCAATCCTGGATTTAAGTATCCTTATCATGCCAAAGATGGGCATGTAAGCTGCTCCACTAGTTCTCTTTCCATTAATTCTCTCTTTCCAAGTCCTTTTTCCCTAATCGGTTCAATAAGTCTGACTTAACAGCTCACCTCCAATTAGGAAATTTGAGGCCAGGCTTTTCCCCTTGTAGGTATGTGGGTCACTACCGAAGTTTTGAGACAGACTCTATTATGATCCATTATTTCACTTCCAAGAAACCCAGTCACCGGTGTCCCTTCTGATTCACCTGTGCAAGTTTCATCTTGCTCAGCTCGTCAGTGTTGCTGGGAGGGCTTCTCTTGTTTCCCTCTGCATGGATTTTACATTTCTCGATTTTCATGATCTCAAAACTTTCATAATGACCCACATATTACCACTGTTTACAATTTTTTTTCTCATAAAACAGTTTTATTTGGATTGCAAATAAACCAAAGCAGAGAGAAGAGGTGGCCATAGCTAATCTGTCCACTCACAAGCTGGGAAACATACCAAGTCTCTGGCTCCAGGCCATGGACCTGCCCAGCCTTCAGGCTCTCCGGCCCCCACACCTGGGACAGTAGGGAGCTGGCCCCTACATGTTCCCTTCGGTAGCTTCATGTGGCTCCTCTGAGTTGTGGCCAGTCCCCAAAGTCAGAGCATCTGAGCAGCAATCAAGGCCATGCTGCCTTCTCAAGGGGGAAATGGCAACCACAGCCTGTCCCAGGCCCTGGGTCCCCAAGCAATGTGGACAGTGGGGCACCCCCTTCTTATCTGAAGCAGAGGAAAACACAGAACAAATAGAGGAAAGGAAAAAAAGACCTAAAATGAAACAATTAAAGGGGACAGGGAACCAACACAAAACCTCCCATGAGGTAGAGTCCACCACCTAAGAAGCCCATTCGGTCCAGTACTAGTGAGATAAAACTCTGTTCAGTTTATTTTGGTGGGGCACACGCTGTCAGGACCCCTCCTTGTCTTTGTCACCCCCAAAGCAGCTGTCGGCTTCCTCCCTGTCTCCATCGTTGCAGTAGGAGTCATATTAGAGGTTCGAGCCCTCATTGGGTGCAGGTACCTTGGTCTTCACGCAGTACTCAGTCAGGGTGGTGGGCACCTTCACACCGTCATGCTCCGTATCCACCCTGGTCCCCAGAACCTGCTTCTGAATGATGTCTGTGTACTCCCGTCCTTCCCCCCAAATATCCTACAAGGAAACAAAAGAAAATTTCTACCACCTCTCAGTAGGCCAAAAATGGACAACTCTGCCAATTCATCATAATCAACTTGTATTCACTATGGAGAGTTTTATGGATTCATTCTCTAAATATACATTAATCTCAACAGGTGCAGTGGCCCATACCTGTGATCCCAGCATTTGAGGAGGCTGACGAGGGTAGATTGCTCGAACCCAAGAGTATGAGACCAGCCTGGGAAACGTAGCAAGACCTTGTCTCTACAAAAAAATATGAAAAATTGATCGGTTGTGATGTCCCACACCCGTAGTTCCAGCCACTCGGAAGACTGAGACAGGAAGATCACTCGAGCCCAGGAGTTCCAGGGTGCTGAAAGCTGTTCACACCCCTAAACTCCAGCCTAGGTGACAGAGCAAGATCTTGTCTCTAAAAACTAAAATACAATAAATATACATTAGTTATTTATACTAACTGCTGTGAAATTTTGGACTAAAAAATGTTTAAGGCCTCTGGATCCAAGCTGAAAGGAAAAAAAGTTGATGGCACGGATGAGAATGTAACCAGCCTCAGCCGCTGTTCTCTCAACACTCCCGGGAGGTAGAGCCTATGGTCACTGTCCCTAAACCCATCCTGCCTCCCCCCACTGTGTGACAGCCTACATGGAGTAAATACCGCCCCCAACTCAAAGCGTGGGTCCTGACTAATCTAAACCAGTGCTTCTCAAGCTTTAATATGTATGAGAAACATTTGGAGAACTTGTTAAAAGACAAATCCTTGAACTCCATCTCCTGAGACGCTGATCTAGCAGGTCCGGGGTGGGGTTTATCACCATATCTGAAGAGGGTGATTATACATGGGCAGGGGTCAGGGGAGATGAGGTTGAAATGAAACTTGGCTAATTGGAAAGACCTTCTGAGAAAATGACTTTTTTTAAATTTTATTTTGAAATAATCTCTAACTCACAGAAAAGTTGCGAGAATGCAGAACTATGACCCCAATTCAGTAATTTTTATAATTGGCCACATTTGTTTTATCACTTTATCTACACAGACACACACACACACAAATTTATTGTCAGAACCATTTGAATGTAGGCTGCACACATCATGCCCATTTACCTTTTATTTATTTATTTATTTTTTCTTTCTTTTTTTTTTTCTTTTTTTGAGACAGACTGACACTTTGTCACCCTCGGTAGAATGCCCTGGCATCATAGGTCACAGCAACCTCCAACTCTTGGGCTTAAGGGATTCTCTTGCCTCGGCCTCCCAAGTACCTGGGATTACAGACACCTGCCACAAAGCCCTGCTATTTTTCTTTTTAGAGACGGGGTCTCCCTATTACTCAGGCTGGTCTCCAACCTGTGAGCTCAGGGCAATACACTCACCTTGGCCTCCCAGAGTGCTAGGATTACAGGCGTGAGCCACCATGCCCAGCCATGCCCATTTACCTTTTAATACTTCAAGTATAACCAAGAATAAAGATAGTCTCTTATATAGCCAATGTGCAGCCAGCAATTCAGGAAATTTAACACCAATATAAAACTTTAGTATACTGTTCATATCCCAAGCTTGTCAACTGTCCCCAAAGTATATTTTAAGCACTTTTTTCCTCCAGTACAGAATGCCATCCAGAATCTTGTAGCATTCAGCTGTCACATCTCTTTAGTCTCTTAAATCTGTAACAATTCCTCAGCTATACTTTGTCTTTAAAGACATTGATATTTTTTAAGAATACAGGCCATTTATTTATAGGCCGTTTCACAATTGGGTTTGTCTCGTATTGCATAATTATATTACGTTAAGCATTTCCAGCCAGAATAATTCAGAAGTAATGATGTGTTCTTCCCAGGGCACCCTAACCTGAGCCTGCACACACTGTCCATCTGCCCCTTCTTGATGGTGTTAGATGGTGTTGTCTGGTGGACAGGAGTTTAAGAATAATCCAAAACCAGATCTCTTTTGGAGATGTAGACCAAAAGAAAGTAATCTCTTAGCCTGGGAAAACTCTAAAAATGTAGTCCAATTTCAAGGCAACAGCAAGTCTAATTTTCCATCTAAAAATGCTGTTGGTGGCTCGACGCCTGTGGCTCAAGTGGCTAAGGCACCAGCCACATACACCTAAGGTGGTGGGTTTGAATCCAGCCCAGGCCCACCAAACAACAATGACAGCTGCAACCAAAAAATAGCCAGGCATTGTGGTGAGCACCTGTGGTCCCAGCTACTTGGGAGGCTGAGGAAGGAGACTCGCTTGGGCCCAGGAGTTGGAGGTTGCTGTGAGCTGTGATGCCACAGCACTCTACCCAGGGGGACAGCTTGAGGCTCCTGTCTAAAAAAATAAAATAAAATAAAATAAAATAAAAATGCTGCTGGCCAGGTGTGGTGGCTCATGCCTGTAATCTCAGCACTTGGGAGGCCAAGGTGTGTGGATTGCCTCAGCGCACGAGTTCGAGACCAACCTGAGCAAGAATAAGACCCCATCTCTAGAAAATAGCCAGTGCTGTGGCGAAGGCAAGAAGATCGCTTGAGCCCAAGAGTTTGAGGTTGCTGTGAGCTGTGGTGCCATGGCACTCTACCAAGGGTGAGAAAGGTGAGACTTTGTCTCTAAATAAATAAATAAATAAATATGCTATCAAACACATCTTCTAATCCTTTCCAAAGCTAGAGTTTAACATCAATTTGCTGAGTTTCTCTACCTGCAGGAAATAAATACCAAGCTTTCCACGTGGTGGCTTTGAAGTTCTCCTCACTAGAACAGATCTGAGAGTCAAACATCCACCCATCACTCCCCACAAAGACACACACACATTCCTTCCTCCTACACTGGGGGTGGGGTGGGACCCAACACAGCCATGTCTCATTCCAAAATACTCACATCTCCAAAGCCCAAATGTTTTATATCCTTGGTTTCAGAAGATTTTTAAGCATTGCATCCCGGTGTTCAAATATCTCTTTTCAAAACTTGCAACTTGGTTTTATTTATTGTATCTTGATGCCTACACTGAAACTCCCAATTTAACATCCTATTAAAATATTCTTCTGGCCTATTTGATACAGTCACAGCTGTAGAAATATTTATACTACTTTCTGCTGAATCATGGCTTTTTGGACCCTGGTGTCACAAATTCTATAAGGGTTTGCAAGTGAAAAAGAGGAAGAATGGTGTAATGAGAAATATTTTATAATGAACTGATACAATTTCACAACAACCTATATTTGTGGCATTTTAAGAATCACAATCAATTAGAGTTGAGATTCATCAGAAAATTGAAGAAGGGGAGAAAATGACCCAATCTTCATAACAAAAAAAAAAAAAAAATGAGGAACTTTAAGAAAAATAAAAGGTGAATATCTCAATCTTGCCTACTTCAGATTTGGCAAGCATCAGAATTTGTGAGTATTCTTCCTCAAATACAATTTCACATTCCCAGGTAGATGGCAAGATAGCATTATCAATTATTTAAAATGTATAGCTATATGCCACAATAGCTAAGGACACATGTATTACATAGACCTGGGTTAAGTTAATATTATTCACTGATTTACTTTCTACAACTCTTTATGCAAATACTTAGCTCTGGGGCCTCATTTTCCTTAGCTGTAAAATGGGAACAATAACAGTTTAAATTAGAAAATATATTTAAAGGGCTTAGCACAGTGCCTGGTACAAAGTAAGTGTTCAGTAAATGTTAGCTGTTACTACAATGATCATTATCTGTGAGAAAAACAATATTAAATGTCACAGGAAAACCAAGTACCACAGATGCCGCCTGTGCAATAGGACACATTAGTGGCTGAACTATCACCAGAGCTGTTTCCGGAGACTCTGGGTCAGCAGCCCTGTCATTTATAGATCAGTCCCTTTTACACACAGTAGTAAGTGCTTGCTAATTATTGAAATTTTGATTTTTCAGGGGTATTTTAATTTTATAAATGATGTATGTGAAAAAAGAAATCCATTTTTTAACAGGCACATTTCAGGTGTCGAAAAAAATAAATTTGGGGACTAACGAACCAGAAGTGACTAAATTTCCAGCTGGTGCTATAAAACCACCCCCAAATGTCATGTGAGAACACTGCCTTCCACAAGCTGAAAGCTTTGTACCTTTTCAAAGAAAGGAGCCGATAAAACTCACAGAGAAAACTGCCATTTAACACCACAGAATGCTGTCGGACCTCAGGTGACAATGGGGGAGATGTAAGGCAGACCTTCGGCCATCTCTCACCTCTTATAGATTTAATGGTTCATAAGGAAGTTAGCATGGGCGGTTAAAGCCCTGAAATCCCAATTAAGAGAGATTTCTCAAACTGTAGACCAAGTTTCAGGATCTCCCAGGATTTCTGCACTGCGCTTAAACGTTTAATTAGAAATTTTAACCTTCTCTTAATAAATGGAAAGACTACCAAGGCCTTCCTTGCTAATTGCTAAATGCCAGTGGGAAAGAAAAGTTTGAAAGCAAGTTCTGGTAAAGAGGATGAACCGTGAAGAAGGAAACTAACGTAGATTCATGTGTGAGTCTTTGTGCTGAGCACTCTTTTTTTTTTTTTTTGAGACAGAGTCTCACTCTGTTACCCTGGGTAAAGTGTATTGGGTCATAGCTCACAACAACCTCAAACTCTTGAGTTCAAGCAATCCTCTTGCCTCAGCCTCCCAAGTGCTGGAACTAAAGGCACCTGCCACAATGCCCAGCTCAGTTTTCTATTTTTAGTAGAGACAGGGTCTCAAAAAAAAAAAAAGAAAAAAAGTTCATACATGTTAAGAGTATGGGCAATTTCTCCTACTTTACTAATGTTTTGGAGAACATGTATTGTTTTTTAAATGAAGGATATAAACTAGACAGCAATAAAATGACATTTGATTTTCAGAAAACAATTCTCCAAGACAAAATTAGGAAGAAGGCTTTTTCATACAGTCTAATAATGATCCGGTGGAGTAAAGATGAAACAATAGAGATGGAGCCATCAGATATAGCAGCACCGAAGACATGATGGGAAACTGCCTTCTGGTATTTTAAATGATCTTCTCCTTTTAGTGCGTATTCTTAAGAAAAGGTTCATCTGCTTTTTTGTAGTGAAATCATAAACAAAGCGGTCTAGTTTTGTGGTATTTCAGTACTTCATTTTTGCTGAGCTAGCATCTTTCAGAACATCTCAGTGGAAAAATAGTGTATGTGGAAATTTAAGAACGCTGGAGCCTTCGAATCCACCCTTCTTGGCAGAAGCAGAGTTAGGATTGGAATGTAGTTCTCCATGACAACCTTATCAGTGTTTGGGGTCTGCTTATTGCTCTGTACCATGTTCCAGGAAAGTGTTGCAACTAAACTTGTTACCAATTTTGCCTTCGCTGTGGGCTCTGGGTGAGGCAAGGATTTATCCTCACTCACCATTACAATCTCCAATCTTATCAGACTGGAGCAGGCATTGTATTGAATTAGCTTTGTAATAAATGACACAGGAACACGGCTGAACTCTTTTCAGTAGAAGGTGTTTAGAGATAGTGAAGTGTATGAGTCCAAACTAACCTCCCCAAAGTCCCCCAAATCAGCTTCCATCTACATTTAGAACGCTCTAAGACTGGGATAAATCTACCCAGTATTTTTCCTATTGACATAGGTTCACACTAGAGAAAACTCAAAATATTCCATCAAATAGTGTACCTATCACAGCTGCTTCGCCCAGACTTTCATTTCCCTGAAAGGACAGACACCTGTTTCAGACATCACTTTCTACCCATATTTGCGTGTAAACTAAGATAACAGGATACCAGGTTTTGAATTGGTACTTACTTCCTTGCAGTAAGTAAGAGAGTTTGCAGACTGTTTAAGAGGCTGTATTGTAGAATTTCTGAGAGAAGGTGTAAATGGCAGTGTGTGAAACTAGAAGGCAGGTAGGTGGTGGCCTTTTAAGACAATTTGCTAGGCTCGGCACTCGTAGCTCAGTGGTTAGGGCACCGGCCACACAACCCAGGGCTGGCAGGTTTGAACTCGGCCCAGGCCTGCTAAACGACAATGACAACAACAACAAAAAAATATCCAGGTGTTGTGGTGGGCATCGGTAGTCCCAGCTACTTAGAACTGAGGCAAGAGAATTGCTTAAGCCCAAGAGTTTGAGGTTCCTGTGAGCTGATGCCACGGCACTCTACTGAGGGAAACATAGTGAGACTCTGTCTCAGAAAAAAAAAGAAAAAGAAAGAAAGAAAATTTGCTAGCCATATGTTTTGTTTGCTTCCAGAAAGCATGCTGTCAAACTGTAGGTTGCAATTACTCCATTCCCATGGCATCTGAAATACTACCTCTGACACGAAGAAGTCTTAGTATGTAACTTTCCTCCAACACATAGGCATGCACACATCCATGTAAAGTTCTACCATATTGGTTTGGGGGCAGCTATGTTACAAATCTACATTAACAGTACCTTGCATTCTTAGAGTTTAAAATAATCTGTTTTGTAGTCCTTAGTATTGTCTTCTAACTTAATATTTATGTCACCTTTTTTCCTCTACAGATTTTCTTATTGTCAGCTTATTCTTGGGCTAAAGATAGGCACATGGGGAGAGAGATCTCCCTCTCTCTACCCTCACCTCTGCTGAAACACCTCACACCAATCCAAACTATATCAGCCACCACGTACCATTCATGTTTATTCTTATATAACTTTTGTCAAAGTCTATGTTACAGTAGGTGCATTCACCCTGGGTGAATATTCCACTTCTGAATATTCACCCATTTCTTCTTTTTTCCCAAATTGAGTCTCCTTGTGTTCTTTTCATACATAACTGGGCTAATTTGCAGCCTATAAGGCACAGGATTTGGAAACACAGCTAATTGTGTCTGATAATATTCTTATAAAGAAAGCAGACATAAACATTTTCAATGTTCTAAAAGGCAGCAGTTTACTCAAAGTTAAAGGAACAGATTGGCATTTGACCTAAGTGTCCCTTAGAAAACATAGCCTATTTTTGTAAGCCATGTAAAATTGGATAGACATTAAGGAAAAAGAAAAAATTAGAGCCAGGCATAGTGGCTCATGCCTGTAATCCCAGTACTCTGAGAGGCCAAGGCAGATGGATCGTCTGAGCTCAAGAGTTTGAGACCAAGCCTGAGCAAGAGCAAGAACCTGTCTTTACCAAAAATAGAAAAACTAGCCAGGCGCTGTGGCAGGCACCTGTAGTCCCAGCTACTTAGGAGGCTGAGGCAAGTGGATCACTTGAGCCCAGGAGACTGAGGTTGCTGTGAGCTATGATCTAGGGTCACAGAATGAGACTCTATCTCAAAAAAAACACCTTATATTGACTATTTTAGGAATTATATAGTTCAGTTGTGTCATATTTGAAGACTGAGTTCGAAAATCAGAATTAAGATGAAAATTGAATGAAGTTTAAAAATACCTTTTAAGCAATAGAATCTCATCAAGAACTGCCAGAGATGCTCTCAAAGATAATGCTGCTACTGAAACAGAAGAGCAAATGGACAACTCCCTCCTCACGCTCCCTCCAGGAGCTAACCCCAGCGAGAAGCAGGCAAAATCTCCCCCATCACTAAAATCGTTATTTAAATTCAATTTGATTATGTTTCAACCGCCCAATAAAAATTAAGCTCCTGAATTTCTTGAACTGCCACAGTCCTGTAATGGGGAGGTACTATCATGTATGCTTTTAAAAAGCACTTGGTAGGTCTGGGAAGATGAGCGTTTAGAAAACTGATTCTCAGAGTGAAAAAAAACTCAACCCATGTTCGTCTCCAATCAATAGTATGTATGATGACACATGCCCTCCAAGGCAGAAATACAAACAAAGCCCCTCAAAGTCTATATTTTTTAAGACAATCATTGGCTAGGTGCAGTGGGTCTTGCCTGTAATCCTAGCATTCTGGGAGGAGGAGGCAGGAAAATCTCTTGAAGGAGTTCAAGACCAGCCTGAGCAACATAGTAAGACATCCTGCCTCCGCAGAAATAAAAAAATAAAAAATAAACTGTCCAGGCTTGGTCGTGTGCACCTGTAGTCCCAGCAACTCAAGAGGCTGAGGACAACTATTGAACCCAAGAGTTCAAGGTTGCTATGAACTATGATAACACCACTGTTCTCTAGACCAGGCAACAGAAAGAGACCCTATCTAAAAAAAAAAAAAAGAAGAAAAAAGGATGCTAACAGAGGAATTTCATAAATTATACTTTATTAGCAGAAAATGTGTCTGTTCTCTTTGTGCTACAATAATTTACATTATTAAATTTTATGTCATGTGAAGAAAATTACCATATACATTTGTGATGAATTATGTAAAGATCAATCTACATCTCTGGAAGATAATTCTCTAGTATGGCCAGGAACCTTAAATGAAAGTTCTTTTATCTCTCCATAACTCTTGACTAGCCAGATGAACAGCAAATTCCTTATTCATCAGTTTGTTGAACATAATCTATAATCCAAGGCAGATCATGGGAGCAGAGGGTGTGCCTGAGAGACAGGAAAGAAATTGATGATCCTGAATTTTGTATTACTCAATCCTGTTGTGAGAAATAACTGAATCAACGAAATTAGCTACCTTTCATGTCCCTAAGGTAGCAATAATAAGGTGACTATTTCTATATATAATTTCCAGTTCATAGTTTCAAGTTACCTAAGATTTTACAGGTGAAGAAGTTAAAGCACTGACTTTTGTGGGTGTTTTCTGCTGTTTACTAACAATGCAGAGGTAGAGAATGGAAGCAGTTCTCTGGATGATTCATGCTGTAAAGAAACAGCCAAATTCTTGACTTTAAGCTTAGGTGTGTCTTTTTGCCTTCTACCTTCTTGTGCTATTTTTAACTCAATTGTCCCATTGATTTTGCAAGCGGTACACTCCCAGACTTGATAACATCCCCACACCTAGATCAGTATCATTTTTTCCCCAATTTACAAATGAAAAAAACGAAGGACTAAACAAATTGGAGAACTCATCCATAAATCGGGAATTAAGTCATAATCACCTCCTTCAAATCTATCATTTCCTTATTAATCCTAATTGCAATAACTACACATAATTTTCACTATATAACTAACTCATAGTAGAAAAATAGAAAATAAAGATGAACAGTGGAAAACACACCCATTATTCTGCCAGAGATAAGTGCTCCTATGATCTTAGAGTATTTTTTATCATTTATTCTTTATGCATATTTATATAGATAACATTTTTTTTTCAAAAATGAGACAATCCTATACCTTTTGAAATCTTTCCCAAAGCTTTTCTCACTAAGAAGTTGATCACTAGCAAATGTTATGTGCCTTGTTTTTCAAAAGATTATTTTAATTATAAAGAACAGAATTTAAAGATGGTTCAACCTATGTTAATAATTTCCAATGGGCTCGGTGCCCATAGCACAGTGGTTACGGCGTCAGCCTCATGCATTAAGGCTGGCAAGTTTGAACCTGGCCTGGGCCAGCTAAACAACAATGACAACTGCAACAAAAAAATAGCTGGTCATTGTGGTGGGCGCCTGTGGTCCCAGCTACTTGGGAGGCT
>NW_003852452.1:6434202-6436695 GCF_000181295.1 Otolemur garnettii
TATGTGTGTAATTGTTGCCATCATTACCAGCAAATAATTTTATGAAAGTGGTTTTTTTGCTACAACTTAATGTTTAATGGGTACCACATTAGTTTTGCAAATATTAAACAGATACATTTTATCCCTCCCACTCCTTAAATCAGGTTTTAATGCAGCTTCTACCTCTGACATCAAACCCTGCAGTCTTGTATTAAGGTTAGAATGTTTTGGGCTTTTTGATCAAGACACTAAGCTAGAAAGCCGGGTTGGTGGAGAAAGAATTTACTAACTTCTTTATTTTTTTGCATTTTTTGGCTGGGGCTAGGTCTGAACCCACCACCTTCAGCATATGGGGCTACTCCTTTGAGCCACAGACACCACCCTTTACTAACTTCTTTATCTCCCACTTTACAAAGGAAGACACCTTTGGTGCCATTAATGTGCTCAGCCCTGGGACTAAAGTGAAAGGAAGAAGCATGTGGCATAGGAGAAAGGGAGAAATACTGTATTTTATAGAATCTTGGTATTGATGACCAGGTGCACCGTTATACCACAAAGAAAAGAAATCCGCTAATTAAACTAGAACATGACATAAATTCTAAGACTCAGTTTCAAAGATGTTACAATACAGTAAAAGAAAGAACAAGAAAGGCAGCAAGGGAGGCAGGGTGAGATGCTTTCATGCTAATTTGAGGGCCATGCTGAAGACAGGGGTCTTGCTTTCTTCCAGTATGATTTGGAGAGTAGGCTACCTCTCAGGCCACCCTCTCAGTCATGGTGCCATGTCAGAAAAAAAAGCAGTGACCCCAGTATAAGAAGACAGAAAGGGAAGTTTAAGGCCAGGTCCGAAAGTTCACCTCTAACCCTATGTGGCACAAAGTGCTGGTCCCCAGGGTAACAGTGTGAAGGCACATGAACTGAGACCCAGTGGGGTTGCCACAGGGCCACTGCAGCAAATCCCTCCCCACTGGTGGTGAAGGGCAAGACGATCCCATAAACCACTAGGCCAGAGGCCAGGTAGAGAACAGGGCAGATGCTCAGAAGGGACCTTACTGAGCAAGGTACTGCCAAGTCAGGCAAGGAGAACAACCGGGTTTCATCAAACTTAGAAAGTGACCAGACCATGAGTTACACCATCAGCAGACCGCACTCAAGAACACCACCAGGAAGAGCAGAAACCTGGCAGACAAGAGGCATTGCCACAGACACCCGAGAAGCCAGAGCCATGACAAGGACACCATGTGAAACTGAGAACCCCACCACCCCAGAGCCACAAGGTCACAAACCACATCCTGCCAGGTGGAACCTAAAAGACCAAGCATTTTACCCAAAGAGATTAGACATCTACTTTAGGAGATTGTTTAAATTTTTGTGACTGTGCCCCTCAATCCAGGAATGGTTTAACAAGCTGTGGTACATGTGTATCATGGAATACTATTCAGCTGCTAAAAAAGATGTTCTGTATTAATCTGGAGGAGTTGAAACACATTCTTCTTAATAAAGCATCACAAGAATGGAGAAGCAGGAATCCAATGTGCTCAATTCTGATTCGATCCCATTATAAAAGCTGGTCATGTGGTCGCATATTTAACTGCAAAAATCTCAAAAGCACTTACTGATGATGAGTTTATTAACCAACATATGGAAAGCCTGGAAGACATAATTTGCCCTGGAGAACAGAAGGAATATTTCTCAAATCAGTTAGTCTCAGCAGACCACAGCCAGGCAAACTGAAGAAATTGGAAAATCTATTGAAAGAAGTTTAGAGAGTGAAACTGCTAATTTTAAATTTTAGGCTTTGGCCCTGATGCTACAAATACAGCCCAGCTTGCCATTTTTATTAGAGATGTTGATGACAAATGTAAGGTCACCGAAGAAATGGCTTCTTTAGTGGTGTTAGAAGACACGCCTAAATCAAGAGATTTATACAAAGCAGAAAAAAAATATATTAAAGCTATTTTTTTGTCCATTGTCAAAATATCTGGTATAGTTACTGACAGTGCCCCGGAAATGGTAGGTAAAAGAGAGGGACTTGTAAAATTAATAGAAGACAATGCAATTGCTACCACAAATTCACATTTGATGAAGCATTATTACACAGTACACCAAGAAAATTTATGACACCATGGCATATTATGTAGCCTTAAAGAAAGATGGAGACTTTACCTCCTTCATGTTTACATGGATGGAGCTAGAGACTCTTCTTCTTAGCAAAGTATCTCAAGAATGGAAGAAAAAGTATCCAATGTACTCAACCCTATTATGAAATTAATTTATAGCTTTCATAAGAAAGCTATAACCCAATTTTAGCCCAAGAATATAGGGAAGGGGAGAGAGAGGGGAGGGGAGGGGGAAGAATGGGTGGAGGGAGGGCGATTGGTGGGATCACATCTATGGTTTATCCTATGGGGGTACATGAGAATCTTTCTAAATGTAGAATATAAATGTCTTAACACAATAACTAAGAAAATGACATGAAGGCTATGTTAACCAGATGGATGAAAGTATTTCAAA
>NW_003852452.1:6437003-6442362 GCF_000181295.1 Otolemur garnettii
AAAAAAAAAAGAAAAGAAAATTTATGCATAAAAGCTTTTAAAATGGATAACGTCATACAAATCATCAAGACTGCGAACTTCATAGGGGCCAAGGAATTGAATTATTGCCAATTCCAGGAATTCCTTAAAAGTATTGATGCTGACTATGGCAACATCATTTACTTTTCAGAATTGAGGTGGCTAAGAGAATATGTTGAAAAGACTATGATTTATGGGGGCTTTACCTAACAAATGCAGTCAGTGTAACCTAATTCTTTGTACCTTCAGTGAATCCCAAATAATAATAATAATAATAATAAAAAAGGTCAGGCCAGGTGGCTCACGCCTATAAATCTAGCACTCTAGCATTCTGGGAAATCAAGGCAGGTGGATTGCCGGAGTTCAGGAGTTCGAGACCAGTGTGAGCCACAGCAAGATCTGGTCCTAAAAGTAGCCAGGCATTGTAGCAGTCCCAGCTACTTGGGAGGCTAAGACAAGAGAATCGTTTAAGCCCAAAAGTTGGAGGTTGCTGTGAGCTGGAACACCCTCGCACTCTACTAAGGGTGACATAATGAGACTTTGTCTCAAATAAAAAAGAAGAAGAAGAAAAGAATAAAAAAGACTTTGTGATTTGTGGTGTTACCAAGTCGTTTATGGTATCAGATCCCAAATTTGTGTCAAAATTTGATTCTGAAAACTAGCATACAGATGTAGCATTTTTAGTGGACTTCACTGCTCATTTAAGTGAGTTAAACATGCATCTTCAAGGTGAAAGCTAACTTATCAATACAATGTTTCAAACCATAACAGCCTGCCTAACGAAACTGAAATTATGGCAAGCTCAAATTAAGGCAAACAATCTGATACATTTTAACACTGTCCTATGAACAGCAAAACATATGCAGCCTTGCTTTTCAAATTGATACAAGAATTTGAAAGCTGATTTCAAGATTCCAGGGAAAATAATATTTTGGTGCATTTTCAACTCTATTATCAGTCAACATAAATAAGTTACCTGACCATTTTCAAATGGAATACACAGAACTGCAATCTGACATTCAACTTCAAAATCTGATCCTATCTCTTTACTATCTCTTTACTCCTGTCCTCCCAGAGACAAATAGCCCTTGCTTCACAGTCACACCATATTCATGTCATTGCTTTTTGGCAGCAGCCACGTTTCCAAGCAGCTATTTTCAAGAATGAAGCGTAGAATGAGTCAAATTAAAATATCTGATGAGTATCTTGAGAACTCACTGAGAATTGCAACTACTTCCATCCAACCAGGTATCGACACATTAGTTTCTCAAACACATTGTCAAATATCCCAGTAGTTTTATGGTGCCCACTTTGTTTTACTTTTATAATTAAAAATATCAAAAATGCCCCAAAGATGTTTTGTTACTTAGATATGGATATGTACATTTTCTACATTAATGATCACAAATTTGGGACCTGTTTGATTTTAAAAGATTCTCTGAATGGGCACCTCCATAATTAGGATTATTAAGCGTGAGGACTTTTTTGTTTATCTGTGTCGGAGGATATCACAAAAATTATTCATGGACTTTTTTTTTTCTTATCAGCTTTCACCGGTGTTTGTGTACCTACTATGTGGCCCAAGACAACTCTTCTTCTTTCTATATGGCCCAGAGAAGCCAAAAGGTTGGACAGTCCCATTTCAGAGAAATGAAGAAGTTATATTTTCTCTGCACCTTCAACTTGCAGAGTAAAATGTGATCCAACACTAAAGTAGGACTTCTTTGCTAGTTAGTTAATATATGGTATTTGATAATGCCAAACCATTCATTCTAAGCATATGCAGAAAGATAAAGAATATTCTCCATAAACCCGCCTTGATTTCTCCAAGAAGAAGAGATCCCCTCCTCTCCTAAATTTTCATACTACCTTGGTTTTCAAAATGTGACACCTACCTGTGCCATTAGCTTTTGTGCTACCTGGGTGCTTACTGGAAGAACTACTGTATTAAGAACTCTGACAGGGGCTGGGGGAGCTCCAGCCCCCTCAGTCCATGAGCATGCCACTGATCCATCATTACCGATAATTGCAGCCCGTAATATCAATTCCAAGCAGCTTACTCCCTTCCTAGCATCCATGTCCTGTCTTGCTACTTGCACCCTCTCAGTATCCTGACTCCAACAGCTTTCAACCCCCATGATCCTATCAATCCACCGCTGAGAAGTGGTGACCCACCTCGCACAGCCCTGTTTTCCTCTCCTACTCAGTGGGATTAAAGTCGATCATTTTTATCCCTCCCATGCACTACCCTCAGGTTTCTTTGTCCACTTCCTCTTCGTATTATTCACTTGGTAAAATCAACCCTCATTAAATCCAATGTTCAGTCTACTCTACTTCTTCACCTCTGACTCATCTTAGTAGAGAAAAATGTAAAACCACACTGATGGTTCTCGTCCTACGTTTATAACTACCAAACTTCACGTGAATGTGGCGGTCATGATACAGTCTCCTAATCCATCCACTCTCCTGGATGACTGCTTCATACCTTCTCCTCCATCCACTGGCCAAATACCAACACCTCCTCCCCAGTCCTTACTCTCATCCTGCAAGGATAGCCTTGCTTCCTATCTCAAGGAGAAAATAGAAGAACTTCCACAAGCACCTGCCAATGCATCCGTGGCATTGTCTTGCCTTCCATCCCATTGTTAAAATTCACCCTACTCTCGCCAGTCCCCTTACACAAAATCTCTTGAAAAGAACTGTGTAGGCTCGGCACCTGTGGCTCAAGCGGCTAAGGCACCAGCCCCATACACCTAAGGTGGCAGGTTCGAATCCCCAGCCCGGGCCCGCCAAACAACAATGATGGCTGCAACCAAAAAATAGCCGGGCGTTGTGGCGGGTGCCTGTAGTCCCAGCTACTTGGGAGGCTGAGGCAGGAGACTCGCTTGAGCCCAGGAGTTGGAGGTTGCTATGAGCTGTGATGCCACGGCACTCTACCCAGGGGGATAGCTTGAGGCTCCATCTCAAAAAAAAAAAAAAAAAGAAAAGAAAAGAAAAGAGAAGAACTGTGTATATTTGCTGTCTCTAGTTTTTTTCTCCCATTCTCTTTTGCACACTTTGGCTCTGCCCCTGTTAATCTGCTAAAATTGCTCTTGTCAAGGGCACCTGTGACCTTCATGATGTGCAGTGAATGATCAGTAGTTCTCTGTCTTCACTTTTCTGAACCAGCAGCATCTGCACCGTTGATGACTCCCTTCTCCTAGATACATTTCTTGGCTTCTAGGACATTGCACTCCCCTGGTTTTCCTTATACTTCACTGTTGACTCCTCAGTGTCCTTTGCTGCTTGCTCCTGTATCTCCAACATCTAAACAAATAGAGTGTTGCAAGGCTCAGACAAATTGGACCTCTTCTCTTCTTGGTCTACCCTTACTCACAAATGTTCCATTCCAAATTGAACAACAAAGTCTATACCCAACAACCCAGAGGCCTGTACTTGCTTGTCTAGTAAACTCATTTCAAGCCTACTGCTCAGCAGCATTTGACACAAACTTGCGCCAGTGGCTGAGTAAAGAAGGGGTTCCAAAAACTCGGAAGGATAGGGGGACACTAGGAGAAGACTAAGTTTGTAGTCTAATAATATTGTGTCAACTCTAGGGGTGGTGACAGAGATGAAAAGAAGAGAACTCACTTAAAATTATCTTCAAGGTAGACTCAAAAGAGGTGATGGACAGGATAGGGATGAGATGGAGAGAAAGAATGGAAGCTGGGCCTCCAACTATGGGAAAAAATGGTACGGCCATTAAATGTTAAATGAGGCATAGAAAACAGAAGGGTAATAGGTTTGGCTTCTTTTTTGTTTGAGGAGTAGGGAGATAAAAGTTCAGTGCTGAACTATCTGAGTTTCAGATGCTTGACCCATCTAATTGATAACATTAATTAACTGGAATATAAAGAACTGAAATTCACTAGACAGGACTGGATTAAAAATATAAAATTGTATCAAATGCTCCTGAACAATCAAGTATGAAAAGAAGGGAAGCGTATCCCTCGGTTTAGGCAATTTGGAGGTCATTAACACACTTGACAAGAGCAAGTTTGGTGAAGTTCTTGGGAATGGAAGAGGATCCTGTAAGCGGATCTAGTAAACAAATGAAGGGGCTGGGCTTGGAGGGACGGGGCTTCCACTGGAACAGAAGGAACAGGAAGATAGATGATGGGTGGAAAAATGGGGATGTTCATAGGATCGCTGTGGGGAAGGGAGAGAGCTCAGTCGGAGGCCTTTTTCTCTCAATGAACAAGGATAAAAGAAAGGGAGAAGTGAGAGAAAGTGTTAGGGTTAAAAGAGAAAGGACAAGAGCCAGATAATTAGTGCAAGTAAAAGAAAAATTCTTATTTGTAAAATGTAAGATGAAAAGACCGACAACTTCCTCAGAAAGTAACACTCAGTAAGAGAGGTGTCAAGCGGTTTCTAGAGTAATAAAGTTCATACTTCTGCATTCAGGATAAAAGAATCCACATAAAGCTTAGGCTTTAAGGAAATCATAGGCAGTGTAGATAAAATAAAGGCAATTTTTTATCTTGAAATTATAAAACTTCAGATTTATTGCCCTGAAACAAATAGCTACCTATTTCTTGCCTGTGATAAAAACAATGAGGAAAAAAATTAATCAGCAGGAATTCTGTTAATTGTCACTCAAGCAAAACCATTTCCTTTCTTTGAAATCCATCTGGAAATGTTCACGGGGCAAGGAGTTAGCTGCAAACCCGAGGTACAAACACTCATTATTGGACAAACAGAGGAAATCATTCCATCATAAATCTGTCAGTCAGCAAAACAGCCCATTCAGCCCCTTACAAAGGTCTTATCTGCTCTCGGCTGGCTTTGGTTTTCTTTCCTTGCCTCAAGGAATCGGGAAACCTGAAATGAGGGGGAGGGGTGCACTGAAATCCATTTAGCTCAGTGTTCTCCAAATGTATTAACTACTTTCATATAAATCTCCAGGAGTCCAAGCCCGAGTCTTCAGTGACAGAGAACTCCGGAGCACACAAGGGAGCGTTTCAGGCCAGAGCGCTCTTCCTCCTATTCAACTGAAATCACTCCCCTGATGTTTCCAGCTCTTTCCTGAGTTCACCCCATGACAATTTGTCACAACTCTAATGCTTATTCCCTATGCTCTCCCTTCAAAGAGAGAAGGTAACCAGTACTTTTTGCTCCAGTCTCTTATTTTATTTCTTCCTTCTTATGTCCTTTAACAATATCTCCTACTGCTGAGTGAAGGAGGGATCCAGAAGCGAGAAATGATGTGAGGGGGGGCACTAGGGAGAAGGCTGTTGTCATAGTCTAATCATATTGGTGTCAACTCCAGTGGTGGTGGCCAAGAACGGGGCACATGGGGCGG
>NW_003852452.1:6444052-6452436 GCF_000181295.1 Otolemur garnettii
AAAAAAAAAAAAGAATATCAAAGGTGCGGTGGTACTCTGGGAGGACAAGGCAGGAGGATCCCTTGAGCTCAGGAATTTGAGCCCATCCTTAGCAAAAGCAAGACCTCATCTTTACAAAAAATACAAAAATCATCTGAGCATTGTAGGCCCCTATAGTCCCAGCTACTTGGGAGGCTGGAGCAGAAGGTTTGTTTACACCCAGGAGTTTGAGGTTGCTGTGAGTTAGGCCCACGGCCCTCTGGCCTGGACAACAGAGTAAGATTCTGTCTCAAAAAAAAAAAGAATATCATAATACCTTCACAAATGCTTTGAACTAGCCCACACTTCCCTGAGAGTAACCATGTTAAGGAAGGTAATGAAGGGCGGCACCTGTGGCTCAAAGGAGTAAGGTGCCAGCCCCATATACTGGAGGTGGTGGGTTCAAACCCAGCCCTGGCCAAAAATGCAAAAAAAAAAAAACGTAATGAAGTTAATGCAATGGAACTTGCTCTTTGTGAATCTGCTAGTTTCTGACCATCTTTTGCTAATCTTTTTTTTTTTTTAATGTTTTTTGGAGCTTTATTTATTTATTTGCAGCTTTTGGCCAGGTCTGGGTTTGAGCTCACCACTTCTGGTATATGGGGCCGGCGCCCTACACCTTTGAGCCACAGGTGCCGCCCTCTTTTGCTAATCTTACCTAGAATCTTACTCAAGACCGAGGTTGGGTTCACGAGCTTCAGTTTGGTGAGTAAATATGTTTGTTTTTCTTTTCAAAGACACAATGATTGAATAATATTTAAGAAATAGCAGGACACCGGCACATGATTTAGCCTTTTATAACATCATATGAAACTAATTTAAATCTGGCTCAGCACCCGTAGCACAGTGATTAGGGCATCAGCCACATACACCACGGCTCGTGGGTTCAAACCCCGCCCAGGCCAGCTAAGCAACAATGACAACTGCAACAGGAAAATAGCTGGGTGGTGTGCCAGGCACCTGTAGTCCAAGCTACTTGGGAGGCTGAGACAAGAGAATCACTTAAGCCCACAAGTTTGAGGTTGCTGTGAGCTGTGACACCACAGCATTCTACGGAGGGTGACATAGTGAGACTCTGTCTCAAAAAAAAAAAAGAAAACTAATTTAAATCTACCTTCTTTTGATTATTTTCTAGACTATTGGGATACTAATAAAGACCTAGAAAGTAATAGATAACCAATATGGTATCCAGGTAGTTTCTTAATCAACTTTTCATTTCCCTGAGACTGAAAAGAAATCAAGGAAAGAACTTTTATGATAGTAGAAAAACAGTGATGACTTATGTTCTAGGATAAAAGATTTCTAGATATAGACTTCTATTAAAGCTGACAAAGAGTTAATGTTCAAAAAAGCTAGTTTACATCCATAGTTTAAGATAAAAACAACACTATTCTTACACTTAACTCACTTAACCATAATTCCCTAAAACCCAAACCACATCTAGTTTTTCTTGTTGTCCCCAATATGTAAGGGACCAAATCTTAGTATTTTAAAGAATTGCAGTAACATCATAGAAGTAATTTCAGCTGACACGAATTCAGCAAAGGCCATAATCTCCTTCATATGCAAACACAACCCCAACTCTCGCATCTGTCTTAACATCTTCCTCATATGCTGTGTGCCCTCACTGCCAGCAGGTCAAGGTCATGGAGCAGTCTGATCCCTATTGAAGTGAATAGTATGAGTAGGGTGTCTGTTCCATAATACTTTTCTCAGATCTTTTGGAAAAATCTTTTGCCAAAATCTCTCTGGGAAGACAAGGCCCTTCTGAAAACTAAAACATCACGTAAGGGTGGGAGAAGGCAATGTTCGCACTAGGCCAGTGTGAGGGCGTGAAGGGGAGACTTGTCAGCCTCAGTTCATACCCTGGTTCCACCACGTCCCGGCTGAGTGACTCTGCGCACACTGCTCAGCTTCTCTGTGCCTCAGTTTCTTCACAGGCTGATATTCTCTGTGCCCTCAGACCCTGTACCTGGGGACTTACATGGCTGACCTCAGGCTTCTAGTTCTTTCGGCTAATGGGAAATGGGAAGGAGGGAGGAAAGAGCAGTCAGAACATTTCCCCAGCATCTAACCTGCTCCCCACCACCAACGCTTCTGGCCACCTCCCTCTGTGACACAGGTGGCTTCTCAGAGCAGCCTTTCCTCCAACAGCTTCTCATCAGGCTGTAGTCACCTCCGTTCCTCAGCTTGTCTTCCTACCCAGGGCTGGGGACAGCTGCCCGCTGCGGCTCGCTCCTGCACGCTCTCCTGTCCCTCACTGTTTATCCTCCCAAAATGTCTGTAAATAGTCCCTTCCTGAAGTTGTCTTCAGAATTCCACCTGTGTGTGTCTCCTGCCTCTTGCTGGGGCCTTCAGTAACTCACTGCAGAAGGCTACAGTGAGGATTAAATAAATTAATGTATATATGTCTATATAATTCAGAACAGGACAGTGTACAGATCACATGCTGTAGAAAGACTGGTTGTTGTTATCACTAAGGCTGCCCTGCCTGCCTTTCCTATCAGCTCTGGAAGACTCACCACTGAGGTTGCCAGACAGATAAGGGCCCTGTTTCTAGAAAGCCTCAGGGAGAGGGTCCCTGCCAACCTCCCTCCTTGAGGACATCAGTGAGCACTTGCCTGGGAAAGCCGGAGTGTGACTGGCTCAGGCACAGACGGGAAGCGCCACGGGGTGGGGGGCCGGGGACAGGTAAAGGGAGGGCTCTCAACAAGTCAGGGGGCATTTGCCCAGGGACTCAGCCCCTCCAGCAAGATTGGGGTCCAGCAATTGAAAGTTAGCAGTCTTTAGTTGACGGATACTTAGAGGGTATGGAGGAGGGTAGAAGAGGATAAAACGCCCAAGACCAACTTCCTCTACTTCACCACTTGGCCCAGGGCCAGCCTGGCTCTTGGCCACATTCTGAGGCCCAGGTGTTGGAGACTAAGGCTCTTATCTGCAAGAGCGCCAGCTGGCAGAGTTCGCATGCCCACAGTTACACTGCTGGAAGCTAGTTCAGGCAGGAACTGGAGACCATTCTTTATGAAGAGGCCCGAGGGCATAGCAGAACACCCATCAGGAGATGTACGCAGCAGTGGTTGGAAGTGAGGGCTGTTGGGAAAGGCTGTCAGGAGTCACAACCAGCTCCGGCGCTATGCAGCACCCAGCAAGTTGCTCAGACTCTAACCAGGGGTCCTCAAACTTTTTAAACAGGGGGCCAGTTCACTGTCCCTCAGACTGCTGCTAAGCAGGACAGGCAGTGGGGCAAAAACACCCAGTGGGCCAGATAAATGTCCTCGGTGGGCCGCATGTGGCCCGCGGGCGGTAGTTTGAGGATGCCTGCTCTAAGCCTTACATTTTTAGTCTGTAAAAATGATGTTCAAAGCAGATCCTATTCTTAGAGCGGTTATGAGAGCTAAATAAGGAAATGGAGGTGCAGTGATACGTAGTTAATGCTCAAAAATGGTCGCCCTCGTTAGAGTCATCATTACCGTGATTGTTACTATCCGTTCTTAACAGTCAGCTGGTAAAAAAATCTTGCAGGCACAAGTTCACGAAAGGCAACAAGTGGGTGTGTTAAAGACCCTCCACTTCAGCCTTAGTCTAGTGGTTTCAAAGTTCTGGCACTGGATCAACCTGTATTCAAATCCCAGCTCTGCCATTAAAGAGCTCTTTGACTCAGGACCAACTTCATCTCATTAAGCTTCTGTTTTCTCATCTGTAAAATGGAAGAAGTAATAGTTCCTACCCCACAGCATAGTTATGAATATTAAGTAAGATGCTACACGCAAATCACTCTGCAAGTGTTGGTTCTCATGATGAGTCTAGCCCCAGCGGAAGGCAGTTGTGAGAGTTTCAATGTTCAACAAAGTAGAAAGTACCGTGAAGAACACGTGGGAGCTCTCGAAATAAAATCCTGCCACATTAAGGGGAGGATTTGTTGAAAGGAGCATGAGGAAATGTCTGGGGTGATGAAAAAAAATTTTTTTTTCTTTTTTGAGACAGAGTCTATGTTGCTCTGGGTAGAGTGACGTGGCGTCACAGCTCACAGCAACCTCAAACTCTTGGGCTTAAGCCATTGTCTTGCCTCAGCCTCCTAAGTAGCTGGGACTGCAGGCCCCCTCCACAAAGCCCTGCTGTTGTTTTTTTGTTGCAGTTGTTATTGTTGTTTAGCTGGCCCGGGTTAGGTTTGAACCCACCAGTCTTGGTGTATGTGGCTGGCACTATAACCCCTATGCTACGGGTGCTGAGCCAAAAAAAAAAAAAAAATGATCTTAATACTTCCCTTTGTGCACAATGGGCCTTGTGGTGGGGGCCTGCAGTCCCAGCTACTTGGGAGGGTGAGGCAAGAGGATTGCTAGAGCCAAGAGTTTGAAGTTGCTATAAGCTATGAAACCATGGCACTCTACCCAGGGCAATAGACTCTGTCTCCAAAAAATTTTTTTTTCTACTTGTTACAAATATTTTTTTCCAAAGAGCTCCTATATTTTATTAGCGCTTGTGTGCTTTATTTAGCATGTCTTAAAAGGTACAGTCATTGCTCCAAATACCATCCCAGACGCCTCTGTCAGGGAAATGATCGATAGAAAACTTTGAGGTAGAATATACTTTGGAAGCATTATCAATGTTTCCTGTAATACTTTCTCTTCAATCTTACCGTCTTTCACACAACAGGTTATTCTGAATTCTATCACCCCCAGGCAGTGTAGGTTAACAGAAAATTGAGGAAAAATGAGCTTCTTGTGACTTTTGAGTCTCTAAAATGGAGGTCCCTTGAGGCATGGGAAAGAAGCCTTTTTGGTAATTTGGAGGAAGAACTCCCCCTTGGTATTACACAAAGATGTCCCAGTGTGGGGGGAAGGAAGCAAGTTATTATACAAAGGAGTCAGGAGAAGAGGGATGCTAACATGGTCCTACTCCTTCCCTATTGTTCTTACCCTTATCAAGTTGTCGGGTGGAAAAGAGGGATGACACCAGCTTTAGAGAGGTCTGCGGATTCCCAGATCTAAAGGAAAGAGCAAGAACAGGCTAGAAGATAAATTATGTTCAGGTGCACCCAGGAGATGGATATTGAGTGTGTGGGTCCCATGGGGACTGGACTGGAAGTGGAGTGGCTTCCTGGTGTTGGCCATCACAGTGGATGCCCTGGACATGTATGGACAAATGATGACAGACGCTGGGCACAGTGACTCAAGCCTGTAATCCTAGCACTTT
This sequence comes from Otolemur garnettii, assembly GCF_000181295.1. Taxonomy (NCBI): domain Eukaryota; kingdom Metazoa; phylum Chordata; class Mammalia; order Primates; family Galagidae; genus Otolemur; species Otolemur garnettii. The sequence goes on from NW_003852452.1 coordinate 6,449,264, forward strand.
GGGAGGCCAAGGTGGGTGGATTGCTTGAGCTCCTGAGTTTGAGACCAGCTTGAGCAAAAGCAAGATCCTGTCTCTACTAACAACCAAAAAAAAAGAAAAAGAGAGAGAGAGAGAAAAGAAAAACTCATCAGGTGTTGTGGTGGGCACCTGTAGTCCCAGCTACTTGGGAGGCTGAGGCAAGAGTCTGAGGTTTCTGTGAGCTATGATGCCAGGACACTCTACCCAGGGAGACAGAGTGAGACTCTGTCTCTAAAACAAAACAAGACAAAAATGATGACCAGCGTTCAGTCCCTACACCCACCTGCTCCACCTCTTATCACTGCGGACATCATCAACATCCTCCTGAAATTAAGTGCAGCCGCAAGGAAGGGTGGCAGGAACTCCCCAAATTGACAGATGAACTTCGGCTGCATTAAAGGAAGGGAGGTGCAAAACAGAAATTAGGTTGAGTTATGCAAAAATAAACATAGCTTTTTTGCACAGTGCAGTTTGTGGACTGGCGTTCATACTGTTCCAGTTGTATCTATAGGAGGTAGTCACACTTCAGATAAAATAGCTCGAGAAAGGAACGGTGTGTAATGATTATAAAACACACATGTAAAAGAAATTCATTGAGTATAAAATGTTCCTCTCTACTTGGCCCGTGTATTTAATGCTGTCATAGTCACTGAGGTCACCGTGTTTGTTTGCAGATCTCCCAGCTTCTGTTTACTTGAAAATTCCTGTACTTCGTGCCTTGTGAGTTATGTGACCTTCTGCTTGTACCCTTCAGAGTCTCTGATCATATTAAGCTTTCATCCGGGGATTTGTTTTGAAGCAGAAGTTTTTTCTTTTCTTTTCTTTTCTTTTTTTTTTTTTAAAGGGAGTGCTCCCTTTTCCTTTTCTTTTTTTTTGAGACAGTCTCACTATGTTGCCCGAGGTAGAGGGCCGTAGCATCATAGCTTACAGCAACCTCCAACTCTTGGGCTTAAGCGATTCTCTTGCCTCAGGCTCTCCAGTAGCAGGGACTACAGGCGCCAGCCACAACACCTGGCTATTTTTTTGTTGCAGTTGTCATTGTTGTTTAGCTGCCTCAGGCTGGGTTCGAACCACCAGCCTGGGTGTATGTGGCTGGCACCCTACCTACTGAGCTATGGGCGCCATCTGAAGCAGAAGCTTTTTGTTTTTTGTTTTTTTGCAGTTTTTGGCCAGGGCTGGGTTTGAACCTGCCACCTCTGGCATATGGGGCTGGTGCCCTACTCCTTTGAGCTATAGGCGCCGCCCCTGAAGCAGAAGTTTGGTTTTTTTAAAAATTTATTTTATTATTTTTTTTATTAAGTCAAATACACATAGATCGTGAATACATTCATGCACATGTGGGGTACAATGTACTGATTTCTTTTTTTGAGATAGAGTCTCACTGAATCACTCTTGGTAGAGTGCTGTGACGTCACAGCTCACAGCATCCTCAAACTCTTGGGCTTATGTGATTCTCTTGCCTCATCCTCCCTAGTTACTGGGACTACAGGCACCTGCCACAATGCCCGGCTATTTTTGTTGTTGTTGTTGTTTAGCAGGCCTGGGCTGGGTTCGAACCCACCAGCAGCCCTGGTGCATGTGGCCAGCACCCTAACCACTGAGCTACAGGTGCTGAGCTCCCTCCTCTCCCCACAGCTATTTTTAGGGATAGGGTCTTGCTGTGGCTCAGGCTGGTCTCTAACTACGGAGCTCTGGAGAGCCACCTGAAGCAGAAGTTTTTAAGGTGAGTCATTTATTGGAATCCTTTGCAGAAGCTCTCCTGGACAATGTGAGTTACAGTATCTCTCGCAGCTCTGCTCTGTGTGCCCCACACTCCACAGGAGCTCCTTAGGTCTCACTTACGTAGTCTCTAGTTTCCACACATCACCTGCCCAGAAACGATCTGCCTGTGACCATCCAGGAGGAGGCAAAAACAAATTGACCACAAAGCCAGTTTCTTTGAAGAAATGTTGTCACTTAAACCACTGGAGTGGCCCAACCCAACAGCTGTTTTTCCACCTCTTGGAAATACTTTGTTGAGAAAAGGATAAAGGGATCAAGGACAAGGCTTGTTTATTAAAGCAGAGGGAAACCAGTTTCAGACGTGGGGGATGGATGCAGAGGAGAGTGAGGAGTGCCAATTCCTGGACAAATTTCTATAAATGAGCATGAGTGGAAGAAAAACTGGACATACCACAGATCAGTCTCCACCCCATTTACAAATGACCTAGGATAGCAATCACAGTAAGGAATGAGTTTTTTTCTTTTATTTTTACTTTTTGTAGAGACAGGGTTTCAATATGATGCCCAAGTTAGTCTCCAACTCCTAGCTTCAATTGATCCTCCCACTTCAGCCTCCCAAAATGCTGGGATTATAGGTGTGAGCCAGGAAGGTTATCATGCCATTAAAAGGTCAGAGGTGTTAGGAACATCAGAGCCTAAATTCCCTCTTGCAAACACCCAATTATCTAACATTTTAAAGGCTCTAAAGTCTGAAACAAATAAACCTGTACAACTTTAAGACAGAGTTTTAAGCTCATTTGAATATAAAACACTTTCCTACCTGCCTATTATTTATGACACCCTGCAAAACAAGGTTCAATGCATAGCAGGTGCATACTTTTAAATTTTCTTTTCTTAAATTTAGTAATTTTCCAATGTTTGGATTTATCTTTTTTTCATTTTTACAGCATGGTTTACTGAATACTTTAAGCCTACTATTGAGACCTGCCACTCAGAAAAAATATTCCCTTCAAAACCTTACTATTCATTGGCAATCCATCTGGTCACCCAAGAGACAAAGCTATACGGGAGGTTGGTGTTTTTATGCCTGCTAATACATAGGTTATTATAAAAGTTTTGAGATACACAAAAATGAAGAAACATAAAATCCATGCTGATGGAAACAAACGAAGCCCTTTCAGCAACACCGATAAGTCAGGCAAGTCGAAGCTTGCACAGGTGAATCAGAAAGGAGGATGTCAGCTCTGTTTCTTGTAAGTGAAATGATAATCACAACAGTCTGTCTCAAAACTTTTGTAGTGGGGTGGTGCCTGTGGCTCAGTGAGTAGGGTGTCAGCCCCATATACTGAGGGTGGTGAGTTCAAATCCAACCCTGGCAAAACTGCAACAACAAAAAAAATAATAAAAAAATAAAGTTAAAAAAAAAAAAAACT
>NW_003852452.1:6454036-6462481 GCF_000181295.1 Otolemur garnettii
TTGCCTCAGCCTCCTAAGTAGCTGGGACTACAGGCACCTGCCACAACACCCAGCTGTGTTTTGGTTGCAGTTGTCATTTTTGTTTAGCAAGCCCAGCCCAGGCTTGAACCCACCCATCTTGGTGTATGTGGCTGTTGCCCTACTCACTGAGCTATGGACACTGAGCCTATAATGCTTTTTTTAAACCTGAGTTTCTTCCTAGTACTGTTTCTCTCTGTATAGATGATGTTTATAAGTGCTGATTCAATATTTGTAAGGAAGGCATGTTTCTGACAGCAAGGAGGTTGAGAGCATAGGCTCTGGCATTAGACCAGAGTTTGATTCTGGTTCTGCCACTACTGAGCCATGTGGATTTGGTCAAGCCAGTTGGCCTCTCTGAGCTTCTATTTCTTCACCTATACAATTGGTATAATAATAGTGTCAGATTCATAGGACTGTCGGGAGGATTACATGACCTAACACAAGCGAAGTCCTTGGCACACTGTCTGACCTGCTCAGTCAGTGGAATCCTATCAAACAAGTGCCTGGGATAAAAGCAGAGACGAGGAAAAGATGAAAATATGTAAAGGAACAGGGTTGTGGGTGGGTGTGGTGGCTCACGCCTGTAATCCCAGCACTGTGGGAGGCTGAGGGAGAATTGCTTGAGCTCAGGAGTTCAAGACTCACCTGAGTGATAGTGAGACTCCAACTCATGAAAAAAAAGGAAAAACCCATTGGGCACCGCAGCGAGCACCTGTAATCCCAGAGGCTTCCAGAGGCTGAGGCAGCAGGATGCCCACAGCTTGAGTCTGAGGTTGCAGTGAGCTATGACGCCATTGCACTCTGCTCAGGGGCATACGTTGGGACTCTGTCTCAACAACAATAAAAAAGCAAAGGAATAGGGTTGTGACATGATCCAAGTTGAAAAAATTGAAATTTTTCTAGGATTAAGCAAGGAAGAGCAGGAAAGATGCTACCAGGAACCTGTGGGGAGGGAGAGAAATCTGCCAGATCTAAGTTGGGTAGATGCTTCTGTTTTATGTGGAAGTTACTGTTTTGGTGCTGCAGGATAAGTGCAAGGCAGAGTTTTTATTTTAGCGAGGGAGAGGAATGATACATACGAAATAAAATAAAAAGCTAAAGTTACTGGCTCAGTGCCTGTGGCTCAACCGGCTAAGGCGCCAGCCCCATACACCTAAGGTGATGGGTTCAAATCCAGCCCAGGTCTGCTGCCAAGCAGCAATGATGGCTGCAACCAAAAACAATAGCCAGGCGTTGTGGCAGGCGCCTGTGGTCCCAGCTACTTGGGAGGCTGAGGCAGGAGACTCACTTGAGCCCAAGAGTTGGAGGTTGCTGAGAGCCCCGGCACTCTACCCAGGGGGACAGCTCAAGGCTCTGTCTCAAATAAAATAAAATAAAATAAAATAAAAGCTAAAGTTACTTACAGTAATAAGAATAATAGACTAAAACAGAGCCAAGGGATAGAGACGACAGTGATGTTTTCCGTTGAAAAGTGATAACATAGGCCTGAATGATGTGAAGATGCAAGATTTTGTAAAATCAGGGGCAATTACGTACCAGATGGAGAGAGCTGCAAATCTAAGAGTGTGTGTTCCAGGCATAAAGTTGCTCCGTGTACCTGGGGCACCGGGAAGGTGGGGGGAGACTGGGTGTGACAGGCAGACAGGGGCCGAATCTCAGGGGGCTTGGTAAGTCCTGGTAAAGGGATTTTCTCAGTGTGGTGAGCCTCCTCCTGCCTGCCTCCCTCACCAGACCATGATTGGGCAGGAGATAATCATAGTCTGATTTATATATTTAAAATACCATTCTTCCCCCTGGGTGAGGGGCTCTTCTACAGATGGAACTTTACTCTGGAAGTGAGAACATTGTAACCTAAATACTGTACCCTCAGATTAGTTTGAATAAAGTTAAAAAAATAAATATCATTCTGGCAGATGCTTTGAGAACAAACCATTAGGGGAAAAGGGTAGTGGAAGGAATGAAACCATTACAGTGTTTTGGGGTGTCCCAGGAGACAGAAAATAGTGCTCTGAAGTAATCAGATTAGGAATATACTGCATCTTGAAAGTTAAACCAGTGGGGGTTTAACAGTGAAGAGGGGGTGTCCCAGGGAAGAGGGGAAAGCCCCCTCACCTCCCCAGGTGAGTCCTTAGCTTTGTGTGGGGAAGAATTCAAGAAGAGTTCATTGAGGGAGAGACAACAGATCCTACTCCACAGACAGAGAAGTCCTTTCTGGAGCGGGAGGAGGCCCACTTAAGAGGCAATGGCAACGTTTTCACGTGTTCAAAAGCCCCCATTAGGAAACAGCTGTAGTGACCAGCGCTATGGTCAGGCCATAACGGTTAATTGTAAACTGCTGTCACAGCAAGGTAAGCAATGTGCAAGGCATCCGGCTTAGTAAATTCCTCCCTTGTCAGGTGGTCCCAGGCTGGTGACATGCTGGCCACTTCCTTGTTCAGGGTGGTTAGGGTCTGGTTCCGGTCAAATTGACTGCTCTCGGGTTCTCTCAACTTTCTTCTTCTGATGTATCCCTGCATTCCCAGTAGGATTTGGATGTGGAGGGTGTGGTAAAGGAAAGAGTCGCTTGATTCCTGTGCAGACCACAGTCAGCTGGAATCTCACAGGAATGGATGAGATGTGCCTGAGGGCAGGTTTAAAAAACTGAAGTTGGCTAACCTAAGAAGCAAAAATGAATACTATTACTTTTTTGAGACAGAGTCTCACTTTGTTGCCTAGGCAAGAGTGCTGTGGGGTCAGCCCAGCTTGAAACCACCTCAGACTGCTGGACTGAAGGGATCCTCCTGCCTCAGCCTCACCTCCTGAATAACTAGGACTACAGGTGCCGGTCACAACACCCAAATACTTTTTTCTATTTTTAGTAGAGATGGAGTCTTATTCTTGCCCAGGCTGTTCTTGAACTCCTGAGCTCAAGTGATCCTCCCACCTCAGCCTCCTAGGGTGCTTGGATTACAGGCATGAGCCACTGTACCTGGCCAAAGAAAATGAATATTTTTTTAAATTCAGTGAAAATGGAACCTGTCATGAAACAAACAACAGCCCCAATCTAATCAAGCTATCTAATCCATCAGTAAGGATCCACGTAAAGCATGATTTAAAAGCTGCATGAGAAGCCGAGTCCCCAGGTTAATACTGAAAGCCAGTGGGTAGGAGAGGGCCAATTGCAACGACCTAGGTGGTCAGGTAGGGCCCCCTGCTGGTGATTATGAAAATTACCTCTGGATGTGCGTGTGCTAAATTGCTGGTTTTGCCCTGAGCAAAGTGTGTGAGTTAAGCCAAGTTCTCTTACTTTCCTGTTCTATCCCTCCTTCCTCTTGCTGCCTAACTCACTTCCACCAAGGCTGACTATCTCTGGCACGCAGGGCTCCCACACTACATCCAATCCACAGATTATATCCCAAGAAATAGCATCTTATCTTCCTGAAGCTGATCAAGACATACTTTGTTTTATGTCCCATTCACAAAGACAGCTTCTCTTTGTGACCTGACAGTGGGAGGCAAAGAGCCAGGTACTTAAACCATAGCTCTCTAAAATAAGACAGTGTTTTAACTGAATCAAGATTATCTTTTTCCTCAGTAAGAGTGACTAAGTATAAAAATGTTAGCTAGAAGTAGTAGAGAATAAGGTATAGTGAGCTGAAGATCATCATAAAAGACATGAAAAAACTAAACATTTCTCACCACCCCAGGCTGTCCCCATAAGCTTCGTGCCCCTCAATATTCCTTGCTTAAAACTAGACTTTTCCATTCACACCCTCCCTCACTACCACCCCCTAGAAAGTGGTGGTAGCCCAGGTGTCCTGACCTAGAGAAAACAATGCAATGGGTGGTGAGGGCCAGGTGACCGGGGCCCAGGAGAAAGTATGCTGTTTAGGCTTCCCTTCACTCAACCGGAGTCAGCTTCCTCCTACACACAATAAAGATCAGGTCAAAGTTCATTTCCTGGCGAAAGTCACCATGGAGACAGTTTCTACCCTGCCTATCAAACTCCCCTTTTGTGCCCAGAGCTCAAGCGAAAGCACGGAGTAGCACAGGTGCTGACACGCAGCAACCACCCAGTCATGAAGCGCACGTGGAAAGGAGTGTGGGGACAGTGTGCCAGTGACAGCGTTAAGCTCTGTTTGACTGTTGTTCCTGACAAAACCCCAACACATGTGCTAGGACCACACCTGTCCGCTTACCAGCCTGTGTGTTGCTGGTGCTTTAGTCCCTCACGTCTGATTCACTCCTGTGGCTGCATTATAAAGGGGTGTGTTAAGAACTTATGATGAAGATGCCAAATTTTTTTATTTTCATTTTTTTGAGGCAGTCTCACTCTGTCACCCTGGGTACAATGCTGTGGCATCACAGCTCACAGCAACCTCAAACTCTCGGGCTCAAGCAATTCTCTTGCCTCAGCCTCCCAAGTAGCTGGGACTACAGGAGTGAGCCACAATGCTTGCCTATTTTCTTACAGATGGTGTCTTGCTCTTTCTCAGGCTGGTCTCAAACTCCTGAGCTCCATCAGTTTACCTGCCTCGGTCTCCAAGAGTGCTAAGATTCTAGGCCTGAGCCACTGCTCCTGGCCCTTGCTTGCTTTGTGATAGTCAATTCCAAGTTACCATCCTCCTTTTCCTTGGATTTTTACAGCCTGGATTTTATTTTCTTCTGGCAAATATTCAATTTCAGCTTAATTATTTTGGGCAGAAGGGGATCACAGTGACAGCATGATAGGAATTCCGGCCATAAATCTCTTGAGGATCAAGTCTCAAGAGAGACTTTTTCCCTTTCTCTCCACAGCAAACCTTAAGACAGGAAGTTTCTTATCCCCATTCAGTGGGACAGAATTACTTTACCTTTTACTCTTACACGGATGCTGTAGCCTATGGGGGCCCCAGTTTACATTCTTACTCTTTGTGGGGACTTAGTCTTTATTTCCTGTCCCCAATGTTCTATGCAGACATGAAAGTGAGGGTATAATGTCTTTGGGTTACTCAGAAATGCTTGAGGGACAGCTTACATGCATCTTATAATGCCTGCTTTTACTTGGTTTGGCAGTCTGAATATTTCACATTGTGCTATCTCAAAGTTTAAAAAGATAACTTTATACAAAATTTTGTTTCACTAGGCTTCTAATTGGTACTACTGCTAGAAATAGAAAAGTCTTGTAAAATTCCATATTGAGTATAATTTTTTTCAATAGTATTGCTTTTATTTACTTTTTTTTTTTTTTGAGACAGAGTCTCACTTTGTCACCTTTGTTAGAGTGCCTTGGTGTCTAGCTCATAGCAACCTCAAACTCTTGGACTCTAGTGATTCTCTTGCCTCAGCCTCCCATGTAGCTGAGACTACAGGCACTTGCCACAATGCTCGACTATTTTTAGAGATGAGGTCTCTCTTGCTCAGGCTGGTCACAAACTCATGAGCTCAAGCAATCCACCCACCTTGGCCTCCCAGAGTGCTAGGATTATCGGTGTGAGCCACTGCACCTGGCTCCAGTATTTCTTTTTCGACACCAAGAAGCCAGTGACTAGAAAGTCACAAAATCTGGATCCAGTTTAGCAGAAAGAGTAAAAGGGAATGTATTACACAGGAAGGGACTATAGTTCTAGCTACTTGCTTTAGGCCTTTGTGACATGCATGGCACATAGAACTTGACACTTGCTAGCTTTCAGGATCGACTCCACCCAAGATCTGAATCACTGATGTTGAAATGTGAGTTTTAAAAGACACTTGGATGAAGTATCTTCTAGTAACTTAATATTTATGAACAAGTTATCCGGATTTAAGTGTGAGTCCCACTCTTGAGTGGTTTTAGTACTTGATCCTGGGTAGGAAGGTGTAAACTGCTATGATGGATGGAGCCAGGTGGGCTATGCTGACACCCAGAGAAAATATTCCTTCTTGCCTTTTCTTTTGACTTGTTCCATTGTCCTGAGGTCAAAACAGATATTGTTTAAGGTGACACATTTCTGAGTAATAGCTTACTTCGGAAGTTTCAAACGGACAACCTACACTCAAGATGATAAACATGGCTCGGCACCTGTGGCTCAAGCGGCTAAGGTGCCAGTCACATACACCTAAGGTGGCAGGTTCGAATCCAGCCCAGGCCCGCCAAACAACAATGATGGCTGCAACCAAAATAGCCAGGCATTGTGGTGGGCATCTGTGGTCCCAGCTACCTGGGAGGCTGAGGCAGGAGACTCACTTGAGCCCAGGAGTTGGAGGTTGCTGTGAGCTGTGATGCCATAGCACTCTACCCAGAGGGACAGCTTGAGGCTCTGTCTCAAAAAAAAAGAAAAGGATGATAAACACATATATGATGGTAGTCCCGTAAGATGATAATACTGTATTTTCACTGTACTTTTTCTATGTTTAGATAGGTAGCGGTATGTAAACACTTACCAACACTGTATTACAGCTGCCTACGGTAGCATGCTATATGGGTGGTAGCCCAGAAGCAATAGGCTATTCCACAGAGCCTAGGTATGCGATAGATTCTAGCATCCAGGTTTGGGTAAGTACACTCTCTGATGTTCACACAATGACAAAATCCCCTTAAGATGCATTTCTCAGAAGTGACGCATGACTGTATTAAATGTAGTTATTTTAATATTGTGTCTAATATTCCAACATGTTTTGGTCATTTGGTCTGTATTTCCTTGCCCAAAATGTTGTTATGTGGCACATTTAGAGAAATATAAAACTCAAAATATGATTTAAAAACAAGAGCCTCTAAAATGAAAAAACAGTTTTTTTTTTAAATAATCAAATCCAATTTCTAGGTGTCAAAAATTAAATCAATAAAAATAAAAATGTCAAGGGACAGGAGTAATGGCAGATTTGCTGCACTCGGGGTGAGAATCTGCATACGGGAAGAAAGGGACAGAGAAATTCAGAACATGTCCCAGAGACGAAAACTATAAAACAGAAGTTAAGACATGGAATGCAGAGTGAGGTCTAATTATCTTTCCAGAATGAGGTAACAGAATAGAGAAGAAATAATATCTGTCAAGATAATGGCTGAGGATTTTCAGAATTATAAAAGACACAGATCTAAGACGACCACAGGAAACAAACAAAATAAGCAGAATAAAACAAAATAGGTATTTATAATACGACTGCAAAACACCAAACCATGACAAGACTTCAAAAGCACACAGAGAGAAGAAACAGTACCTGAAACAGAACAGCAATTAGGCTGACAAGGGACTTTTCAATAGCAACCATGGACACCAGAAAGTAGTAGAATCTTCAACAGACTGTGATAAAACAACTGTCAATCTGTTAGTCTGTACCCTTTTTTACTTAAAGAAGTAGGAGGATACAACATAATTTTCAGACAAATGAATACTGAGACTTTACCACTAGAAGACCTCCTAAAAGAATTTTAAAGGGAATCAGCTGCAAAGGAAATAGTGAGCAAAGATACTGGTAATATGTCGGTAAATAAAGTAACAATGATGGCTTATAATAATTAATTACATTTATAGTAAAATGTAATAAAAGGCGATGATAATACTTGGCCTAATTTATCCTTAGAGGAGAATATAAATAGTAAGGTGGTGATCAGAACTAAAACAGTCTAAGGTCTTTGTATTTTTCAGAAGGTAAAAATACTGAGTAATTGTAAACTTTGACAAATGTTCCCATTAAAATAGTCTGAATAACCATCAAAAGACAGAGCATATTACTTCTGAGTTAGTACATATTTTAAAAATCAAATAGGAAAAGAAAGGGAACATTCAATTTGACAGAGCATTTGGGAGTACGAAAGGCAGAAAAGGTAGCACAGAGAGAAAGCATGTAAGATTTATTCCTATAATCCTTGTGTTTCAGTAACTACCTCATGTAAAAGTGAATTAAATTTTCCCATGAAGGGAAGGCAAGTTGGACATGGTGGCTCACACCTGTAATCCTTTGGGAAGCCAAGGCAGGAGGAACACTTGAGGTCAGGAATCCCAAGACTAGCCTGGGATACACTAGAGATCAGAAGTTAAAGACTACCCTTGGGCTATAGATTGAGACCCTGACTCTACAAGAAATAGAAAAATTAGCCAGATATGGTAGCTTGTCTCTGTAGTTCAGCTTCTCTGGAGGCTGAGGCAGGAAGATCCCTTGAACCTCGGAATTTGCGGCTGCAGTGAAGTATGATGGCACCACTGCACTCCAGCCTACGTGACAAGAGTGAGACCCTGTCTCTTAAAAAAGAAAAAAGATAGGCTGAGTGTGGTGGTTCAATGCCTGTACCACTCTAGGAGGCTGAGGCAGGTGGACTGTCAAGCTCTCTAATAAAAAGTCTCTACTGGCTCGGCGCCTGTGGCTCAAGCCGCTAAGGCGCCAGCCACATACACCTAAGGTGGCGGGTTCGAATTCCCAGCCCGGGTCCGCCAAAGAACAACGATGGCTGCAACCAAAAAATGGCCAGGCGTTGTGGCGGGCGCCTGT
>NW_003852452.1:6463074-6464490 GCF_000181295.1 Otolemur garnettii
GGAGACTCGCTTGAACCCAGGAGTTGGAGGTTGCTGTGAGCAGTGAAGCCATGGCACTCTACCCAGGGGGACAGCTTGAGGCTCTGTCTTAAAAAAAAAAATAAATAAATAAAATAAAACTATGAGATTATCCTTCATGGTTTAATTCTTTTAATCATCTTCTTCACCAAAAGGAATACAGCATCTAAAATTCTAGCAAATCCTGACTTACTTAAATCTAATTGCTATTATGTTTCGGGGAACAGGAAAAAATGACTCAAGTTCCTACATAATTACATGGTCAGTAGCTTTCTAAGTGATTCAGTCCCATCTTCTCAAGCTATCTAGGAAACCTGTTTTCAGGATCACTCTAACAGTGAATTTTAAAATAGAATTTGAAGTGTTTGGTCCCTCTGGAGTCACTGAAGTACTTATGCTACAGTTTGGATACTTACTACTCTCCCCTCCCAATTCTCATGTTGAAATCTTGACCCCCAGTGTAATGGTATTAGCAGGGAGGTAATTATGTCAGATGGGCAGAACCCTCATGAATGTAATTAGTGCCCTTATAAAAGAGACTGTAGAGAGCTCTTTGGCCCCTCCCACCATGTAATGGCAAGCAGACAGCTGTCTGTGAACCAGGAAGTGTACCCTCACTAGACCCCGAATCTGCTGGCACTTTGATCTAGGACTTCCCAGCCTTTAGAATTTTGAGAAGTAAAATTGTTATTAAGAACCACCTAGTCTATAGCAATTTGTTATAGAAGCCCAAAGACACTAAAACAGCTTCACTTTTTTTTTTTTTTTGAGATAGAGCCTCAAGCTGTCCCCCTGGGTAGAGTGCTGTGACATCACAGCTCACAGCAACCTCCAACTCTTGGGCTCAAGCGAGTCTCCTGCTTCCGCCTCCCAAGTAGCTGGGACCACAGGTGCCTGCCACAATGCCTGGCTATTTTTGGTTGCAGCCATCATTGTTGTTTGGCAGGCCCACGCTGAATTTGAACCTGCCACCTTAGGTGTATGTGGCTGGCGCCTTAGTCACTTGAGCCACAGGTGCCAAGCCAAAACAGCTTCACTTCTGAAAGCCAAGCAATCAGTTACTTCTATTAATTCTGTCACAAGGAAGAATGGTCCCATTGAACCATGTTTCTGACACCTATAACCACAAAATCATAAAATCCAAGAGCCAAAAGGGATCATAAGGAGCTTCTAGTCTCACCCTCTCTTATTTAACAACTGCAACATCTGCAACCCAACTTACCACTATTCTGTTATTAAAGCATTAGATGCCTAACAGGAAGAATACAAACTTTTTTTTTTGAGACAGAGCCTCAAGCTGTCCCCCTGGGTAGAGTCCCATGGCATCACAGCTTACAGCAACCTCCAACTCCTGGGCTCAAGCAAGTCTCCTGCCTCAGCCTCCCAAGTAGCTGGGAC
>NW_003852452.1:6464510-6473829 GCF_000181295.1 Otolemur garnettii
CCACAATGCCTGGCTATTTTTTGGTTGCAGCCATCATTGTTGTTTGGCGGGCCCAGGCTGGATTCGAACCCACCACCTTAGGTGTATGTGGCTGGTGTCTTAGCCACTTGAGCCACAGGCGCCAAGCCAGAATACAACTGTTGACTGGACAGAGCATTCTATTTTCAGGACTCATTGGAATGATGGAGTTTCACTTTCTGGGGTCCTTAACTCCACGATATAGCAAAACAAATGGCAGCTTTCCAGACCAATGCCCTCTCTCCTGGCCCCATCATCCTATCCACAGGGAGTTCAAAGAGAAATTGAAGAGGATCTAGGACAAGGAACCAAAAAGACTAAAGGGATGGGGAATGGGTTTGTTGCAGAAATCTTTATACAAGGTGGAGATGTTTACCTAAGGAAGAGGTGGTGAAGTGGTGATTTTAGTGCAGAAAAAATGCATGAAGAGATATGTAAGAAGGAATTGCCTCAGTGAAAAACAAAACCTTAGTCTTTTTCAAAGCAGCTGTGCAGTTTTGCAACCCCATTAGCAATATATGAGCATCACCTACATCATTGCCAGGACTTGATTGTCAGCTTCAATATAATCATTCTACTAATTAGTCTTATAGTATAAACTTGTACATTTAGCTACAATCATGATTTTTTTCAATCTGAAATTGAACGTAAAGCATAATACCAAAGAAGGGGCTTAAGAATCCTTGTGTCCAAAAAAAGCACTGAGACAACTGTTAAGGTGAGTAGTTTTTTCTTTTTAACACTTTACTAATAAATCCAATACCCATTTCAATTTTTTTTTTTTTTGAGACAAGAGTCTCATTTTGCCATCCTTAGTAGAGTGCTGTGATGTCACAGTTCACGGTAACCTTAAACTCTTAGGCTTAAGCAATTCTCTTGCCTCAGCCTCCCAAGTAGCTGGGACTATAGGCACCCACCACAACACCTGGCTATTTTTGTTGTTGCAGTTGTCATTGTTGTTCAGTAGGCTCAGGCCAGGTTCGAACCCGCCAGCCCCACTGTATATGGCTGGCACCCTAACCAGTGAGCTATGGGCACAAAGCCCATTTCAGTGTTTCTTGACATTCTTCATGTAATAGTGTATATACCAGAAATTGTGTCCAGGGAAGGCTATCAACGAAGTGGTAGACCCACTGCTTCTTCCCAATACACTGCCATTTAAAGGTAGAACACATGAGAATTTAGAGAACTTTTTAAAAGCAGCACATATTTGAGAAGCATAAGTTCCCGGCGTCCTCAAACTACAGCCTGCAGGCCACATGCAGCCCACCTAGGACATTTATCCCGCCCGCCAGGTGTTTTTGCTGCTGCTGCCTGTCCTGCTTAGCAGCCAGCTTGTCCGGGGCCTGCAGTCCAGCCCTCCAACAGTCTGAGGGACAGTGAACTGGCCCCATGTTTAAAAAGTTTGAGGACCCCTGGTAGACCAATGATTCTCAACAGGGTGTGGGATAAGGAAAGGAGCCACATGCCCCTAAGGTAAGGTGACCAGATTTTAACACTGGTAAAGCAGGACACTATGGGTGGGGGCTGGGGGGCGGGCCCTGGAGGGGGGTGAGGCCTGACAACAATGCAAACTTTGATAAGCAGTTCTCCATAATCAGTTCTCAACAATTATTTGTTATTATTAAAGTTTAACATTATAAAATTAACAAAAATAATATAAAACTCATATCCTGGTGAAATAGCCACATGGCAGCCCGTATATTCCCTTCCTGTTCTCCCACTGTTCCCTAGCTTGTTGTGCATTATTTCCAAAAATTGGACTTTTTGAAAACGCTATGGGACAGGACTAATTGTTAACAATCAGGACTGTCCTACCAAAAGTGGGACATCTGGTCACCTTACTCTGGGGGGTGGGGGGCTACTTGTTTGTTCCACACAGTTTGGTTCCTTCTGAGCTAATTGTCCTTGCCTAGAAGCAAGGGAGGGAGCAGTCTCCTGATACTGATTCCACCTGGGCGACCTTGCCCAGGAGGGGAGTAGGGAAAATGAAGTTACATTAACCTCCTCATTCCCAAATAGTTACATTAACCTTTTCAGCAGCCGAAAACGTATTCCCTTCCCATTCTCCTGCTGTTCCCTAGCCCCTAGCTTGTCATGCATTCTTTCCAAAAATCAGGACTTTTTAAAAAGCCGCAGGACACAGAACAAATTGTTAAAAATTGGGACTGTCCTGCCAAAAGCAGGACGTCTGGTCACCTTACCCTAAGGAGACATATCAGAATCACTTCTCTCCTGGTGGTTGCAGATGATGTATGTGAAAATATCATACAAACTCTGATGGACTACATAAAATTAAGAAACTGCTCATCAAGAGGTAATCCATGTCGTTTTAAATTTCAGTGTGAGGACTGAAGGAGGTTTATAGGAGTTGTCTATTTACCATTATAGCTGAAATTACTCTTAAAACAGCTGCTGAAGCTCTTGGTGTTTAAAAGCATCTCATTTTGGTATACACACTGGCAGACTATTTCCATCTGGATGCTTCTGTAGTGACTATGAGACCATTTGGGAGCACGATAAACAAGCACCTGGGGAAACTTTCAATGTTGGCTGAAGATCCAAGGTATGTCATCCCCTTTATAATGTCGCTCTGTACGGTTCCAATGGCTTTTGGAATATAAGCTTTCCATAGTACTGCCAGAGCTGA
This sequence comes from Otolemur garnettii, assembly GCF_000181295.1. NCBI lineage: Eukaryota > Metazoa > Chordata > Mammalia > Primates > Galagidae > Otolemur > Otolemur garnettii. Next base: position 6,467,179 of record NW_003852452.1, read on the forward strand.
TGCAAGCTTTTCCACAGCAAGCTTCCTCTAAATATCTTGCTCAAATTTTAGGATAGAACATTAAAGGCTAGCGATCACGTCAAAAATCTCAAACAAGGAGACTCTGGGTCTGGTGGCCCACACTTATAATCCTAGCACTCTGGGAGGCTAAGGTGGAAGGATCACTTGGGACCAGGAGGAGTTCGAGACCAGCCTGAGTAAGATACCCCATCTTTACTAAAAATAGAAAAAAATGGACAGGCATGTGGCGAGGGCCTCTGTTCCACCTACTCAGGAGGCTGAGGGAGGAGGATGTCTTGAGCTCAGGAATTTGAGTTTGAGGTTGCAGTGAGCTAGGGTGACACCACTGTGTGTGACTGTACTCTAGTCAGGGCAACAGAGACTCTGCCCCTACCCCCAGAAAGATGATCCAGCCAGTTAAAAGTAATTCCAGCTCCAATAATGAGGCCAACAGAAAAGACAACAAAACTAAAACTAAGCAAGGCTTTCTATTTTGTTACCCATCTTGGTGACTCACTGGATGCTCAAATATGTGGCACCATCACTTCCCAGCTTATTTGCTACCTTAACATGGATCATTCCTATCCCTGATCCTAATTTTATTCCAAATACTCTACTCCAGAAGTACACAAAGACTGCAAGGACACAGCACACATAGTATCACAGAATTCAGTGAAGAAAATGTCTTCAGTTACAAACCTGGAATACTCTTTTGCTTTTCCTGAGGTCATCCCTTTCAGGGTACTAACAACTACTTCATTCACACACTTGGACTTCTTTCAGGGTAGAGTTTCTACAGTTTTCCATGTTATTAGAAAAACTAGACTCTCCAGAGTGCGAAATAAAAGGACACACCCTAATCCAAAGAACACAAATACAAAAGTGTCCTGTTTGACCTTACCTTGCCTCAGAATCAATTGGTCAAGCTCAGCATTCACAAACTCTCCTTTCATTATCCAAGGACTCTCATTTTCTTGAGTCCTCAATCTCCAACACAGTCATGCAGGCTGTGGCCATGCCTTCCAGGAAACCATCTTCAATGACAACCTTTCTCAGCAAAAGAAGTGGCTCTGGTCCAGTTTACCTGGAAAGGTCTGTACAGTCACCTAACAGTCTCTCAACACTTGCAGCATCAGCAAGGGAGATACTGGCAGCCTCCTATTTTCTCTACGAGTTCAGTCAACTACCTCAGTTACAGCAATAGCACCTTTATGACACTCCTGAAGTTTCTTCATAGTTTTATTCATTTGCCATCCCTATAGAAATAATTTAACATCCTGGCATGGGCATAAAAAACAACTTGTATGGAACAGCACATCTTACTCAACTCTTTGGCCTGTGGAAACTGCTTGTTTCACCAGCAACCTCTTAAATGAAAGCTCATTGTGTAATATGACTATGAAAACTCTTATTCTAAGGAGAGCTCATCATTTACTCAATTACATGATTTATCTGAATCATTCTTTTCTGAGCTGCCCAAATTTGCAAATGCATTTGAGTTACCTGAAAGTATGGGCTCAAAGACTATAAGGCACAGGGTGACACCTTGTGGCTCAGTGAGTAGGGCGCCAGCCCCATATATGGAGGGTGGTGGGTTTGAACCTGACCCCAGCCAAACTTCAACAAAAAAAATAGCTGGGCTTTGTGGCAGGTGCCTCCAGCTACACAGGAGGCTGAGGCAAGAGAATCGCCTAAGCCCCAAGCTGGAGGCTGCTGTGAGCTATGACGCCACATCACTCTACCGAGGGTGACAAAGTGAGAATCTGTCTCAAAAAAAAAAAAGACTACAAGGCACACTAACTTAGTGACTGGTTCTCAATATACAACATTTAGCTTTCAGCAAATTCTCGGGAACTAGCCAAACTGTGCCAGGCAACACAATATTTAACTTGGTTTCTACTGAAATGGTGGTGTTAGTCACATCCAAAAACTTAATGAGATAAGAGACTATTTAACTTTTAACACTATACAAGGTAAGACTGAGGCAGTTGCTTAGTTTTCTCTTTGTTGTATTTTTCAATCTTTATACTAACAAGCAGCAACCAACCAAAAGATTAAAATAGAATACCAGTATTAACTGTGGTGAAATTATGAGTGCTTGATTTTCTACATTTTTCTGTGTTTTTCAATATTTTTACAAGGAACAAAGTGATTTAGGATGAACAAATTTTAAGACTGTATCCCACACACAAAAAAATCAACAACAAAATACAGTGCCCCATGTCATGCTCTATACACATAAATAAAATATCCAGACTGTCAAAGATTCACAAACCTGGCAGGAACTTTCAGCCATCACTTAGCCCATGCTCTCTCTAGTTAGCATTACTCCGAAATTATCCAGAAAGGTGTTCATCACCTGCTGTAATCTTACAGGCTACCATGGTTAGGAAATTACTGAAAGATTTGACCTCTGCTGCTAAAATTAAGACTGTCTTTTTTCATTTAGCTTAATTATCTCATGCTATACTGCAAACAAAGGCAGTACAGTGATTAAGAACTCGGTATTGAGAGTGAAACAGGTAGGAGATTGAAATCTAGCTAATTAGATTATTAATCTAGCTAATCTAGACCTTGGGGGTACTTTATTATTTTACTTTCCTCATGTATAAATCGAGGATAACAATTATCCCAATGTATTTCTTATGAAGGAAAATAAAAGGTGGACTTAGCACAGTGCCTGGCCCGTGGTTCATTAAATGCAAACTGCTGTCATCTCTGCTCATCTTCTCTTCTCTGAACTAGGTAACTCCCATCAGAGTGATTCCCTTAGAACAGTGGTTCTCAACCTTCCTAATGCTGCAGCCCTTTAATACAGTTCCTGTGGGTCACGACCCACAAGCTGAGAACCGCTGCCTTTGAACTTGTTTCAAATTGAGGCATACTTAAACGGTTAACTTCCATGGAAAATTTCACTGATTTGTAATTTGGAAGGATTTCCTGTTTGAATCAAACATCTAATTAAAGAAGTGCTCACCACTTCATCTGGAGTCACTAGAAGTTTCCAAAAATATTAGACCACCAGTTTGTCTTTCAGTAAATATGAACTGCTTCAAGGAATATATATTCTGACATCTGCAGCCATATGAATCTCAGAAACCTGTGGTCAAGTTAGCAGCTCTATCACCAAAGAATGGTAAGGGTGATGAAACTTGAGCCTCTTTGAAATTCAGTAGAAACTTACCTCTCGGAACTTACACTGTTAATCGATCCCATAAAATATGTAACAATACTCAGATGTCACTTCCACGTCGTCTGTTTGCTAAGTGACTGCCCTACACCGACTGCTTGATTCATTGTTTTCCCCAGCAGCATGACACTCCTACTCTTTCCAATTCAGCGCTACCCACAGTATCTTAGCAACCTGCCTTTGTTATAGTGCACCATAACCCCATTTTTGTGACAGGCCATCTCATTTTCCTTCTCAGAAAACACCAAATTCTATCTATGCAGAGCTTTCACTGTTTTCTAGCTTGTGATTTAAAAGTGTTAATTAAAATTTGAGTACAAGTTTACTATGTCTCTGTTCAATTAAACAGCTTTTATTTTCAGAGGCTTAAAATTTTTCCTGTTGAACTTCTAACCCACACACAAAAATGCATTTTGAAATTTAGGCTCTTTGCCAAATTATTGTTTTTTCTGAAACCCCCTAACCTAGATTTGGTACTACTAACTAGCTAATTTCAAGATCCTCTTTCATACTATAACTCCAGGCTAAAAGGATTCGGAAACTTGGCACTTAACTAACTCCACGAAAATGCAGAAACAACATCAAGGCTGTAATGCAAAATCTACCAGTTGAGGATAAGGGGAAAATGAAAAAGGGAAAAGGAAGAAAGAAAATGTAGGGCGAGCAGACAGGAACTGAGAGCAATGAACCCACCCCCTGAATAGACAGAAGTAGCCCCAAATCAAAGGCTACAAACCAAGAGTTATTTACGTGGTACCCAAGGACAGGAGGGCCCACTAGGGCATTCATATATATTAAGTACCAGCAGAAGCTTTCCCACTTTTATATGTAATCAAGTAAAAAAGTAAATGCGGGGGAAGTCAGTCAACCATCAAGGCAACCTTAAACATTTAAATAGAGTTGTATTTTGTTGAAATTTGTTTCTTGTTTGCTTCTTCTAGGTCAATCCAACAGCTAATAAACCAACTGTTATCAGCAACTACTGGGCACAGACTTAACTTCCAATCTCTTCTGATACGTTTCCTGATCAGGAAGATGGCAACTCAATTCAATCAGTAAATGAGTATCCTTCACGCCCAGAGGGGTGGCTACAGTTCAGTGTGACTCACAAATACCATATGGGTATCCTCCAGAGTTGAATTTCCAGCATTCCCCTTATGAGTTTATTCTTTATGTCACTGATTCTGGGGGTCTTGCTGTTCATATGCTTTTGACCACTGAACCAAAGCTACCAAGAAGTATTCCCTGCCACGCTTATATTCTGTGCACAAAAAATACTTTCTACTCATTTATAAAAAAGACAGGATGGTTTGTTTTTTGCTAAACTCACTGACTACCTAAACTCCAGTAACCCTGAGCAGATTGTATTAACTACCCTGAGACCAGGTCTACTCTTACATCCTGGTATTAAGAGGATCTCACGTTTAGTCAATGGCAATTCTCTGAAATGGTGTCCTAACCAAAAAAAAAAAATTCAGGAAATTATGTTTAAACTAAGGAGGCCTGATGGAAATATCCATCCATATTCTGCCTATAGTATGTTGCCAAAATACAAAACTGGCACAACTGAAAACATCACATACAGTGGAATCTGCCTTACTCTGGAGGCAGGTAATGAGTCATTAATTGAAAACAGCATTCTAGACTCACCTAACCTAGAAAATAGCCCCTGGATTAGAAATACCCTTCTGACTGTGTTGGTAAGTATATGTAGGTTGATTGTGACAGCAGCAACAGCAAGTACAGCTTACGATTTGTAAGAGCTTAAGAATTGTAAGAGTTTATTTTTTTTTCTTTTTTACCCTAGAGTGCAATGGTGTCATCACAACTCACTGCAACATCAAACTCTTGAGATCCAGTGATCCTCCTGCCTCAGCCTCCCTAGTGGCTGGGACTACAGATGTGCACCAAGACACCTGGGTAATTTTTCTATTTTTAGTACAGATGGGGTCTTGCTGTTGCTTGGGCTGCCTTAGCCACTTGAGCCACAGGCACCGAGCCATCTGGTTTCTTTTTTTTTGAGACAGAGCCTCAAGCTGTCCCCCTGGGTAGAGTGCACTGGCATCATGACTCACAGCAACCTCTAACTCCTGGGCTTGAGCCTGTGGCTCAAGTGGCTAAGGTGCCAGCCACATACACCTAAGGTGGTGGGTTCAAATTCAGCCCGGACCCACCAAACAACAAAGACGGCTGCAACCAAAAAGTAGCTGGGCATTGTGGTGGGTGCCTGTGGTCCCAGCTACATGGGAGGCTGAGGCAGGAGGCTCGCTTGAGCCCAGAAGTTGGGAGGTTGCTGTAAACTGTGAAGCCACAGCACCTCTGCCCAGGGGGATAGCTTGAGGCTCTGTCCCAAAAAAAAAAAAAAAAAAAAAAAAAGAAAGAAAGAAAGAAAGAAAGAAACCAGAAACCTCAACTGGACATAAGTTGCAAACTAGATAACAAGAATAAAATAAAAGGTCAGAGATCATTCAAAAGTAAATACAATCTATTAATTGGGCATTGGGGTATAGTTCCTTAATCCTTCCAAGTCTAAGATGCTAATTAGCCCTGATCATGCTTGTGTATGGTTTGTGTAGATGTCTATCTAAACATGGTGGTAAGGAATAAAAATAGCTCTAGCTTAGTTAAAAGGGAAAATCCAAGGGCTGAGAATGAAGGAGAAGTTGATAAAGAAGAGCAAGCCAAATTTTACTGGGTTGACATGGGAGGGTGCTAAACTAAACCCTTGTTTAAACACTAGTTTACTTTATTTTTTTTGAGACACAGTCTCACTGTCACCCTCAATAGGGTGCTATGGCATCATAGCTCACAGCAACCTAAAACTCCTGGGTTTGAGTGATCCTCTTGCCTCAGCCTCCTGAGTATAGCTGGGACTACAAGTGCCCACCACAACACCTGGCTACACTAGTTTACTTTTTAAATAGAAATTTTTGAATCTGTATAAACTGAGATTTCCCCTTCTCTAATAAATACTCAAGGAAAAAAATGACAAATCTGAAATGAGCACTTACCATTGAAGTAACATGTTCTCTATAACATGTTACACGCTTCCCAATGAAGCAGCACCAGGAGGAGGCTCATGGACATCCTACATAAAACCATGACACTTCTGAGAAATGAGGAGAGCAAGATTCTAGCCAGGGATTCAAAAACCCTTTTCTCTCCTTTCTTCTAAGTCCATGAGGTAATTTGCTTTATGCTCTTCTTTCAATATAGAAAGTAAATGAATGGTAAATTTTTAGCAGAAAAAAAGTAACATTACCCAATGTTAGTAAATATAAAATTACACCAAATGCTGAAAACTCTGCCTTTAAACAGAGAACATACACACATAATAATTTAAAATAAAATAAATAAAAACAATATTCTTTTTTGGAAAAGCACACTATATAATACAGATTTAACAGGCAAGATTTTATATTAAGTATTGGAAATCTGGGCTTGGCGCCTATAGCTCAACC
>NW_003852452.1:6474067-6494442 GCF_000181295.1 Otolemur garnettii
AAAAAAAAAAAAAAAAAAAAGTATTGGAAATCTGACTTAAATTCTGATCAATGTTTAAAAAATTTCTATAGGTCATTTCCAGTCATAAAATGAATAATACCTTTTTTTCTAAAGTAATACTCAAGTATTTTACATTTCAGATATTTTAATAGTTTTATTTGGCAAAGAGAAGCCTAAGAATTTTTTTAAAAACATTTCCAGAGAGAACACCTTTTACCATAAAATAATTTTATATGATTTGGGGGGATAAATCTTCTCAAATGTGTATTTTTGACTTATGTGCCAATTTTATAATTAGTACAAAAAAGACAGTCAGTTGAAATAGTCTAAAAATGTAAAAACCTGTCCAGGCAACATAACTATACATTCTTGCTGTAAAAGTACTTATATCAAATTCTGCACAAAATATTTATGCAATATACTACATTTTGTTCCTCAAGTCACTCTTCACTGCCGGCTGGCTTTTCCATTTTCTGTTGTCTCCATTCTGAAAAACAGGGAGGAAAACAAATGAGTTGATAAAATAAAAGTCATTTACTATCCTGATTTTTTTCTCTTTAATTATCTACCTTCCACATGAAAATTAATATATTCATGGAACAGAACATTAGTGCTTTAGGAAAAGATGAAAGTTAAGGTGCCTTCAATTAGTCTAACTACTTATTTTGCAAACAAATGAATACTGAGGCCCAGAAATATTAAGTGACTTTCCCAAGATTATGTTACAAAGGCCAATGGTTTTGGGTTTTTTCCCCCACCTATACACTTTCACTCTCCAAGCAAAACTAAGGAAATAAATCTCTACCATCTAATCAAGGAGTTAATTTCTTTTCCACTAAAAGAAATTTCTTTACTAATATATTTTTTAAAAGGGTTTCTTCTAAAACTCAGGTTAAGTAATCAGATTAGAGATTTATTCTATTATAATATTCTTAACACCATTACTTGATAGGAAAATATTTTTCCTGTTATTTTATATAGATTCAGAATTGCATAGTAAGTATTTTCTATGATTTTTACTAAGCATTGAAAAGAAAAAAAATGCTCCATGGACTAAACACTTTCAGGATTACATTCAACATAATTAGGTCTTTTACAAGTACCAAGAATCAAAGAAGTTAATTTTTTCTCTTTAGGGGTAACATGTATTACCTACTATCACATGTAATTAGTATTACAAAATTGCTGAACATAACAAACAAGCAGTGTTTATTAAGGCATTATACAGGCAATTTTAAAAAATTTAACAATGAACAACACAAACCCATTTTCCTCTTTAAGATGTTGATATAATTCAGCTCTGTTATTAACAGAGTTCAAACGACCTGCAAACTCCTGATGTTTTCTGGAATTGGCAGTATTGATTCTGTTACTCCACAAGGATAACAAGGACACTGGCCCTGGTGGTATATTTAAAAGAGAAAGAGAAAATGATTTATTACTTCAAAATTTAACAAACTTAATCTTTAATTCTATTGTTCATTTTACACAACTAAGGCAATATCACCTTCCTTTTATTCTAAAATTTACATGTTTCAGGGTCCTCAACACCTAGTGCAGTGATTTGCTGGAGGGACTCAAATGACTAAATGTAGTTCTACTCACGGTTAGAATTATTAGAGCAACACAGTTAGGATACATAGCCAGATGAGTAAGGGGGAAAGGCACATGAGGTGTGGGAGTCCCAGGCCCTCTCTCTGCAGTGAGGGTTTATACAGAGCACATACGACCTCCAGGGACAAGAATATGTCTGCAATGTTTCTGCCAGGAAAGGCTGGTTAAGACTCAGAATCCAAGGTTTATCATAAGGGGCTGATCATTAAAGTATTCTTTGCCTAACCACAACCAAAATTCCAGACTTACAGAAAGAAAGTAGATGGTCAATTCAAATGGAAGATAAAATGACTCGTATCTGCAGACCCCAACCCTCCCTGGCTGCAGACTAGTATTGGTTTGTGGCCTATTAGGAAATGGGCCACCCAGCAGGCAGTAAGAGGCAGGCCAGCCAGGGAAGCTTCATCTGTATTTACAATGCTCCCCGTCACTCACAGCACCTCCTGAGCACTGCCTCCTATCAGATCAGCAGCAGTGCTAGATGTACATAGGAGCACAAACCCTATTGTAAACTGCACATTTGAGGGATCTAAGTTGTGCTCCTTGTGAGAATCTAATTCCCACCACCACCCTGGTCCACAGAAAAATTGTCTTCCATGAAACCAGTCCCTGGTGCCAAAAAGGCTAGGTACCACTGATCTAGGGAACATTTCAAAAACCAAGTTCCCCGATGCTATGAGAGGCCAAACTCACAACTGGGCTTTTCTGTTGACAATAGTCTAAGGGCTGTTAACGCTTTCTTGCATAAGAACTAAAATGCTAAAGTGATTTTGTAAAAAAGAAAAAAATTAGAGTATCTTATTAACTGATTTCATTCACTTGAAGTGATTATGACAGTACTGCATTGGTGAAAAGACAAACATATAAACCAATGAAATATAGAAGAGAACCTAGAAATAGACTCCCATATATACAACTGATATGTATATGAGTTGACTCCCATATGTCAACTGATTTGTGACAAATGTACAAAGACAATTCAATGAAGAAAGGATAGTCTTTTCAACAAATGTGTCTAGAACAATTAGGACATTTATGCAAAAAGAATAAATATTGACCCATACTTTGTACCTTATAAAAAAGTAACAAAGCTGATCAAGGCTTAAAGGTAAAATCTACAGTTATAGAACTACTGAAGAAAACACAAGAATTGCTCTCTTTCCGCCTCTCTCTGCCTTCCTTCTCTCCTCTCTCTCTCTTTGCCCTCTCTTCCCCCTCGCTCTTCTCTACTCTACTCTCTCTCTCTTCTCTTCCCCACTCTCTTCTTATCTCTCTCCCCTATTTTCTCTCCTCCTCGGTGCTGCTCTGCAGCCTCCCTTTTCCCACAAATAAAGACCTTTCGTAGAAGCAAAAAAAAAGAAAACACAAGAATTAACTGTTGTGACCTTCGGTTCAATTTTTTACCTTATAAGATCAGAAGTATAATCATAAAAGCAAAAATTGGTATTATTTGACTTCAAAATCAAAAATGTCTTCTATGTGAAAATCATTGTAATGAAAAGGACAAGCCACAGACCGGGAGAAAAGATTTACAAATTACATATCCGACAAAGAACTTGTATCCAGAATAAAGAACTCTAAAAATTCAACAAAAAAATAATCACCCTACTTAGACATGGACAAAATGCTGGACTAGACCCTTCACCCAAGAAGACATATACAGGAGTGGAAAAACAAATACTCCATATTGTCACCGTAAGTGGGAGCTAAGTGATGGACAGGAATGGTCCTACAGAGTGGGAGAATGGGCCCCAGAGACCCAGAAGGAGAGCAGGGGGAGGGATGAAAATTTACCTGTTGGGTACAATGTACACTATTCAGGTGACAGGTACGCTAAAAGCCCTGACTTCACCACAATACAATTCATCCATGTAACAAAAAGCTATTTGTACCTCTAAATCTACTGAAATAATTTTTAAAAAGACATAAAATGATAAATAAGCAAATGAAGAGTTTCACTATCATTAATAACTGAAGACAGGTAAACTAGAACAATGAAATACCACTAGATACCTAGAACAGCTTAAAAAAACAACAACCGGGGCAGCGCCCGTGGCTCAAAGGAGTAGGGTGCTGGCCCCATATGCCAGAGGTGGTGGGTTCAAACCCAGCCCCGGCCAAAAACTGCAAAACAAACAAAAAACCCAACCACCAAAAACGCCACTGTGACAACACGTATCAGGTGCTAACAAAGGCAAAACACCCAGAACTCCCATACACTGGTGGAAGGAACACAAAATGGAAGCCACCTTGGAAAATAAGTTGGCAGTTTCTTACAAAGTTAACCATATGTTTTAAACATGAATGGAATAAAAATGGATTTATTTTGTATGTGTATGTATTACACACATACAACACAAATTAAGTCTCAAATGCATATACTACGTGAAAGATGCCAAGCTCAAAAGGAGCATGATATGCAGCTTCATTTAAAAGACTCGAAAAAGGTACACTTGTAGGAGAAAAAAACCCATCAGTGGTTACCAGGGATTACGGCTAGGCAAGTGTAGAATAACCACAAAGGGTCAGTACCAGGAAATCTTTTGGGATGATAGATTGTTCTGTATCTTGCTTGTGATGGTAGCTGTTATGTAACTATATGCATTGTCTAAACTCACAGAACTGAACACCAAAAAGAGGCAGTATTCCTGTATATAAATTTTTAAAAAGTAAATTAATAAAATTCTTTCATTTTTCTTCTCATAAAACTAATACATATTCACTAGAGAAAATTCAGAAAACAATAAAACACGTAAAGCAGGAAATAAAATTATCCATGTAATACCAGGGCTCTAACAACTATAAATATTTTGGTCTTTTTTCCAGTATCAATCTATCTCAATAATCTAAAATGATACTTTGGTTTTTCTATTATTGTATCATATGAGAAGAGCTCAATAGATTTTTGCCAAATCTGGAGGATATAATTGGAATAGCCCAACCTTAGGTGTCCTGTATATGAGCACAAAATTCACTTTGGGAAGGCCTAGAAAGTCATTTTTCAGAGCAGATAAAACTGAATATAATAATGGGCCCACATAAGTTGTTGATCAGAAGAAACATGCAGTTTTTAAAACTGAATGAAAGAGAAAAACACTTTCAAGTATCAGCCTCACGAGGAAAGTTATCAGGGCAGGAAGTACTTTGCAAGTTCCTTTTCATGTGGGATACTCCATTATACTGTTTCTGGGGGTAAAAAGCATCAGGGTTCCACTTAATTTAGCTGTTACTTCATCTAAGTAACAAGCTAGTACATATGTACATGAAAATTTTAAAACAAAATTGAGATCACAGTATATATGGTCCTGTAGATGGCTTAAAACTTAACTACATATTCATTCACATATTCATTGAACAAATAATTGCACTTATAGAAGTGAGCAGGGACTATGCTGCATGGTAGCTATGTGTAATAGTAAAAAAAACAGTCCCTGCTGGTAGGAGAGGCAAGATGCTCATAAGCAATATCAACCCAGTACTAGTCTAAGTGCTCCTATCCTAACCTAAGCATGCAAAGATGCACAAAGAAACAGTACCTGATTTAATTGTGAGAGAAGGGAAGTCTTTCTTGAAAAAGGAGTTGCTTATTGACTGACATATAAACATTACAAAAGGGAAGAGGGGGCATTTATGACAATAATCATTCTTAGACTATCTAAATTCCACCCTAGGGACATACCACTGATTCAGGGCAGGTGGCACCCCAGCCAGCAAGTAAAGCTAAGGGGAGGACCTGCCATCTCTGCCTTGAGGGTGTTGATGCCACAGCAGCCTGCAGAGGAGAAAAAAGGTTGGGGAATGTCCCCCCCAGGAGACTCCAGTGGCCAGAGGGGCTGGACAACTACTGGGGGACATCTCCAGGTTGCCAGCTCAGGCAGTACCACGGTGGGGTCCACCCTCTCTCCCCTCCCCCAATTGACCAGGCCTGGTCAATTTCATGTAAGTTTCCTAGGCCTAGGGAGGAATTTTATCTATTCATTTGTTGAGTACTATATATACAAGTACACACACACCCCACTAGACAATGGATTCCAGGAGAGATTTTTTCCTATGTGGGTGACTTAGGATTTTCCCTCTGCCAGGAGCTCTGATGTTTTTCCTTTGTATTCTTTTCTGTAAAATGAATCCTGTCTTAACGACTGATCTGTGGTCCATGAATTCATTCTTTGAATCCCCAAGACCAAGGACCTGCTGAACATATTTGGGGGGCTTATCTAGGATTGAAGATCTGTGTCATGGTGTCAGCCTCGGTGTCAGCCTAGCTCACAGCAACTTCAAATTTCTTTTTTCTCAGAGACAACCCCCAACTGCGTATACCTGTCAGATAGATCCAACTCTCCTGGTTGTAATAACTTCCCCCAAATGACCAGGATTCCTGAGAGAGACACTGTCACCACCTAGTTCAAATGTGCCACCTACTTCTCCAGCACCTTTCTCCATGCCTTTAGAAAACCCCAAGGAGTTTATTCCCAGAGTTTCTTCTGTTCCTGTTGGGACCCCCAGAAAGCAACTATATCCTTCTTTGTGTCCCTTGCTTGAGACTGCAGGTGGTGAAAGGGGAAATGTGTGAGTATTCACTCCATTTTCTCTTGCAGCTTTAAAACAAATTAAGGTTGATTTAGGAAAATTTTCTGATGACCCCAATAGGTACACAGATGTTCTCCAGGGATTAGAACAAAGGTTTGATCTCTCTCAGAGAGATGTAATGCTACAACCAGATGAAACCTTAACTTTTAAAAAATCAAGTCTTAGATGAGGTTAGAAAGTGAGGTGATTTGTGGTTCATGTCCAATACTGATAGCAGTATATCCTCTGAGGAAAAGGACAGATACCCAATGGGAAGACAGGCAGTTCCCTCTGTCCCCAGTGGGACAGGACCCTGAGAAACAAGGTGACTGGTGACATAAACACTAACATGTATCCTGGAAGGTTTACATCAATCTAAGAAAAAGCCTATGAGTTATTCTAAGTTGTCTACTATTTACCAGGAGCAAAATGAGAATCCCTCAAGCCTTTCTTGAGTGGCTTAGGGAGGTGATGAGAAAGCAAACTCAGTTGACACCTGACTCCTCAGAGGCCAAATTATTTTAAAAGATATATTTATCATTCAAGCTGCCCCAGATATTAGAAGAAAACTCCAGAAAGTGGCTCTAGGCCCTGAGTATAATCTGGAGAATCTTAAAACAGCCACAGCAATCTTTTATAATCGAGATCAGGAGGTGTAGAGAAAAAAGACAGAAGGGATAAAAAATAAATAAAAAAGAATCACAGCTCTAGTAATGGCGCTCTGACAAATGGGCACCATTCAGGGGCAGAGGGAAGCCGGAGGAGCTAAGAATAAGTGCTTCCAATGAACTGGTCATTTCAAGAAAGACTGCTGCCAGGCAACACCTGTAATCCTAGCACTCTGGGAGGCTGAGGCACGGGGATTGCCCAAGCTCACAAGTTTGAAACCAGCCTGAGCAAGAGCAAGACCCGTTTCTAAAAATAGTTGGGCACTGTGGCAGGCGCTGACAGTCCCAGCTACAAGGGAGGCTTGAGGCAAGAGAATTGCTTGAGCCCAAAGAGTTTGAGGTTGCTGTGAGCTATGATGCCATAGTACTCTACTGAGGATGACAAAATAAGACTGTCTCAAAAAGAGATTACCCTTGGCAACACTGCCTCCTGGGCAAGCCACCTGGCCTCTGTCCAGAATGAAAGGGTGACCACTGGAGGGCAGCCTGTCCCCAGAGGCAAAGGGCTCCTGGAACAGTGACCCTTTGAGCCCCCAAACTGGACTGAGGGTGCCTGGGATGGATTCTCATGGCTCTAGCTTTTGTCATCACCCATCAAGAGCCCCATGTCTGCCTCATAGAGGAGACCCAGGAGACAGAATTTCTTCTGGACAATGGAGCAACCTTGTCTGCACTCCTCTCTAACCTTGGGTCTTCTATCCCCCAAATCTCTAACTCTATAGGGGGTGTCTGGCAAGCCAATTACCAAATTCTTCTTTTAGCCCTTAAGCTACAGCAGTTGGGGTGCAGTTGGGGTGACTGGCTATTCTCTCATATCTTCCTAATCATGCCTGAAAGTCCTGCTCCCCTTTTGGGGAGGGACGTACTAACTAAAAGCAGGAACATTCATTTATATAAATATGGGGCAAGAACCTATATTATGCCTTCCTTATTTGAGACAGAAATTAACCCAGAAGTATGGGCTACCGAGTGACAGGTGGTAAGAGCAAAATATGCTCAACAGGACCAAATTAAGTTAAAGAAATACCATCATCTAGCTTCCTCAGGTATACAAAAACAAGGTAAACAGACTGCCTAATGGATTTCACTCATCTCCTTGAGGTACATGGTATACAATATTTGCTGGTATTTGTGGATACTGTTACTAAATAAGCCTTCCCTTAGAAGACAGAAAAGGCCCAGGAAGTCGTAAAAGCTTTAGTACATGAGATTATCTCCCTAGGATGGGCTGCCAGTAGTCAAATTCTGGCCAGCCCCAAAGACTCACTATGCCTTAGAAGAGGAATAGGGGCACGTTATAGAGCAGTGGTTCTCAACCTTCCTAATGCCATGAACCTATAATATAGTCCTAAGGGGTCGTGACCCATAGGTTGAGAACTGCTGCATTAGAGAGTTCCCATGTATCCTAAGTAGACTAAATCTAGTTTATCTTCAAGATAACTAACATCTAGAATGATTTCAAGAGCTCCTAAACTCAAATCTTCGATGCCTAAAATTCCTTCCAGAAGAAACTAAACTTTTTATCCTATAAATAAGATTACTGAAAATATTATTTATAATACCTACCCTGAAACTCATTCATACTACATTTATCAATAAACAAGTGATAATACATCCTTCCCTAAGTTCAGTAAAAATTTAGAGAAGAGAGTTTAGTTTCTTCAATAACCCAGGACTTAGTACAGTGTCAACAACATAAGCATACTGAAGTATGTACATTTAAAATGTTTTTTGAGATAGCCTTGCTCTGTCACCCCAGGTAGAGTGCAGTGCCATCATGATAGCTCACTGAAACCTCAAATTCTCGGCTTAAATGATCCTCCTGCCACAGCCTCCCTAATGGCTAGGACTACAAAGCACTTGGCTACCAAGCCTGGCTAATTTTTCTATTTTTAGTAGAGACAGGGTCTCGCTCTTAGGCTGGTCTAGAACTTCTGAGCTCAAGTAATCTTCCCACCACAGCCTCCCAGAGTGCTAGGATTATAGGCCTGAGCCACAGTGTGTGACCCTAAAATTTCTTAAAACATGAACTGTATAGTAAAATTGCTTGTTTTCCAAAGGTTTCATTAATGGAGGTATGCCACCACTTCTTCTCTTTAAAGTGGACAAATATATTTACTGCCTATATTCTCTAAGACTAAAAATAGAGAATCCTAAACAAGATCCAGCAATAACCAGGAGCTCTTCTTCATATAGTAAATAACACTGTACAAAACAAAGTTTAATTGGAAAACTTTACATAAACCTGGTGACCATAATTTTACCGTACCTTTTGATTTTTCCACTTGTGGAGTTTCATCCATTTCAACAAGCGGTTTTTTGTTTGGAGGTTCTGGAGAATCAGGTGAATCTTTTATAATTTCAGCTTCAGCCAATTCTTCTTTTCCACGTTCTAAGATTCCTTTTAATCTTTTAAAGGGACAATGAAATATAAAATTAACATTTTTTAGAGTCTAAACCCATTCAATATTAAACTATGTTCGTGTATCAGTCTCTATAGCTGTCTCACAACTAAACCTAGGGATCAGAGATTTCAGTCTAAACTCAGGGAATAGAACTTAATAAATTTAAACAGTTTTCCTTTTACTTCATAATAATAATGCAATAATTAGCTATAAAATATGAAAAAAACAGAGGAAAACTTAAGTTAAAATTAAAAAGGTAAGAAGTAACACAATCTTTGGAACAAAATTTCACAAAAGATATAAAATACTACTATATTTCAAATTACAAACAAGGTTCAGAAGTTTACCTTCATTCACTCTCTAGTCTATGTACTAGGGAAAAATATTTACATTCTGCAAGTCAGGAATTTAACTCGAAGCTTTTATTAAGATTAATCAAGGAACAAAAATATTTTCAAAATCTGAGTGTATGTGGAGCTCAATGGACTCTGAAAGAAAGCACTTCCCTCTTCCTTCTTCTTACAGTAAGACAGTTTTGTTTCATAAGTTCAGTAGCCATAAGGGAAAAGTGAACTTCTAAAGTAAAAATGAATAAAAGTATTATCCCTTTTTATAAATAAAATTACATGATTCCCAGAATTAAATATTTAATTTTAAATTTTAAAAATTTAAAATATTTTAAATTTTAAAGTTTAAAATATTCTCATGGGGGTGGTGGTGAAGGTAGTGGATGGGGATACATACGAAATGAGATCTGCCATGATTTGTTAATTGTTGAAGGTAGGTGGGTACCTATTTGTTCTACTGTTGTATATGTTTGAAATTCTCCATGATAGGACATCTAATAAGTTCTGTTTTGTGGACTTACTACATAACCATTAGAATAGTTACCTGGTTGGTTGTCTGGTTTCTGGCAAGGAGGCAGAAGACACAATTTAACCTGATGTCATCATATAAAACACAAACTAAGGGAATAGAGTATACTATTGAGGAACATTTTCAGAATTACGACTGTATCTCTTCCTCTGTGCTTCCAAGGTTATCGTATATTTCTTTTTATAATACCATTTCCCATACATTATTACAATCACTGAGTTACCTGCCTGTATCTACCACAGCACTGTATGTTATTTTAGAACAGAAATCTTGTGCCAAATATCTGGTATATCATAGGCATTCATATTTACTGGCCATATGTGGTGGCTCATGCCTGTAATCCTAGTACTCTGGGAGGCCAAGGTGGGAGGACTGCTTGAGCTCAGGAGTTCGAGATCAGCCTGAGGAAGAACAAAACCCCACGTCTACTAAAAATAAAAAAATTAGCCAGGCACAATGGCAGGTGCTTGTAGTTCTAGCTACTCAGGAGGCTGAGATAGGAAGATTGGTTGAGCCCAGGAGTTTGAGGTTGCAATGAACTCTGATGATATTGTTGGCCAGGGCAACAGAGGGAGACTGTGTCTCCAGAAAAAAAAAATTATCGACCAAAGCAATAAACTTACGTGTTTGAAATTCTCAACACATAAAGCAAATGCTGATACCAAACATCATGCATTATGATTTTAAGAAGTAATTTAGGAAAAACTAAAACTATTTTTGCTCCCAACAGCAAAAAAAATACCTTTTAAGCCCAAAAGAAATTTTCTAGCTTTTAAGAATAGAATTAGTTATAAAATGAATAAACACGTATTAAATCAACTATTCAGTAAGGTATAAATGCTTAAATGTACTGCATGCAGAATGCGATAAGCCAAAGGCACTGTGGTGCTGTATCAATGCCAGAAAGTCACCTCTCTGAGTCTTGCCAAGATTTTTCCTGTTCATAATCTTTCACTTTCTCTGACTTGTCCTCTTTGTCCTCCCTCTTTCTTCCTCGTTTCTTTCGTTCTTCTTCTTCTGGAGGTTTGCTCCTACATGCCATCAGACATTCCAAGACCCTTTGATGTTTTTCCGAGTTGTTGATGTGGGCTCTGACAAGAGTTTCTAATTCATTCCACATTATACGGTATTGTTCATCTCTGAGTAAAGATTTAGAAATATTCTTTAAATCATATAGAAGCATCACTTTCTACTGGGTAAAGTAAAAGGAAATAATTAACCGTGGCCTTGTTTCCTGTTACTCAATAGTCAACGGTGAAATTCTAAGTTATATATATCCATTTCTATTATTCTGTATTATTTCATCTTGAACACAAGTATTTATATATACATGTCCTCAAATACAATTTACATATATACATGGAATAAGTTACCTTAAGAAAAAATATATTTCAAGTAGATACTATGTATGGAGAGAGTAAGAAAAATACTACCTTTTAGGGCCTTTTCCTCTTGTACCAACTGTGGAAATAGGGAGAGGATCATTTTTTCTTTCCATATCAACTAAGTTGTATATTGTTTTTTGACAGTTTAACACATCTTCTTCTGTCAAAGTTTCTTTCACAATAACACTGGCTAATGGAACTACCTGTTAGTTTTTTTAAAAAGAAAAAAGAAAATCCATCTTGAAAAGTAATTATTGAAACATCTTAATATTTTGAAATTAAAAAAACACATCAAGGCAGAAAATAATTTTAAAACTGATTTTACTTATTTATATATTTTAATTTTTTTGAAATAGTATTCAGTTGCCTAGGCTAGAGTACAGTGACATGACCATAGTTCACTGAAATGTGACATTCCTGGGCAATCCTTCTGCCTTAGCATCCCAAGTAGCTGGGACTATAGGCATGTGCAACTAAATCCACCTTTTTTTTTTTTTTTTTGTAGAGATGAGGTTTCACATGTTGCCCAGGCTAGTCTTGAACTCCTGGCCTCAAGCAATCCTCCTGCCTCAACTCAGCTTTCCAAAGTGCTAGGATTACAAGTATGAGCCACCATGCCCAGATAAAACCTGATTTTAAAGATCTCCATGGTGAAAGAATGTCTATTATTTCAATATTCAATTATTCTTTAACTTTAGCAAACTCGTATTTCATCCTTTGCTTGAGAATTGGAATAAATTATAACTTTTCTGATTTGTTTCTAAAAGAATATATAACTAATCTAGAAGAAAATCTGAACTATGTAACACTTACCGCTTGCATGTTGAAAATGGTGGTTTGTGAAATAATCATAGGCCAGTAACGGGTGTGTTTTTCTAACTGATCTTTTGCTCGTTCCAAAGGGATCTCAAGACTTCCATCGATTTTATATCTGGGGTCTAGAAAAGGAGTTAATCTGTTTTCCCTCATAAATTCACCAAAATCCTAATGATAACCAAACAAGATAAAATTAGAAACTATTTCTAATGTTTGAGTATGGATTACATGTACTAGTCAGTTATCCCTGATGTCTTCTGTCCTGTGATATGCAACCAAGTATTTTCTCTAACTGTACCTCTACCCCACCATTTTTCATCTCTGTTTTCGAATGTGAAACCTATCAGCTTTAAATATAAATGCATTCACGGTATATTCCCCTTTGTAAAATTAAGGAATAGCTTTTTTTCCTTCTCAAAATTTAACACTATAATTACAGATAAAGGTATGAGCTAGCACATTAGAAAACCAATTTATTTACTTAAAAACTACCCTGACATAACAACCAAAGCAAATATACAACCATCAGAATGGGAAAAGATATTTGCATATTATAAATCAGACAAAAGCTTGATAACTAGAATCTACAGAGAACTGAAATTAAGCAACAACAAAAAGCCAACAATCCCCTATATCAATGGGCAAGTGAGATGAATATAACCTTCTCTAAAGAAGACAAACGACTAACAAGCATATGAAAAAATTTTCATCATCTCTAATAATCAAAGAAATGCAAATTAAAACCATCCTGATATAATCACCTAACCCCAGTGAGAATGGCCCACATCACAAAGTCTCAAAGTTACATATGCTGGCATGGTTGTGGAGAGAAGGGAACACTTTTACACTGCTGGTGGGACTGCAAACTAATACAACTCTTTTGGAAGGAAGTATGGAGAATCCTCAAAGAACTCAAACTAGACCTCCCATCTTATCCTGCAATCCCATTACTGGGCATCTACCCAGAAGAATAAAAAATCATTTCACCATAAGGACATTTGCTTATTGCAACTCAATTTACAATCACCAAACTATGGAAAAAAATCTAAATGCCCACCAATCCAGGAATGGATTAACAAGCTGTGGTATATATATACCATGGAATACTATACAGCCACTAAAAATGATGACTTGTATTAATTTGGATGGTGCTGAAATACATTCTTCTTAGTAAAGCATCACAAGAATGGAGAAACAAGAATCCCATGTACTCAATTCTGATATGAGGACAACTGATGCTAGTCCATGGTGGTAGGAGGGGGAATGGGAGAGGGGAGAGGGGAGAAAGGGAAGGAGGGGGAGAAGGGGGGTTTGGGGCCATGGTGTGTGACATACCTCTTGGAGGCAGGACACTATTAAGAGAGAGACTTCACCCAGCCAACATAAGTAGTATAACCTGGCTCACTGCACCCTCAATGATTTCCCCATAATGAAAACAAATAAATAAACAAAAACTACCCTTACATAATTAAAATGTTAACAGTGGTTACCTTTGAATGATGGAATTATAGGTAATTCACATATTTTTTTCTTTAGATATCTATATTCTCTTAATTTTTACAATGAATGCTGATTAGTTTTTTGCTTATTGAAAAAACTATGTTAAAAGCCTAATCAAAAACAATTATTTACATTATATAACACTTTGTGGTTTGGTTTATAAAGTATAATTGTATACATAAATCACATTTAATTTTCATAACCACCTCAAAAAGTAGAGCAAATGAAATACTAAATATCAAAAAGGGGAAAGAGAATGAAAAATTAAAATCTGAACAAAATTTCTACCAAAAATAGACATAATTTCTTTATATGTTCCTCCCAATAATATGTAAGTTTTTTTATTTTGAAGTAGCAGCAATGCAAATATTCAAATGTTTCTGCTTGCCATTTAAGTTACTAAACATTAAGTTTACCTAAAATACTAGTTCACATTCTTTCCTGTAATTCCAGTGTGTCACTGCAATTCAAATACTTCTTAGTATATACTGAACACGTACTAAGACAACATAGTGATAAATAGACCTCTGAGTAAGTACTGCAGGAAATTAATCTAATTAAAATAATAAATAATCAACTTCTTGCAAATCTTTTCTCACAGATCTTAGCATATACCGTACTCAATAACCATGTGCTGAATGATGACTGAAAACATGAAACTTATTGGTATTAGATTCTTACTGTAATCCGGTAGTCTGTAACTCTTCCTCCACATCCTTCACTAATTGAAGGTGGATCTTCTAGAATGGATCGAGAACTGCTAAGGACATGCAAAAAAATCTCTCCTCCATGGCTACTAAGCATATGACTAATGACTTTGGAACCTGATTTTCGTGGTTGTTCCAGTAAAACAGAACGACCTGTTCAAAAGGAAGTTTACACGATCAGTAATGGAATTCAAATGGGCTCTTAGGTATTATCTTAAGATTTATGTCTAGACTTTTTCATTTCACTTATTGATCCTTAACTAGTATTGCTAACTTAGTATCTACATTTCAATTCCTAAAAATCTAAATTTGAGCCTAAACTTTGTCTTAGTTATTCCAAGCTTATAAAGGTATATAGACTGCTTCCCAAAACAAGTATAGTAGTCTCTGGTACAGAATGTTTGGTTATATGATTCACTGAATGACATATTCAAGGCCAGGCACATATTCAGTGGCTAACGCCTATAATCCCAGCACTGTGGGAGGTTGAGGCAGGTGGAATGCCTGAGCTCACAGGTTTGAGACCAGCCTGAGACAGAGCAAGACCTCGTCTCTAAAAATAGCCTGGTATTGTGATTGTGACAGGCGCCTGTAGTCCCAGCTACTCAGAAGGCTGAGGCAAGAGAATCACTTGAGCCCAAAGAGTTTGAGGTTGCTGTGAGTTATGACACCAGGGCACTCTACCACGGGTGACAAAGATAAATAAATATCTCAAAAAAAAAAAAAAGAAAAAAAAAGGTTTAGCACCTGTAGCTCAGCAGCTAGGGCACTGGCCACATACACCAAGGCTGGTGGGTTCAAACCCAGCCCAGGCCTGCTAAACAACAACGAGAACAACAACCAAAAAATAGCCAAGTGTTGTGGCCGGCACCTGTAGACCCAGCTACTTGGGAGGTAGAGGCAAGAGAACCACTTAAGCCCAAGACATGGAGGTTGCTGTGAGCTGTGATGCCATGGCACTCTGCCGAGGGTGACCTAGTGAGACTCTGTCTCCAAAAAAAAAAGAAAAGTGAGGCAACCGCTGGATAACCCTCAGGTTAGCAATGCTACAAAACATCTGGGGAGCAGGCACTGTCGTTATCCACTTCTACACCTTCTCATCAGCACTGTAATCATAACTACATTCTATTCCATATGCCCAAGCATTCTTTAATCCCAATTTTGCAGAGTCTGATAATCAAACTGTACTTAAAATGACTCATTAGATCAGTGGTTTCAAAACCTAACCAATCAGAATAATTACCAAAAACGCTTTAAAAATTTAGATTTAGTAGAACGGAATACAATAATTTAGACTGGTAAAAAAATGTTCACATAAGAAAACCATGCATTAAAGTTGTATGAAAGAATTGTACAGTACAGTATCGAAAACATCACACTTATTTATGATAAAGGTCAAGTGTTCAAAGAGAAATAGGACCATGTATTTTGTAACATAAAATGGTCTATTCTGGCTTTAAGAAAAATCAATTTAGACTCTAAAGCAGTGGTTCTCAACCTTCCTAATGCTGCGGCCCTTTAATACAGTTTCTATGGGTTGCAACACAAGAGAACCGCTGCTCTAAAGGTAAAAATTTTTAACTAGAAATACTTAAAAATATAGTACATAAAACTTATTTAGAGTCAATAATCTGGAAGTCAGATATAAAATCATCTTAATTGCAAACCTTAGTAAAACTGTCAAGGAGGGCTTAGTAAAACTGTTAAAGGCTATTTACAATCATGTAAGTTTAAAAGTTTTGCCAAATACATGGCTAGACCATACTGATGAAAATAGCTTTCCAGAATTTATATTCTCACTAATGGTTTCACTTGTAATAATTTTAGTGCAAATCATTAAACTGAACTTACCATTTAGAAGAAAATTAGTAAGGCAGGAGGAAGGTCTACTATTTACATCTACAGGTGAAATTCGATAAGCTCCAGTACAATAGTGTAATTCTGAAATAGAAGAAAACAATGATCTGAAAGAATATAAAGGAAAATTACAAGAAAAATAATAAACTCGTTCATCAAGCCCCCCAAAATAATGAAAAAGAAAAAACTCCAAAATAAATAAACTGGCTAGGCATGGTGGCTCATGCCTGTAATCCTAACAGTCTGGGAGACTAAGGTAGGTGGACTGCCTAAGCTCACAAGCTTGAAACCAGCCTGAGCAAGAGTGAGAGCCCATCTCTAAAATAGCCAGGTGTTGTGGCAGGCGTCTGTAGTCCCAGCTACTTGGAGGCTGAGGCCAGAGAATTGCTTGAGTCTAAGAGTTTGAGGTCGCTGTGAGCTATCACCATGGCACTCTACAGAGGGCAACAAAGTGAAACTCTGTCTCAAAAATAAATAAATAAATAAACTGATCACTACATAATACCTTAAGAACCTTTTAATTTATTCTTTTCTCTTTTAATTATTTTTTGATACCTACCAATGTTATTTGTCCTTGGCGTACACCACTTTAGTGTTATCGTTTCTTTAAATGGGCCTTCTCTACTGCTGCCGCCTAAGTGGGTATCACCTTTAAAAACATACCGGAGACATTACACATTACATTTGAGTACTGAAATAAACTCTACCCATGATATGTACAATTATCATGGGTTAAGTAAAAGAGTAATAAAAGCAAAAAAAGTAACTTCAAAAGTGACTGTAGTGATAGTTAGCATGAGGCATGTAACACTTTTTCTAGGATAACCTCATACCACAACAGCTCTGTGGTCATTAGAATGCAATTGTTAGACTTCAAATATCAGAGAAACATTAACATCAATAAATAGATTTCAAACTTCAAATTATTTAACCAAGACTTCCAAAAGAGTTTAAACTCTGCAAGAGAAAATACATTTAAGAGAACATCTTTTTTATAAAGTCCCCTAAAAAAATACCAAAGTAGAGTATGGACAGAGCTATGATTAAAATAAACGAGTAGTTTTCCTCCAAATTCCTCACTAATTATTTAGGTCACTGTGTTTAAAGTCAGTAGCAAAAATTATTTAAATTTTGAGCACCTATAATGCTTCCTACTGCCCACACCATCAAATGATAAAATAACTTTGTAAGTACGCAGAGACAGCTTATGAAATTTAAAATGCACAACTTACTATACTGAATCCCAATGAGTTTTTTTAGAAGAAACATAAACGAAGGGATCTGGGAAGTAAATATATAAGGAGATATTCATCAAATAATAATGAACAAAAGTACAACTATAAAGCTGACAAAGTTTTGAAGGAGTTGAATACAGTGTATAAATGCTTATACAGAGACTTGACCTACTCTAAGATTCTAGGGAAAGATTCCTTGAGAAGTGAAGAGTGTTCTAAGTTATAAGAGGATACATAGAAATTAAAGAGACAGAGGAAAGAATAACCAGGCAAAAGGAACAGTAGATGCCAAGACACCATGGCAGGAGAGAGCATGAAAAATAGCAGGTATGCAAGGCCAAAACACAGAATGGAGAGAAGCATATTTTGAAGAGAATGGAAAGAAAGGGCTATACAACCCAAGGCCTCCTAAGACATTCAAACAGTTGTCTTTATCCTAAGGCTAAAAGAAAAGCATTGGCAGGTTTTAAACTAATAGGAATTTGGTCAGGATTAGCACTCTCGAAGTTATTTTAGCTAGAGGATGAGGAGTGGATATGCCATTTAGGAGGCTACTGTGGAATACTAGGTAAGAAAACAGGCTGGACTGGGAGATGGTAATTGGTAGTGGAGATGCGGGTGTATTTGAAAGATACTTAGCAGCAAAGATGATTCTGACATTTCTGCCTTATATAACTGGATAGAAAATAGGCCACTCACTGAGAGTACTACACTAGTATGGATGGCAAAGCCCTTCAGTTGTTTGGGGGATAATGCGTTTTAGTTGCCTCAGAGACATCTGAAAGATACACACATGAAGTAGAATAGAAGGATCTGGAGCTTAGGGAAGGTATCTGGGCTGAAGTATAAACCTTCTCAGCAAGACCCAGTTCTACTGTCACCTCCTCAGTAACGCTGGTCACACCTAGAGACATAATCACATGCAGCCTCCTGCAAGTTCCCAAAGCACTCAGTTCCTACTGCCCCAAGACCGTTTTACACATCGTTTGCATGTGTACATACCTACAACTATAGTCAACAACTATTTTAGAGACAGATATTGTCTCTAAGAACATTTTAAACAATTTTTGTTTAAAAGTAATTATTTTAAACATTGATATCAATTCACAGGTTTCTAACAAGTTCTACGTATTCTATTTTCAAAAATAAACTCTTTACATTCCTTCGTTAAATATCAGTATATCCATTATATAACAGTTTCTCTCTTGTTAGCAACTCACTAGGTTAATTCTAGGAGTTCTTAGATGTGTACCAAATGTTACAATTGGCTCATGATTATACTTCAGAAAAGATGAATACTGTATAATCAAAGTAACCCATTTAACTCTCTGATAGCATCAATTCACACAGAAACATTCTAAAGGATATAATCCAATGTCAAAGCTTACAGACTTTCAAATGACCTTCAAATCTTAAATTTTAGGATGGAACAGAGTATCACAATTCGTCTAATCCAGTAACTTTAATCTGTAAGTATGCAAACTGAAGTCTAAAAATATAGGACTTGCCAGCTGGTGACAAAGCTTTAGCTAAAACTCATCTCCTAAGACCATAGTTGTTGCCCCTAAATCAAGCTGACACAATTGCAGAAATCAGTTTTGGGGATGGGATCAATTAACTGAAATAATTTTGGGGGGAAAAAACCTATCTTAAATTTCAGAATTTTTGTCCAGGCAAATTTTAATTCTATCACTCTTTTGAATTTGTTCCTGTTCTTTTCCTTTAGTCATTTGCCCACAAAAGAAAAACTACCTCATGAGTCTGAATAACCTCTTGAGTTAAAGAAAGACATGGCTATCTTTCTCAATATTTGTTCAATTAGCCTAGTCTTTCCCAACGTTCCACAGAACACTAGTTCCAAGGCCATTAATAGGTGATACTGACAGGTATAAATGAAGCAAGGTCAAACAAGTTTGTTTACTGAGGAACTTCTCAGAGCTGTGGCGCTAGTACCCCCATCCACTGTTTTGCTTTCTGTGGTTTCAGTTACCTGCAGAGAACCATGGTCCAAAATATTAAATGGAAAATTCCAGAAACAAACAATGCATAGGTTTTAAATTGCATCCTATTCTGAGTAGCATGATGAAATCTCACAGTGTCTTACTCCTTCCCACCTGGGACATGAAGCATTCCTTTGTTCAGCATAACTGTGCCATACTACCCCGTTAGTAGCCTTCTTGGTTATTATACTGACTACAGCAGTATTGTAGTGCTTCTGCTCAAGGTCAATAATAGCCTAATGGTACGTCACAGTGCCTATGTTGTAGGCTTTTTTTTTTTGCAGTTTTTGGCCGGGGCTGGGTTTGAACCCGCCACCTCCAGCATATATGGCCAAAGCCCTACTCCTATGAGCCACAGGTACCACGCTCATAATGCCTATGTTGTTCACCTCACTTTGTCCTATCACACAGGCATTTTATCATCTCACATCACCACCAGATGAGTACAATACAATAAGATACCCTGAGAGACAAAATTCACATAATTTTTATCATATATTGTAAAAATTATTTTATTTTATTAATTTCTTATTGTGTCCAATTTATAAATTTTGTCACAGGTATGTACATATGAAAGAAAACATAGCATATATAGAGTTGGGTTCAACCCCAACTGAGGTTTCAGTCATCAGACTGGGGATTTTGAAAGGTATTCTCAAAGAGTAAGAGCTGGCTCAGCGCCTGTGGCTCAAGTGGCTAAGGCGCCAGCCACATACACCTAAGGTGGCAGGTTCTAATCCAGCCTG
>NW_003852452.1:6494625-6499207 GCF_000181295.1 Otolemur garnettii
AAGAGCTACTGTAATATGCTTTATACATATATTAGATCTTACAAAGTAATACTTTCAAATATTTCTTACCACTTTTCAGGAAATCTACATGTGCATCTTTGTGATGAAGTAGCTCCACATCGTAATTGGCAGATGTGTTGGCATGCTGTTCTTCCTTGAAGCAAAATTTAAAACATTGAAAATAACTTGGTTTTGCTTCAAAATTATTAATTATCCATTTTGCTTAAAATGGAATTAAATACATTCAACAATAATTAGCTAAAATAATAGGATAATCTATTTAAAGATGCAATAGTTTCCCAACAGATATATGAACTCTACTTAAAAACTACTGACAGATAACAGAGTATTTAATAATTTTCTTATATCATGTTAGATTTAACACAGATAACTAACCCAGAAATTTTGGAAATTTAGTTTTTGCTCCACATGAACTGTCTTGTCAATACTTTTTAGACACATATATGAAGCAATCGAAACAATTTACATAAATTGAAGTGATATAGCTGTTAAAAAGAGAAACTAGCATCTTTAAATACCTACAGTGAATGAACAAGCACCAATTATATAAATAGCAAATGCAAACTAATAAACAAGTTTAGCAACTTGTTTTTGCTAATAGTAAATAGGAATTTCAACATTATCTATTTACCAAAAAAGAGGAAGATTGAAGAGTCACACCAGAAGCACACAAATATGGTCAAATTTAATAAGCAAGGCATTTGTTATCCTCAGAGTATTGCTTCTAATACATAAAGCCATGTATATTATAGTATATTTATGGGGTTATTTTACTTGTTAATTGCCCCTGTGTCCAAAAGGTTCTACAGGGTAAGTCAAACCTTTCTAGTGAAGAACTAGCTAATAGTATTAAGAAGAAATTCATATTAAAGGATTATATTTTCTCATCCAATTTAGTGATCATGATGTAATAGCAAAAAACTGAAAATGAACTGTAAGAAAGCTAATCTGAATTTTTAGATATAGTGGCTACTTCATAGTTTTAAATATAATCAATAGAATTCAATTCAATTCCACTCTATAAAACTCATTTAAAGCTTACAAAGGGATGACTCTCATGTTATCCCTTAGACAACTTAATGATAATATAAGGAAAATGAAAGGTAGCAAGAGACTCCTAAGAAAATCCATTAGTAAAATCATAGGACTCACATCTATAGTTTTTCAGCTACAGAGTAATAAACTAATTTAGAGCTATGAGCTACTTTCCCCTTAGGCCTATCAGCTATAAACACCTTTATAGTGGGTGGGCAAGAACAGAGATATAGAAAATAAAAGATCTACTAGAATATGCAACATAAGTAAAATCTAGTAACAAAGCTCTCAGGAAAAGAATCACAGAAAAATAATTGAAAACAGAGATATTCTGATGCAAATGAAAATACAATTGGAAAAAAGAGCTCATATAACATGTTCTTATTAGAAAGAAAAATGCAACATTGTGTTCTGTGATCCTTTCTTGTGGATTTTCAGGATTTACTGACCTGGTCAAAGATACTGAATGTAGGCTAGCAAAAAACAGAAAATACGGTATGGGAAGAGAAAGTAAAGGTTCAATTAAAATAAATAATATATGTCAAATAAATATTTTAAAAGCAAAGCAGAATTTTCAAAATAGTGGGAAAAAGAACTGCCTACCTTCATTGGAATATTTGTGATAGTAGTTGAAGCCAAGTCAAAATGCTGCTGTACTAAAACATTCAGTTTGGTAGCAAGATGCCGTCCTGCACGAACACTATGAACTTCACTAGTTAAAACTGGGGACAACTGCAGAAACGTATGAAAGAAAAGTAACTCATAAAATATTAACTCACTGTAACCTAGTGCTAAATATTTTTTACCACAATTGATTAAAACTAAGCATTTTTACTTTTTAGAATTTGGAAAAAATAAAAAGATCCACAAATTAATCATGATTATTATTTTATTAATAAATGTTCATACATTCATTCAACACACATTTATTAATCTGAATTTCCTATATGCCAGAAACTGTGAGCCACTGGAGAATACAATATATACAAAATGCATACATTATTTATTTTTATAATTTTGATTTCTATTTATCTAGATGCAAAATAGATTTAAAGTAGCCCAGAGAAATATTGCAGAAAAAAAATTCATGTTGTGGAAAAGACAAAACCCTGCAGATAAAGCTAAGAGAAAGAACATGAAAGTCACCAAGAATATCTCATTCATCATCAATAAATAAGGCAGCCAAAAGTTAATAAGATGACAAAATGTTACTAATTCCAGGACTGTAACATTAAAAATAAATTTTCTTCATTATCACAAAGTAAAACCAAGATATTGCCACATTTTCTAAGGAGGCAGAAAAAAGTTAATAAAAAGGGGCTGGCAAGGCATGGGGGCTCACACCTGTAGTCCTTGCACTCTGGGAGGCCGAAGCAGGAGGATCACTTGAGCTCAGGAGTTCAAAACCAGTCTGAACAAGACTGAGACCCTGTCTCTACTAAAAACAGAAAAGTTACTGGGTGCAGTGGCTCATGTTTATAATTCTAGCACTCTGGGAAGCCAAAGCAGGTGGACTGCCTGAGCTCACGATTTTAAGACCAGCCTGAACAAAAGTGAGACCCTGTCTCTACTGAAATAGAAAAACTGTGGCATGAAAATCACTTATGTCCAAGGGCTGGAAGTTGCTGTGAGCTATGATGCCACAGCACTCTACCCAGGGCAATA
The DNA here is from genome assembly GCF_000181295.1 of Otolemur garnettii. NCBI lineage: Eukaryota > Metazoa > Chordata > Mammalia > Primates > Galagidae > Otolemur > Otolemur garnettii. The sequence continues at coordinate 6,497,347 of NW_003852452.1, forward strand.
GCTTGAGACTGTCTCAAAAAATAAATAAACAAACAAACAAAACAAAAATTAACTAGATGAGGTGAGGTGCACCTGTAGTCCCAGTTACTAGGGAGGCTAAGGCCCAAGGATCCCTTGAGCTCAGGAGTTTAAGGCTGCAGTGAGCTATAATGAAGACACTAAATTCTAGCTTGGGTAACAGAAAGAGACTCTGTTTCAAAAAAAGGTTACACAGGAATGGAGGTCTTACACAGGAGAATGGGGGTCTTACACAGGAAACTATCTAAAAGTCCAACAATAGTAACTGACTTAAAAAGACCACTTAACTTCAAAATTCAGAGACTAAATACTTAACACGTTTATATTAGATAATGCAAAATGAAAAATCAGAACATACACATTTAACTACGTAAATTCATATAGCTATAGTTCCAAAAATAGATCACTGATAGAGAAAATGTGATGTGAATCTATTCAACAATCAACAGAATCATCTTTTCCTTTAAAATTGTTCCAATCTTGCCAGGAAAGATGGCTCACCCCTATAATCAATCCTAGCACTCTGAGAGGCCAAGGTAGAAGGATGGTTTGAGTTCAGGAGTTTGAGACCAGCCTCAGCAAGAATGAGATCCCATCTCTACTGAAAATAGAAAAAACTTAACTGGGCGTTGTGGCAGGTGCCTGTAGTCCCAGCTACTTTGGGAGGCTGAGGCAGGAGGATGGGTTGAGCCCAGGAGTTTGAGGTTGCTGTTAGCTAGACTGATGCCATGGCACTCTAGCCTGGAGCAACAGAATGAGACTCTGTCTCAAAAAAAAAAAATTGTTCCAATTTATTTAAGAAGTAAAACCAAGATTGTAAAGTTAAGTTTTCCTCTCTCTGAACATATAAAATGAACTTCTTTATTTATTACTGAAGTGTATTTCTGTTAAACAACACACTGCTTTTCTAAGATACTTATAGAATATAAAGTCTTTAAAGTAATTAAAATTTCAGGAACAGTACAAACTGTGTATAGTTTTGAAATGTATTTTATTTAAACAAGCAAATACAAACAGGCAAGTAAAACAGAAGGCATTTTAAAATTTATAATTATAACATACAGAACCAACTTAAGATATTTTGCAATATAGGTTTACTTTGAAAATGCTTTTAAATATTTTCTTGGCAGAAAATATTGGCAATGTGATCATTTCAATGCCATACTTATGTATTATTAATAACTCACAATACTATTTCTATACTCACCTCTTTTTTAGCTCGATCGGATACAAGGCTGTCTTCACCAACTGGGTAGGTATGGATCAGGACCAACTCACATTTTTGAATCTGCATAAGACTTAAAGAGAAACTTTTCATTTAAAATGTTAGAATATATAATACATAAAGAATACAGACAGATAAACTATTCACAGTGTATCATGACAATCAGATATTACTGTTAACACAAAAGCTATGTTTTATAAAGTGTATGATTATTATATTTTTATGAACACTTAGTAAGGACATTTATTCAAATGCAAAAATAAATTTTCTGTGTTTGAAGGGTAGAGGGAAAATTCTCATAATCATTATTTTCAAAAGATAACTGCCAGAGAGAAAATGAGTATGTTATACATTTATTTCCCTGTACTAATGTTTTTTAGTGACAAAAATCTAACCATTACCTATGATTGGTTAAAATTTTCCCAACTTTTTGTTTTGAAATTTCCAGACTTATAGAAAAGTTGAACAAAAAGTACTAGTCAATGAACTATATATATCCTTGACCTACACTCAGTCAGCTCCATCTACTTCTCTACACACTACATCTAAATAGATGTATGCTTTTCTTTATTTTAGAGTAAGCAACAGAGGGCATGACAGTCCTAACTTCAGCATTCT
>NW_003852452.1:6499620-6516036 GCF_000181295.1 Otolemur garnettii
CTTGAGCCACAGGCGCCGAGCCAAACATGTCTTTACTAACTATGACATAGTAAGAATTACAACGCACTGGTTTTTACTCCCAGTTCCTGGCACAGAGCTCCTAAAACTTTTAATTTCCTGACAGATAAGGGTGCTAAGGAGCACCTTTTGCTCTAATATTTGGTCTCTGACCCCAGTTCTTGACATATCACTCCTAAATCCCTTGGAATTCCCTGGGTGATAGGAGCAACTTTTGCTCTAATGAGGTAACTCTTTGGTGAGATCCTGGATAGCTCCTGGATGAGGGCTGGTCCTGAAAGATCAAGCAATGATCAGAAAATTGAGAGCTTTCAGCTCCACTCTCTCATCCTTTGGGAAGGGGAGAGGAGCTGGAGATTGAATTAATAATCATCAATCATGCCTACATGAAGCTTCCATAAATTCCCTAAAGTTTGTGGCTTGGAGAACTTGTGGGTTGGTAAACACATTTACATATTGGGAGGGTAGCACACCCCAACTCCATGGGAACAGAAGCTCCTGAGCTTGGGATTCTTCTAGACCTCATCCCATATAACTCTTCACCCTGGCTGTTCATCTGTACCCTTTCTCAAATCAGTACACTTGAATATGATTCTGTGAGCCATCATAGCGAATTACTGAATATGAGAGGGGCTCACAGGAACACCCATTTACAGCCAAGCTGGACAGAACCAGGGACCTGCACTACTTGAGACTGGTGTCAGAAGCAGGATATAATCTTGAGGGACTAATCCCTTAACTTGTAGGGTCTACACTAACCCCACAAGTTAAGGGATTAGTTAAGTGTCATAAGTGAAGTGCAGCACGCCCACCTGGTATTCAGAGAGTTGAACTAGTTAGTATAGGGAAAAAAACCCCACACATTTGGTCACATATAAGTACCAGTATGAGTATAAAGAGAAAAAAAGTGTTGTTCTTTTCAATAGTTTTTTTTCTTTTAAGTACACACACTTAGTTGTTTGGATTTGCATTATTACTCAATAATGTTACCAACAATTTATACATATTACAAGTTTGTAACACAGACTATGAGAATAAACACCAATAAAAACAGGCATTATAAATTTATGTATTATTTTATCCCTCTGATAACCTTTCCTATGGAGAAAAATAAAATTCTAAAGTGAAAAGAAAAGGAAAAAAAATTTCTGATCAAATGTACACTTTTTAACTTATTTGTTGAGTTAGTAGAGAATTCAAGGAAATGCTACCAATCACTTTAGATTACTGGGAATAATTATAATGAAATACACGTAACGATGAAACTGAACATGTCTGCTTCACTTATGAATTATACTCACTGATCTGAATTCGCTGCAAGTTTGTTATGTTCGTGAATTGTCTCCTGGACACAGTCTTCAAGCATTCGCACATGACTATCACTAGGACATAAAAAAGATACAGCAAACTTGAAGGAATAAACAGTAAGGGAAAAGATTAAAAACACTATTCAGCTGTATTATCTTGTTATCAATATCAAAAGTTCCGTCAATAAAGACTGTTTTTAGTATATTCATTCTTAACATCAAATGACTAGCTATAAAACAAGTGAGAAAAAAAGTCAAACTGAACTACGTTGTAACAGTCAAAACAGTTTTCAAAAAAAAAGAAAACACTAAAACAAAACAAAACAAAACCAGTTTTCACTAAGATGAGTCTTCATTCTAGAATTGGATAAATATAGCCTCAATAAAAAAGGCCAAAAAAAGGAAAAAGAAAGCAGAAAGGCCACTGGCAATGTTTTAATGTTAATATGTTGGCTATACTTTTTTAAATAAAAACTTCAGTAGGACATTAAAATCCCCTCAATAAAGAACTACTGTGATTAACATCTTACCTTTTTGCATTAGTAATGCAGATTATCCGTCCTCTATTTCCAACACGTTCTGCATTCTCCATGAGTAGAGTACGAGCCTCATGTTGGTACTCAGTAATTTTGCAGAGGGTTTCCACTGCTGCAACAAGACCATGAAGAATACTGCAGCATTCTGGATCTGCCCGAGGATTAGGAGGCCCAACAGCAGCTAATGCTGCCATTAGCTAAGTAAAAGGGAAAACAATTATGCTGACAAGAACATATGCAAGACAGACACAAAACATCACAAGAAAACTGCAGACCAATGTATCCTACGTACACATGGACACAAACATCCTTAATAAAATATTAGCCAAATATATAGCAACATATAAAAAAGAATTACATGTATATGTGATGACCAAATAGAATTGATCCCAGGAATGCAGAGTTGATTTAATATCCCAAAATCATTATACTATGCAGTATATCACGTTGATAAAATAAAAACCACATGATCATCTCCATAAACATAGAAACAGCATTTGACAAAATCCAAGACCCTTTCATGATAGAAAAACAACAAAAAAAAGGAATGAAAAAAAAACCACTCAAGGCCGGGTGTGCTGGCTCATGTCTGTAATCCCAGTACTCTAGGAGGCTGAGGTGGGTGGATCACTTGAGCTCAGGAGTTTGAGACTGAGCAAGAGCAAGACCCTATCCCTAAAACTATCTGGGGATTGCAGCAGGCACCCACAGTTTCAGCTACTTGGGAGGCTCAGACAAGAGGCTCACTTGAGCCCAAGAGTTTGAGGTTGCTGTGAGCTATGACAGCATGGCACTCTACCAAAGGGAAGGAAAGGGAAGGGAAGGAAGAAAAAGAACACTCAATTTATTTAGAACAGAAGAGAACTTCCTCAAGCAGATAAAGGGCACCTATGAAAAACCTACAGATAACATTATACTTAAAACTGAAAGACTAGGTACATTCTCCCTAATATCAAAAACATAAAGATGTCCACTCTCACTACTGCTATGCAAAACCATACTGGAGATTCTAGTTGGGGCAATTAGGAAAGAAAGAGACATATATAGGATAAAGATTAGAAAGAAAGTGGTAAAACTATCTCGATGTTGCTGAAAGTATGTCCTACATAGAATATCTTAAGGAATCTTCTAAAAAAGCTACCAGAACTAATAAACAAGTGCAGCAAAGTTGTAAGATATAAGATCCATAAAAACACCAATACTTGTATTTCTTTTCTTTTCTTTTTTTTTTTTTGAGACAGAGTCTCCTCATGTTGTACTCAGTAGAGTGCTGTGGCATCACGGCTCATAGCAACCTCAAAGTCTTGGGCTTAAGCGATTCTCTTGCCTCAGCCTCTCACGTAGCTGGGACTACAGGTGCCCATCACAATGCCCAGCTATTTTTTGGTTGCAGTTGCTTAGCTGGGCTGGGCTGGGTTCAAACCCACCACTCTCTGTACATGGTTGGTGCTATCACCACTGTGCTACAGGTGCTGAGCCATCAATACTTGTATTTCTATATACTTTCAGTGAACAATCTAAAAATGAAATTTTAAAAAATCCCACTTACAAGAGCATCAAAAAGAATACAATACTTAGGAATAAATTTAACGAAAGAAATGCAAAATTTATACTTTGAAAATTATAAAATAATGTTGAAAGAAATTAAAAGATCTAAATAAATGGAAAAACATTCCATGTCCATTGATTGGGGGATCATATCATATTGTTAAGATGTCAATATTATGGCTAGGTGCCTGTAGCTCAGCAGCTAGGGTGCCAGCTACACTAGGTCTGGTGGGTTCAAACATGGCCTGGGCCTGCCAAACAACTATAACAACTACAACAAAAAAATAGCTGGGTGCTGTGGTGGGTGCCTGTAGTCCCAGCTACTACTTTGGGAGGCTGAGGCAGGAGAATTGCTTAAGTCCAAGAGTTTGAGGTTGCTGTGAGCTATGATGCCATAGCACTCCACCAAGGGCAACATACTGAGGCTTTGTCTCCAAAAAAAAAAAAATGGCAATATTACCCACATTGATACATAGATTCAATAAAATCCCTATAAAAAATCTTACCTGACTTCTATATAGAAATTGACAAGCTCATTCAAATTCATATGGAACTGCAAGGGACCCAAAAGAGGCCAAATAATTTTGAAAAAGAACAAAATAAGAGGACTCATACTTTGTTTTCAAAACTTACTACAAATCAAGATAGTGTGGTACTGATGTATAGATCAACAGAAGAGAACTGAGAGTGCAGATATAAAACCATGGTCATGATCTAAAGTCAACTAATTCTAGACAAGGGTGCCAAGGACATTTAATGGAGAAAAGAATAGCCTTTTAAATAAATCAATGGTACAGGGACTAATGGATACTCAAATGCAAAAATAAAAAGTTAAACCCATAACGTACACTATATAGAAAAATAAACTCAAAACAGATCAAAGACCTAAAGTAAGAGCTTAAACTATAAAACTCTTAGAAGTGGATCAGGCACAGCGGCTCACACCTATAATCCTAGCACTCTGGGAGGCCGAGGCAGGTATATTGCTTAAGCTCAGGAGTTTGAGACCAGACTAAACAAGAGGGAGACCCTATCTTTACTAAAAATAGAAAAACTAGCCAGGCACACACCTGTAGTCCCAGCTACTTGGGAGTGAGGCAAGCCCAGGAGTTTAAGGTTCCTGTGAGCTGTGATGCCATGGCACTCTAGCGAAGGTGACAGCGTGAGACTCTGTCTCAAAAATAAGAAAATAAATAAAAAAGAAGATATGCTCTTTTTAATACAATTAAAAACTTTATAGCATATAGTAATATGTGAAAAAACCAAAATGTACAACTATGCATAGAATTGGTAACCACTTGTGCATGTAAAGGAAGAAATACTAATATTTTTTACTTACTTACATATACATAAAGATACTCTGGCAGGACCCATAAAAAACTAATAGTGGTGAGGTTACAAGTTAACAGAGATGTGCAGGTAAACTGGTTCTCAATAAAAAAACAAAAGCTTTGATTTGTCAATGTCTATGGTTAAGTCCCCCCACCACGGCCAACTTCAGCCTATAAATGGGAAGCTGGTAGAGATGCCCACACTCAGCTCTCCTTACCTGGTATGAGCAGGCTCTAGCATACCACTAACTGGAACAGGGGATGAAAAGTGGGAAACTTTTCAAGATACCCCTCTTACTTATGTATACACACAAGTCTATGTATGTGTACAACATGTGCATATATGTATAGATGTAAAATTTTATTTTAGCACAACATAAGTATTGCCTATTCATAAAAAGTGATCAAAAAAGAGAGAAAAATACTGTTTCTAAACTATAAAGTCCCTAGGATGTAAGAGAAGTTCAACAAAAAATTGCTTTTTAGGAAAGGAGTGCTGTAGTCCTAGAGAAAATAGCAGGAAAAAATCTTAACTTTTGGGGTCAGATTGACATGGATTAAAATTTTGGCCCTGGTCAATCTCTTCTGGCCCTTTTCCTAATCTGAAAATCAAAATCATAGGACCTGTCCCATACTAGTGTGTGACATTTTCAAATTTTATTTAATTTAGCCAAGATAAACAAGACCAAAACTCTTGAAGTCTGACAATTTTTAGTACAGGACAGAGTTACGGAAAGAGCTGTGGACCTATCTATATAAGTCAAACAACGGCTGGCCCCTGAGGGTCTCAGATCTTTGATCTGTGAAGACAAAGTTGAAGCAAAGGATGGCTAGGATCCTTCCAGCCCAGTCATTCCTCAATCAGTCTCTTCACTTGTTTCTCATGATTTCTCACAATAACTAGGGAAAGGAGTGACAATGATAACCAAAGACAAACATTCAATTTGTTACTACTGTCAAGACTATATATAATTTATACAAATGTCAATTCTTTTTATATGTTCTTGAATACCAATGATTTGCTACAGTTGCCTTCACAACTGGAGTGTTCTGTTAAGAATTTAAAAGCCATAAGGGATATAAGGTGCTTTCACCTTCAGAAAACAGACAGAAGCAGCAAATTCTTTTCAGATTAGCACACCTATCAAATGTACAACTTTACTGCACTGTAGACTGCACAGGTGCAACAAGGAAGATCTATACAAATTGTACCTATTTTTATTCATACACCATTAGAAAGGCTTCAAGCTTCTTTCACAGTACAGCTGAACCTCGAACAACTCAGGTTTGAACTGTGCAGATCCATTTATTCATGGATTTTTTCAACCAAACTTGGTTCCAAAATACAATATGGTGGAGACTTGACTTTTTTGGATGAGTGTCTGCAGGGTCAACTGCAGGACTTGAGTACCTGCAGATTTTGGTATCTGTGAGTAGTGCTAGAACCAATGCCCCACAGATACCAAGGGATGACTGCATTTCAAAAAGACAATACTGTGGTAATGTATGAAATTCTTTTTGTTTGAGACAAAGTCTCAGTTTGTCACCTTAGGTAGAGTGCCATGGAGTCACAGCTCATAGCAACCTCAAACTCTTGGGCTGGAGCAAACCTCTCACCTCAGCTTCCCAAGTAACTGGGACTATAGGCATGCACCACTACCTCAGCTTGTTTTTCTATTTTTAGTGGAGACGGAGTCTTGCTCAGTCTGGTCTTGAACTCTTGAGCTCAAGGAATCCACCTGCCTTAGCCTCTTAGAGTGCTAGGGTTACAGGTGTGAATCACTGCACCCAGCTTGAAATTATTTTTTCAGGTTAATGAAAAAATATTAAGAACATTCTGAAGTGATAGAAGTACAAAGCCAAGCCAATAAAAGCCTACCCTCTGGGCTCAGTGCCTGTGGTTCAAGCGGCTAAGGTGCCAAGGCACTCTACCCAGGGTGACAGCTTGAGGCTCTGTCTCAAAAAAAAAAAGCCTACCCTCTGAGTGAATTACCTGAAAAAAAGGAAAGATTAGATACGTTTAGATATTGTAATACTAATCACAAACATTCCAGTACCAAACACTACAATAAACACATTTTTAAGAAGTGTTCCATTTAAATCTCAACTCCAGTGGGATTATTTCCATTGTAGAGCATCCACTCACAGAAAAATTATAATGTGAAATAATTCAAATAACATATTCAAATATTTTACTACTGCCTTTCATGTGGCTCATTTTAATCAGTGAAGAACCTACAAGACTCAAGTCTTCTGTCCAACTAATGGCAAAGAACATAAGCGATCACAAACTCAAAATCCTTAGGCAAGTAAGGTTAACAAAACATAAATTTAATGAATTGAGCAGAAGTTTATCTCTGCTCTCTCCACTAAAACCAGAATGAAGGAATTTAACTTTTAAGAAGCACAAACAAAAAAAGAAAAAGAAAAAAGAATAAACCCACAAACAAAATTGAAGAGGATGGAAGAGGAGGCAACAAGAGAAATGTCAACAAGAATGTATAAAAATAGATGAAGTGGGATGAATTTAACAGAACAGATTAAGCCAAAATCAAAGTGTCTATAGGGGGAAAGGCATAAAGATATAGCCTGAAGAATCCAGTAGACGTCCAAGAAATGGAGGCACCAAAGACCACACAAAGCAGGATGAAGCAAGATACTGAAAACTGAAAAGTCAGTTTAAGGAGCAACTTGACTCCTAGATCATACTCACACCCCACCGCTCCCCAACTCCCACAGACACAGAATCCTATTCCTTGGAGGAACTGAACCAGAAAGGTACCAAGCATGGAGACCTTTCACAAAGCACAGCAGACAATAAGGGTAAGACAGGTAAGTATCAAACCAGTACCGTCCAACAGAATTTTCTGTGGTGATGGAAATGTTCCCCAGTACAGAAGCCACTATTTATGTGTGGCTTATTGAGCATCTGAAACATGACTAGTGCTACAGAGAAACTGAATCTTTAATTGTATTTAATTTTAATTAATTTAAATTTAAATAAGCCACATGTTCCTACTAGCTATTACATTTAGACAGCAAAGTACAAAAACAGAAAGATTAAACACAACTTCAAAGTCTGCCTAGTGAATGGAAAAAACTACCACCCTCCCCTACCTCCCAGAAGGCTGACAACTAAGTTGATATCATGCAGGCAGAGAATGAAAGAGGTGCTCTGGAGACCCTGAAAGTCCCCAGAGAAATGATCTGGCATCTCTGACATTCAGAATTCCCCAGTGAAAACAACTGTCTTAAACCACAGTGGAATCCAGAGTAATACCAATCCCACAACATGTAGATTTTGCTATTTAGTGCCTTGCTTTTGAATAAGACTGCATAGCTCAATATCACCAAGCATTTAAGAAAAGCCTCAACAGGAAAAGAATTCTGAAAACACACAGGGCGCAAAAGAAAACTTCAAATTATTTATAGTTAATACCCTCAGGTAAAAAGATGTATACCCATAAAATAAACGAATATGACAAAAATGAACATAATCAGTAAGTAAAACTTCTTGTAAGCTAAAAGTATAATCAAATAAGTGGTTCCATACATGTTTAAAGATTAAAAGTAGAACAACAATGAAACGATCAGTGAGAAAAATAAGGAATTTAACCCAAGAGGTCCAATATCACACTTAGAGGTATTCCAGAAAGACACAGAACACAGAGATAACATTATCAGAGAAACAATATAGGGAAATTTTCCTGAACTGGAGAATATTAGACCTAGCACAATTAGATAAACAAAAAGATCAACATCAACTCATATCACTGAGAAATTTCAAAACATGAAGGAGGAAAGAAAAGAATCTAAAAGCTTTTATTAAACTGGACCTCTTAACAACATGGGATGTTGTATCACAGTGGTGTGCGTAATGTCTCAAAATTTTGAGGAAAAAGTTACCTCCAACATGGAATGTCTGTAACTCAAAAATTCTATCAGGTAATATGATAATGATGACAGGGTAACTTTTGGGAAATCCAGAGGTTACACTCTATACCAAAACAAAAGATCACATAAAGAAAAAAAGAGAAAAAAAAGGATCTGAAAAATAAGGAGGACAGTGACAGCAGTGAAGTGCGCTGAAAAAGCAGCCAATTCTACTGCAGCAGGAGACTGTGCTCCAGAAGTTCTTCAGGGAGTGAAACAAAACCAAAACAAATCAAATTACTATGTTACCTAATGTAAATATGTTACCTATATGTAAAAATGTTACCTATAATCAAATTACTATGTTACCTAATGTAAAAATGTTACCTATAATAAAAATATTGGACGGTTTTGTAGAGACATGAGGAAAAGCAGCAACAAATATTCAGAAAACTAAGAAATGAAGAAAAAAGGTAATGATAAATTTTAGGAATAAACAGAAAGTTACACAAGGAAATAATCACACATTACTACTTGGCTGAGCAGTGAATTGCACTTTATGTAGACATTATAATGCAAACGCGGAATTTTGAACTAACCCCAAATTCTGATACAACACTACTGAGAAAATAAAAGAGGCAAGCCTAGAGGCATGGGGGAAAAACATAAAAGAGGTATCCTCACTGACAATAATGATAAATACTAATAGATTATGTTTAAACTGAGAAGTCAAGAAATAGGAGTAATAACATGGTATTTAGCAACATGGTAGTAAATACCAGAACAGCTAAAGAATTGGAAAGTGTGCTAGGGGGGTAGGACAGGAGTAGTGAAAGACTGAATGAAGACAGGTGTTTCTCTTTTAGTATCACTTGGCATTTTAAAACTATATGCAAATATTACAGTGATTAAAAACTTTACATTTAGTTAACTTTTAAAAATGGCCACATATCAAAATTTAACCATACCTCCTGCAAATTTTGGTCTTCTTGAGTCCAAGAATTTAAAACGTGTGCTCCAGAGTCACTCACAATAAAATTTACCTAATAGATGTGAAAGAAGCAATCAGTATTCAACTTTAATTTCACTCAATCATCATATCATATTTTAAAATGTGAAATTTCTAACACTAGTTTGATTAATTCATTCATTCTGTAGTTACAGCAGTGGTTTTGAACCTTCCTAATGCCACAACCCTTTAATACACTTCCTCATGTTGTGGTGACCGCCAACCATAAAATTATTTTCATTGCTACTTTGTAACTGTAATTTTGCTACTGTTACGAATCGTAATGCAAATATCTGATATGTAGGATGTAGTTAGGCGACCCCTGTGAAAGGGTCATTCCACCCCCAAAGGGGTCGCAAACCACAAGTAGAGAACTGCTGAGTTATAGAATACCTGTGTGAGTGGTGGCTCACGCCTGTAATCCTAGCACTCTGGAAGCTGAGGCTGGTGAATTGCTTGAGCTCATGAGTTCAAGACGAGCCCAAGCAAAAGTGAGACCCTATCTCTACTAAAAATAGAAATCTGAGGCTCAGCGCCTGTAGCACAGTGGTTATGACACCAGCCACATACACCGAGGCTGGCAGGTTCAAACCCAGCCTGGGCCAGCTAAACAATGACAACTGCAACAAAAAATAGCCAGGCACTGTGGCAGGCGCCTGTAGTCCCAGCTACTTGGGAGGCTGAGGCAAGAGAACTGCTTAAGCCCAAGAGTTTGAGGTTACTGTGAGCTGTGATGCCACCGCACTCTACAGGGCGACATGAGACTCTGTCTCAAAAAAAAAAAAAAATAGAAAAACAGAGGCAAGAGGATCGCTTGAGCCCAAGAGTTGGAGGTTACTATGAGCTGTGACGCCACAGCACCCTACCCAGAGCGACAGTGTGAGACTCTGTCTCAAAAAAAAAAAAAAAATACACATGCCAGGTGCCACACTTGGCCCTGGGGATATGGGAATACAGTGATGAGTAAAACAGTTCTGTGATTCACAATGTGGGAAAAGTCAGGGGTGGGAAATGTACTAAGACAGAGGGCACTGGAGGGAGAATACGAACAAATGAACAAGATAATTTTAGAGAGTGATAGTGGCTATAAAGAATAAGCTGGTTAGCTACTTCACATTGATGGTCAAAAAAGGGCTTTCTATAGAAGCAGCAACTGAGGAGAATCCAAAATGACTAAAAGAAACCAACCACTGTATAAACAAGGCATACAGAATTCCAGGTACACCAAACATAAAACCCAAAGGTCTCCACCTTAAAAGGCAGGCAGAGGGGTAGGAGATGAGCTCAGAGAAATAGGCAACAGCCATATCATATAGGGAACTGAAAATCAAAATAATGAATTTGAGGGGGGCGCCTGTGGCTCAAAGGAGTACGGCGCCAGCCCCATATGACAGGGGCGGGTTCAAACCCAGCCCTGACCAAAAAAACCCCCCAAAAACCAAAACCAAAATAATGAATTTGAAATTTATGTTTTAAAATAAAATGCAAGTTATAATCTATCAGGTAAGACGATAATGATGACAAGGAACATATTAGGCCTGTAATCCTAGCACTGCAGGAGGCCAAAGTGAGTGGATCCCTTGAGCTCAGGTGTTCAAGACTAGCCCAAACAAGATTGACACCCATCTCTAATAAAAACAGAAAAGATAGCCAGGCTTTGTGGCAGGTGCCCATAGTCCCAGCTGCTTGGGAGGCTGAGGTAAGAGGACTGAGCTATGACTACACCGCATTCAACTCCAGAGCAACAGAGAAAGACTCTTGTCTAAAAAAATAATAATAATTAAAAAAATCTAATATATAAACTTTTCCCCTACATGTCTGTGAAATACTAATTTTCCTTCCCCCAAAAAAGTATTGCTCTTCTCTCCTAAAGCTTATGTAATAAAGAACTATTTTACTGGCCACTAAACTTAAATTATCTACTTTCAGTCTCAAAGGAAGGAGGTGTTATGCTTACATGGGAAAAAACTGAGGTCTGGAGGGAATCAGAAAAATCACAAAGATCAAAGTCACACCACTGGCAGCTAATGATGTCAGGATCTGCACTTAAGCCTCCACCCTAACTCACTATGTTAAATTTCCTCCCGATTACGTATTTTTTCTTTTACATATTATGCATAAAAATTTAAAGACTTATTTTAATTTGGAATGTCTGAATGTATTTTAGATTCTCTTCACTGTTTCTGTCCTACCTTTGCCACTCAAAGAAATTAGCTAAGTCTCAGCCTATGCTGCTCCAAGTAAGACAAAAAAGCAAATCATCCACTTAGCACTAACCAAATGCTACTCCCAGAATAAGACATTTAAGATAGTTTAATAAAGTGGGGGCTGTGGCTCACACCTATAAGGTGGATCTCTTAAGCTCCAGAATTCGAAGGCAGCCTGACCAACAGCAGGACCCCATCTCTACTAAAAATAGAAAAACTAGCTGGGCATTGTGGCCAATGCCTATAGTCCATCAGCTACTTGGGAGGCTGAGGCAAGAGAACTGCTCAAGCCCAAGTCTAAGGTTGCTATGAGCTATGATGACACCACAGCACTCTACTCAGGGTGATGGAGGAGACGCTGTCTCAAAAAAAGAAAAAAAAATGGGCCAGGTGCAGTGGCTCACCTGGGTGGACTGCCTGAGTTCACAAGTCCGAAACCAGCCTGAGCCAGAGTGAGACCTTGTCTCTGAAAATAGTCAGGGGTTGTGGTGGGCGCCTATAGTCCTAGCTACTTGGGAGGCCGAGGAAAGAGAATCGCTTAAGCCCTGGAGTTTAAGGTTGCTGTGAGCTATGACGCCATAGCACTATACCTTCTACCATGGCTGACAAAGTGAGACTCTGACTCAAAAAAAAAAAAGGTAACTTTAATGCTTGGAATTGCTATCATCCATTTCTGCTTATTGGTAAATAATTTCCCCTTAGCATTCTTCAAAGCATTTCTTTCTAATATGGCCATATTCTATAGCAGCAAATAGCCAGCCTGTTGTTAGCTGCTATTATTATTGGCCCCTATTAAATAATCATAATATATTAATCCCAAAGAGCAGTTTTATGTGCATTTTTAAGTAGTAAACATTTATAAATCTAACCTATCACAAATTCACAATGCCAAAATTGTATCTGTGCACTTAAGTACAACCTCAAAACCATGATTTTGTTTGTACTTCATACTCACCAGCTTTTTGAAAGGAAATATGTCATACATTATTCTACAATACTCCATGGAAGATTCTACTGAGCAAGTCCACAATGATTTAGATATAGGGGCCAAAGGAATGATTCCTTGAGTCCTATTCTTCACCAGCATGTCAAACTCAACATGCTGTCTGCAAGATTCTGCCATGTAAGGGCAGTGATCCACAACAAACACTGTTTTATGAGATTCAGAAAAAATCTTCATTTTGTTTTAACCTGGAAGGGGAAAAGCATATTAACCAAATGTTTATACATAACACTTACTATCTTAAATTATTTCTAATATTCTCATGAAGACTGTCTTTTCAAGAAGATTTGGTAGGGAACATGAATAATGTATTCAAAGAAATGTATGGGACAAGACAAGATTTTTTTTTTTTTGAGACGGAGCCTCAAGCTATCCCCCTGGGTAGAGTGCCATGGCATCACAGCTCACAGCAACCTCCAACTCCTGGGCTCAAGCGAGTCTCCTGCCTCAACCTCCCAAGTAGCTGGGACCACAGGCGCCCGCCACAACGCCTGTCCATTTTTTGGTTGTAGCCATCATTGTTGTTTGGCAGGCCCGGGCTGGGGATACGAACCCCCCACCTTAGGTGTATGTGGCTGGCGCCTTAGCCGCTTGAGCCACAGGCGCCCAGCCGACAAGACAAGATTTAACGGGATCACAACCAGAAAGTAACTTGCACAGATTTAAGGAATGAACTACTCTATACTAGGGTATCACTCTACCAGACCCGGGCAAAACCGTAGTCCATACATGTTTTCTTGCTTTTTGAATGAACTTAAAACTGTTACAATAAAACATTTTCACATACATTGTATCTGATTCTCTTACATTCACGAAACATAACAAATGGCAAATACTCTTCAAATACACTTTTGATGATTCTTGCTAATTAACATGAATCACATATCACAATCAACCCCTAAGCCAGCATTTTTGGGCTTTCCTCCATAAAAGTCTTTCAAGACCTCTAAAAGGTGGATGGGGACTGGGAAGAACTGCAAAAGGAAAGGCCAATACATGATAAACATTTCCTAAGATAACTACATATCGAATTCTTGCATTAGGATAAAACCCCCAAATTCCCCCTCCCTCTTAGCTTTTCAAACACCGCAGTAATTTACCATGTAGACCAGAAAAAGTTAGTTGCTACCATCACACTGGTGCAGAAGTAGTTTCAAAACTTTTTCTTATAAAAACAGAGCATATGGTACTCCCTTGCTTCGCTAATAGAATCTTATACTGAATAGACAATCCACATTTGAAAAGCACATGGTAAGCAGAGCAAAAGTGTTCATCAAAACTATGTACAATCCAGCTATTTTCTTTTGCTTTCAAACTCCTCTCCCCTTCATGCAAAACTCTCTTTGAGAAGCAACCTTCAAGAGTCCAGAATCTAGACACTTCGCGGGAGGGTGGGGGGTGGAAAGTACAAGGTGAGTGGATAGGGAAGATCTCGGGATCGAGGTTCGCTTACTTTCGTGCCTGGTCCTGCAGTGAAAACGAACAGAGGCTATGAATCACAGCCTCTCGGGAAAAGGCTGCTGGCGGGGTGGGGAGAGTCAGCGCACAGTCAGGAGTGTCTGGTGGCATAGACTGGGGACTGTGCTTTCCCCACTCATCTCCTAACACACCGGTCCTTCCCAGGCTTCCCAAATACGGAGCGCGCGCGTGCGCGTGCACACACTCACATACTGAGGCTCGCGCGTGCGCAAAGCACTCTTCCACTGCACCCCTCCGCAGCTCCCTTCCCCTCTCAGAGGGCCCGACGCCCAAGTCGCCGACCAGGAAGAGGGCGGGGCCAAGGAGGAAAAAAATGCCTCCGCCCCTCGAGCTTTTCTATCAGCTAATTTTCCCAGTCACCCGTTTGGGAAGAACGATCTGGGCAACCTACAAGCCTCCCCAACAGCGAAGTACCAACCACAGCGCGGGCTAAACTAGCCACAGGCCCCTAAACGTAGAAGGGCCCACCCACCCGAGCTCCATTTCTCGGTCTCTCCACCCAGGCCGGTTTCCCTCGGAAAAACTCGCGAGATTTTGCGAGAGGCCGAGCGAAAGCCCGGGTGTGGATAAAGAGGGAGGGACATAGAAGGTCCCGCCCCGACCTCGCGCGCAAATCAGCGAGTGGTCTTCTGTGCCCTACGGTAACGCAGGGAAAGAAATCTCGCGAGGCTGGAGGGCTCTGGGAGCGCTGATCGAAGGCGGTCAGCGGAGGTTTCCCCAGTGCGGGTGATGGGGTAGAGTCCCGCTGGCTTCCCGGCGACTCTTCTCCAGTTACTGTCTGGTTATGCGTTTGCTCGCTGAAGAGGCCGAATAGGGCGCGGAGTCTTCTTCCCTTGAATGAGTAGGTCCAAGTTGGTAGAGGGTTTGAGTCCTAATCGCTACAGCTGACGGCTGCGAGGGATTGAGAGCCGAGTAAGTGGAATGAAGCCAGGGAGGGGAGCGGGTGTAGGCGAGTCAAAGCTTCCTTCCCTTGGGCCGCTGGGTCCTGTGGTCTCTTAAACTACCGGCGCCTGCCCCTGGCCTCTCCCTGCCGCAGGCTCGCAGCTTCGGGGAGCCGGACTCCCCCTGCCCTCGGCTCTGAGCTCTTTCCGGAACGGAGGTGCGGAAAGTTTAATGGAAAGCCTCGGTGCTAACCCTGTGCACACTCCTTCCGAATGCTTTCTCTCTGCCTTACTTATCCGGGGAGCTCATCACTGGGAGGGCTGCCCTTTTGAGTTTACCTCTGCCGCATTTGACAAAGATAACCATTCCCTCTTTCCTGTTCTCCAAGGGTTTCCCTGTTTTTCTGGTTTTCTTCCTGGCTTTCTCCTGTATCCCATCTCTAATAATGGGATCAGTATCTGCCCTATCCAAAGTGGAAATCTAGGAATCAGCCTTGGTTCTGCGTTTCCACTCACATTGCCCTATATTATTCTTTAGATGGAATTGTTGCTGTTGCCATCCCCCCGCCGTTTCCCCATCATCTTTTCCTAGGATTATTCTGAAATACATTATCTGTTTATGTCTCTCTTTCCTTTAAACTTTTTAGGAACCGTATTGCTGACATAATCAAGTCCTATTTGTTAAACACATCATACAGGACCTTTTACCGTTTACCCCAATCCATTTAACCGTTTTAGTGTCATCTTGTTTTCCCTCCAAATACTTTTAACATTCAACCATACCAGATTATTGGCATGCGCTTTCCTAACTATACATTTGTGTGTGCTGTACCACCTGTCTAGAATGCTTATCATCCTGACCTCTTTGTTTTACCACCTACCAAAACCCAATACATAAATCATTGTCTTCTCAGACTCCCCCACGAGACATGGATATCCCTGTTCTCCCAAAGCTCTTGAAACAGTTCTTCTGCAGTATTTATTAGGTTGTATTATCTGTTCACATATCTTTTCCTCTTGCTAATTTGAGTTTGAGTCCAGAATCATTTCTTATTTATTATTGAAACAAAAGCTAATCCGTTGCTCAGCACATCGCAAGCATTGTTTGTGTATGCATATGTACGTATCTTTATAATGTAATACTTCTAAAGACTTCACCATAGGAGTTCTTAGTCCCTTAAAATCATAATTTTAGAACCACAGGTACTTTGTATATTGGCTTAA
>NW_003852452.1:6516256-6517892 GCF_000181295.1 Otolemur garnettii
GAGTTTGAGGTTGCTGTGAGCTGTGATGCCATGACACTCTACCAAGGGTAACAAAGTAAGACTCTGTCTCATAAATAAGTAAATAAATAAATAAATAAAATATGCATAATGGCAAAAAACGACAATGCTTTTAAATGATTTTGTGTTTCATTATACTAGTATATGTTTTTGTTGGTCTTTTGTTTTTAACTGGAAATCCTCTTTTGACTGGTATCCGTATATATTTGAAAACTACTGGGATGTGTGCGAGAGAAATATTTTAGACCGTAGACAGGGCTTGGTGTGTGTACATTCATCCAACTCTTCCACTGGCTCCCTGTCCATAGGTTAGAAGTAACTGGTTTAGATAATGTTAGTTCCTTCTTGAACTGTTTTAACTGTTTGAACATATGTTTATGCAATGTATATTTAGCCACAATTCTGAGGGATCCTGTGTAATTTTTAAAAAATCCTCCAGTGTCCTTACGTTCAAATCTGTTCCTTCTAATTTTAAAAATTCATTTTCTTCAGAAAGTTTCTTCATTAAGCTCCAAACATTTATTCATTCCACCATTTTCAAGGACAGCGAAGATATATGTTTCCAAATATAGTGGTATGCATTACTATATAAAAATAGGATCCACATTTTTATATGCAGTTTATATGTGTTCTTTCTTGATCTCTTAAGATTATAAGTTTATATGACTTGTGGGACTTAAGTTATATGCCTTAACTATGCCTTTTTAATTTTTCTATTTCCATATATACCAGTTAATATTAACTATACTAATTAACATTAGAGCCACCTGCCTGAACAATAAAAAATTTTAAACTAGATTGTTAACATTTAAAGACACATCTGTGTATTTCTGTGTAAGTCTAGCTGTAAGAATACTGAATTTTTACAGCAGGAAAACAGAAGAAGGACTTGACTTTCTTTAAATAAAATTTTCTTAACTAAAATCTGAAAGTAAACAGCTGGCAGTTGCTGTCTTGGGTGGGTGGTGGTTTCTCTTTTATCAGCAGCAGAATGTTCTGAGCCTTCTGCCAGGAGTCTGACTGCAAATGTCTTTGGGTGGTAAAGTGGGCGAGAATGTGGCTAATGCAAAAAAGGAAAAAGCCAAAAGGAAAAAAAAAATCCACTTCCTTTAAAAAAAAAAAAAAAAAAACTCACCTGTCATTTGGACCTACCTACAGAAAATAATGTTAAGTATTTTGTGGCTAGCTAAGACAAGCACTATAAGAATAGGCAGATGAATTTAGAATTCTCCTTTTTTACTGGAGTATACAGTTGGAAACTTGTTAGAGAGTTTGGAAAATCCTCCTCCCACTTAAGAGCCAAAAAAAAGAGCACAATGATTTTCCAAAAAAGATGGCGAAGTTAAATGCATATTATAAAATATTTTAAACTTTTCTGTGGTTTCACATGCAGGAAATGAACATGCAAGTTTATAGAAGCTGTGTCACTGTTTTTCTGAAGTGCTAATAAAATTATGCTTTGAGTTACCTGTCATTTATACTTCCTCTCCCTGAGTGGATGTTTTCATAGTTACATAACAGATTTTATATGTAGTTCACTTTGACAGTAATATTTCATCATGCAGTCTGGAGAAGGAAAGTTTTTTAAAGTGGTTTAATTATAAATTAGAAGCCAATC
>NW_003852452.1:6518269-6519803 GCF_000181295.1 Otolemur garnettii
TGGCTTGGAATGAAATTTTTTAATATCTTGGACGTTCCATTTGTGGGAAAGAGTCAGGAATTTGCTTTGTTTTTCTACCTAAGGACATGAAAATGGTTTTTATATAGGTAAAAACTGAACAAGGCCCTGGAGATCCAGGTTGGCTCGAGAATAGAACACTAGACTGGGGATCAGAAGTTCTATTTCTATATTAGTTCTTCGCTTTCTTCACAGCACAGTCATTTGGCTCTTTATATAATATTTGGAATCCTTGAATCTGTTTCCTTATTAGTAAGATGGGAATAACACTTGTTCTCTCGTCCAAATGACAATATAAAGTAGTAAGTTCCTTAAGCTCAAAAAGCTATCAATGGTTGGAATTAATTAAAATTATTTCCTAGCAGTTTGATTTTACTCTAGAATACTCTAGAGATCAATTGGGATTGAACTAGGTTAGGGAGAAGGCAAAGAATAGGTAAACAATTTTGAAGAAGAAAATAATGACTTGCCACATCAGATAGTTTATTTTACAACTATTGCATTTGAGGCAATGTACAATTGTTATAGAAAAAGATGAACAGCTATTTTATGAGACGGACAAGTTACTACTGTGCTAAGGTGAAATAGCCTTTTAATAAGGGTGTGATGGATCACATTCTTATCATATTTTTTATTGTATTTCTCTAATACCTAATATGTTGAACATCTTTTCATGTTCTTACTTGCCATCCTATATGTTTTTGATTAAGTGGTAAAGTCTTTTGTTTCTTTTTTAATGGATTATTTTCTTGTTGGGAGTTTTGAAAGTAAAACTCCCAAAGTGCTTGAATTAGAGGCATGAGGCAACACAGGTGGCCTCTGCTTTTTTTTTTTTTTTTGCTTGAGACAGAGTCTCACTAATGTTGCCCTCAGTAGAGTGCTCTAGTGTCATAGCTGACAGCAACTTCCAGCTTTTGGGCTCAAGTGATTCTCTTACCTCAGCCTCCCGAGTAGCTAGGACTACAGGTGCCTGCCACAATACCTGGCTTTTTTGTTTGTTTGTTTTGTTTTAGCAGGCCCGGTCTGGGTTTGAACCCCCCAGCCCTGGTGCTTATGGTTGGCGTCCTACCCAATGAGCAATGGGCACCACCCCTCTGCTGGGTTTTGATTGGAAATCATATTAAATCCGTAAAACAGTTGTGGAAAAGTGATATTGTACTATGTTGTCTTCCTATCCATGGAACACACACTGTTTTTCCATTTATTTAGGCCCTCTTTCATTTTTTTATTAGCATTTTGTAGTCATCAGCAAACAGATTCTGCATGTATTTTGTTTCATCTATGCCCTCCAAATTTTTATTTTTCAGCTATTTTTATTTTATTTACTTATTTATTTTGTATTAAATCTTAGTTGTGTACATTAATGCAATTATGGGGTACAATGTGCTGGGTTTATATGCAATTTGAAATACTTTCATGAAACTGGTTAACATAGCCTTCACTGCATTTTCTTAGTTATTGTGTTAAGACATTATATTCTACACTTAGTAGATTTAACATGTACCCTTGTAAAATG
>NW_003852452.1:6521399-6522680 GCF_000181295.1 Otolemur garnettii
ATATGCTTTTTTCTTTTTCTATCCTTACTGCCCTCATATATTAAACAAGCTTGTTGGCTGGGGATATCATTGCCTTATTGCTGTAGGTCTTTTGGAAATGCCTTCTCGGTTTGAGAAAATCCTGTTCCAGACATCGTGTGCAGAAAATTTTTGTTATGAAAAGATGTTTAATTTTTTTCAAACACACCAATTCATGTGATCAAGGGGTTTTCTTCTTTAGTAGGTTACACTGATCTTTGAATATTGAGACAGCCTTCAATTCTGGAATAAACCCTACTTGATCTTACAGTGTGTTACTCTTTATATGTTGCTGAATTTGAGTTGCTAATATTTTCTTGATGATTTTTGCACTTAATGTTCATGAAAGATATGTGGTTTTCTTTTTTTATATACTGCCTTTGGTATCACTAAGGCTGCTATTGTTTTGTGAGTTTGGATGTACGGGTAATCTCTTTACTTCTATTTTCTTGATGAGATTGTGTAATATTGCTATTATTTCTTCTTTAGTAGAATTTGCCATTGAAATCATCTGGGTCTGGAGATTCTTTGGAGAAAATGTTTAATTATAAGTTCAAATTCTTAATAGTTATAGGACTATTACAGAATAATCTATAGGATCTTAATAGTTATATAACTCCAATACCAATCAGTTATAGGGTTGTTAACAATTATCTCTTTCATCATGTATGACTTAATGTAGTTTGTGATTTTCGAGAAACTAGTCCATTTCACCTAAATGATCCAGTTCCAATGTATGGAATTTATTCTTGTATTCATTAGTCTTTAAATGGATTTTTTTGTTTTTTGAGACAGTGTCTCACTATGTTGCCCTTGGTAGAGTACTCTGGCATCACAGTTCACAGCAACCTCTAACTCTGGGGTTAAGCTATTCTCTTGCCTCAGCCTCCCAAGTAGCTGAGACTATAGGCTCCTGCCACAACACTCAGCTACTTTTTTGTTGTAGTTGTCATTGTTGTATAGCAGACCAGGGCCAGCCTTGGTGTATGTGACCGGCATCCTAACCACTGAGTGACAGGTGCCAAGCCATCTCTTTAAATGAATTAAAGGTCTGCAGTGATGCCCCTACTTTCTTTCCTGACATTAGTAATTTATTTCTTCTCTTCTTTTCTTAACCAGTTTTGCTCAAGTTTTTCCAACTTTATTAATCTTTTCAAAGAATTAGCTTTTGGTTTTACTGTTGATTTTCTCTGTTGCTTTCCTGTTTTCAATTTCATTGATTTCTCCTCCTCAGTTCCTTATTTACTTTGTGTTTATTTTGCT
>NW_003852452.1:6523053-6523742 GCF_000181295.1 Otolemur garnettii
TGGGGATTCGAACCCGCCACCTTAGGTGTATGTGGCTGGCGCCTTAGCCGCTTGAGCCACAGGCGCCGAGCCCTGATTTTCTAAATATAATCATTTGATGCTATAAATTTCCATCGAAGTACTGATGTGCATGTATGCCAGAATTCTTGATATTTTGTATTTCTGTTTATTTAGAACAAAACATCTTTTAATTTCCAGAGACTTCCTTATGACTCTTGGATTATTTAGAAGCGTGTTGTTTAACTTAGCAGTCCCCAAACTTTTTGGCATGAGAGACTGGTTTCTTAGAAGGCAATTTTTCCATGGATGGGGGGCCCAGGGGGACATGGGCATGGGGAGAGCGTTAGATCCTCACAAGGAGCATGCAGCCTAGAT
Source organism: Otolemur garnettii (assembly GCF_000181295.1). Taxonomy (NCBI): domain Eukaryota; kingdom Metazoa; phylum Chordata; class Mammalia; order Primates; family Galagidae; genus Otolemur; species Otolemur garnettii. The sequence continues at coordinate 6,523,429 of NW_003852452.1, forward strand.
CCCTCCCACGTGCAGTTTGTTTACAGTAGGGTTTATGCTCCCGGGAGAATCTAATGACATAGGTGACCTGATAGGAGGTGGCGGTCAGGCAGTGATACTGGCCATGGGGAGCGGCTATAAATACAGATGAATTTTCCCTTGCTCACCCACTGCTCAATTCCTGCTGTGCAGTCCAGTTCCCAACAGGACAGAGACCGTACAGGTCTACCACCTGGGGTTTGGGAACTGCAAATTTAACTTAGGAATGTTTGGAGATTTTCTTGTGATCTCTCTGTTATCTATTTTAGTTTAATTTCATTATGGTCAGAGAAGGT
>NW_003852452.1:6523773-6525914 GCF_000181295.1 Otolemur garnettii
TTTAGTCTTTGTGTACAAGTTTTGTTGATGGTTGAGAAAGGAGTGTTGAAGTTTTCAGCAATAAGTACGGATATGCCTGTTAATCCTTTTAATTCTTCAGTTTTGCTTTGTGTATTTTGAAGCTCTTTACATAAGTGTATATGCCTTTAGGATTCTTAGGTCTTCTTGGGGAATTGACCCTTTTATCATTATATAATGCTCCTCTGTCCTCAGCAATTTTCTTTTCTCTGAATTCTACTTTGTCTAATATTTATTTAGCCTCTTTACCTCTTTTTTCTAATATAGCACTGAAATATATAATTCACTTACCATACTATTCACCCATTTTAAGTGTGTAATTTGATGATTTTTAGCATATTCATGGAGTTGTGCAACCATCACCAAAATCAATTTTAGAACATTTCACAAAAACAAATGCTGTGTTCATTTCCATTCCCCCTAGCTCTCCCCACTCTCCAGCCTTAAGCATCCACTAATCTACTTTCAGCCTGTGTGGACTGTCTCTCATGGACATTTCCTATAAATGGAATCATGTAATATGTTGTCTTTTGTGGTTGACTTCTTTCACTTAGCATAATTTTTTTCAGTGTTTGTCTATGTTGTAACGTGGATCAAGACATCATCCCCACTTACTTTTCTTGCTGAATACTTCACTGTTTGAAAAGACCATATTTACTCATTCATCATTTGATGGACACTTGGGTTAATTCTGCTTTTTGGCCATTAAGAAGAATATTGCTACAGACATTCATGTACAGTTTTTGCATTGACTTGTTTTCATTTTCTTGGTGTGTGCTTGCAAGTGGACTTTTTGCTGAATTGTGTGTTTAACTTTTTTTTTTTTTTTTGGGCTGGAGCTGGGTTTGAACCCACCACCCTCAGCATATGGGGCCAGCGCCCTACTCCTTGAGCCACAGGCACCGCCCCATGTGTTTAACTTTTCAAGCAACTGCCAGACTGTTTTCCAAAGTAGGTTGTACCATTTGACATTCCCAGCAGCAGTTTATGAAGGGGGCAGAGTCTCCATATCTTAGCCAACATTTTTTATCTGTCATTTTTTTCTAGCTATGCTAGTAAGTGTACCTCGTTGTGGTTTTGAATTGCATTTCCCTTGTGGCTAATTATGTCGAGCATGCTTTCATGAGGATATGAGCACTCTGACTGTCTTTTTTATTTTTTTGAGACAGAGTCTCACTATGTCACCCCCTGGTAGAGTGCTGTGGGAACACTCTTGGGCTCAAGCAATTCTCTTGCCTCAGCCTCCCTAGTAGCTGGGACTACAGGCCTGACTATTTTTGTTGTTGTTGTTGTTTGTTTGTTTAGCAGGCCCAGGCTGCGTTTGAACCCACCAGCCCTGGTGTACATGGCCAGTGCCCTAACCACTGAGCGTGGATGCCGAGCCTCTAGCTTTCTTTTGATTAGTATTTATATAGTGTACCCTTTTTCATCCTTTTACTTTATCCTACCTATATCATAGTTGAATATATCTATTTGAGTTTCATATAAATGACATGTAGTTGGGTCCTCCTTTTTAATTCTCATAATCCATCTTAATCTATGTGTTGAAAACCTACAGATTTGGTGAAATTATTAATGCATTTGTATTTTGGTCTAACATTTGTTTTCTGTTTGTTCCTTCAGTATTTTGTTCCTTTGTTTTACCTTTTGGAGGTTTATTTTGATTAATCTATTGTGTGTTTTTTTACTACGTGTAGTTATTTTAGGGGTTTCTTTAAGAATTATATGAAAAAATTTAAACATCTACTTACAATGGATAGTTTTACAAGTTTAAGTGAAATGTACAAATCTTATATTCTCCCCCTTTATGTTTTAGTTATATATTTCCTCTACATGAATTAAAAATCTTAGCAGAAATTGTATATAAAACCAGCATATTGTATCCCATGACTGCATTAATGTACACAGCAATAATTTAATGAAAAAAGGAAAAAAAATCTTAGCAGATAAAATTACAATTCTTGTTTCCAAATGTGATACACTTTAAAGAATTAAAGAGAATATTTACCTAGATGTTTATAATTTCCTTGCTCTTCCCTCATTCCTGATGCTCTAAATTTCCTTCTGATGTCATTTTGCTTCTACCAGAAGAATTTCTATTAGAACAAGTTTACTGAAAATGA
>NW_003852452.1:6527582-6529052 GCF_000181295.1 Otolemur garnettii
GTAGTAGAGAATTTAAACATTTCATTTTGAGCATGGGAACTTCCTGGATTATGGAAATATGGATGTCAGATTCTCAGCAGATAAAGGTTGCTGGATTAGGAGTGTTACACAAGTGGATGGAAAAGGATAAATGACAATATTTCATAATTATTAAACTGATAGAAAATTTGAGTGGTTTCTATGGGCTTTACTATGGATGATTTAAAGTTCTAGTACATACTTTAAGTTTAAAGGCCTAGTGCATATAAGTTCTGAAGCTGCTTTGACTAATTCAGTTAGTATTTTTAAGTGCTTGAGTCAAAGAGGCTAAAGCCTTAGCAACTAAATTAATGTATAAGATTTAATAGGCAGTGGGTTTTCAGTATCATGTTATATTAATACTCCCAGAACATAGTGTACCATTTTTATACTCCAAAAAGAAGGATTTATGATTATCTAGGAAGACTGTCTACACGGAAGGCTCTGTACCAGTGCGTCTATGTCCATGGATTCTTTTGCCCGGAAGATTACGGAAACACAGCTTTTTTTCCTTGCAATTTCTTGAGTTGTACTTAGTATAGGAATTCTCATGTCTAGATCAGCTATCTGATCACATGTAGGAAAGTTAGTGCATTTTGTTGGGAAACATTCTATTTATTAAATTTGTAGATGTTGTATTTTAACACATAAAGTAGTATTCTTCTGATAGTGGTCTGAAACAATATCATTTACAGATTGAAACCAGATGATTAGAGATTTCTATTTTATTATTTTCTTCTGTAACCATCTGTTATAGCCATTTAAGACTAATATGTTTTCTGAGTTTTATTTTTTACTTATTAAAGTTCGCTTGCCTTATATCTTTTTTCTTTTCTTTTTTTCTTTATTTCCTTCAATTTTGCTTCACAGACAGCTTTAAAATTTTACTCTGAAGGATCTGGTACTCTATAGTCATGGTATTATTGGCAGACACAGTAACACCTATGTTAAGGTTTTATAAGAATAAGACAGTTGGGCAGTGCTCGTAGCTCAGTGGGTAGTCCGTAGCTCAGTGGGTAGGGCGCTGGCCACATACCCCCCAGCTGGAGGGTTTAAACCTGGCCCAGGCCAGATAAAACAACAATGACAACTACAACAAAAAAATAGCTGGGCATTGTGGCAGGCACCTGTAGTCCCAGCTACTTGGGAGGCTGAGGCAAGAGAATCACTTAAGCCCAAAAGTTGGAGGTTGCTGTGAGTTGTGATGCTATGGCACTCTAACAAGGGCGACATAGTGAAACTCTTGTCTTAAAAAAAAGACTAAGAAAGTTGGGCAGCGCCCATATCTCAGTGGTTAGGGCCCTGTCCATTTATAGCCAGGCTGAGGAGTTCAAACCCAGTGGAGTTCAAACCCAGACAGCAATGACAACTGCAACATAAAAAAAACGGGCCTTGTGGCAGTCGCCTGTAGTCCCAGCTACTTGGGAGTCTGAGGCAAGAGAAGTTCTTAAA
>NW_003852452.1:6531333-6538127 GCF_000181295.1 Otolemur garnettii
CCTCTCTGAACATTGTAACAAATGTGGCTTAAGAAGCACAGTGTTAACATGGTAGTAAAACAAGGTGATATGTTGACTTTGAGCTTTTAATTACACATATTTCTTTAGAAATGAGTTGCACAATTGAGAAGGCACTTGCTGATGCGAAAGCTCTTGTTGAAAGACTGAGAGATCACGACGATGCCGCAGAATCCCTGATTGAGCAAACCACAGCTCTCAACAAGCGAGTAGAAGCCATGAAGCAGGTTTGGTTTTTCTTTTTTTGTTGACCCATTATCAAAGCAGTCACTGACAATCACAAATCACTGCCTAGTTAGTGTAGTTTTTGCAGTGTTCCCTAACATTTTAAAGTAGCTTGACTTGTGTATTTCAATTTTGTTGTGTTCAGGTGACATAGGTATATGTATAGATATATTATAAAACTTGTAGATTTAATCACTTTTTTTCTGACAGTTACACAATTGAGATTTGATCCCTAATTTTTCTGACAGTTGCCCACTTGAGTTTAGAAAATAAAATCATTTGTCAAGACTAGGTACATTTGACAAAGACCATACTAATATACTGACTCACATTTTGCTCAGTCTTATATAATGTAGAAATGCTCTTTTTTTTTTTTTAATAAAAATACTTAGGTGATGCTTTGTAAAAGTGGTAGTTGTTTAAAATGATGCAAAGCAATATCTAGTTTACACCCTGTGCAGTTATTGCACTCATACCTGCAGCCACATTTTTCACTGAATGCTTCCCATTAAAGAAATTAGAAGAGCTTCACTTGCTGCTATCCTTACTGTTGTATAACAGAATCTTCCAGTTAGCAAGGAGTTTACTATTTTAAACTCTGATAAAAATTTCCAACTCTGAGAATTATAAAATATCTGATACCATGATGGAAATCAGAGGGGGAAAAAAACTATATTCATAGCCAATGCTCTCAAAACTCCTTCATTTTGTAAAAGGAAGCAACCTTGCAACAGTGCCTTTAGCAGTGCTACTGGAAATAGTGGAGCCCACTTTATTTTATTTTGCCACTATCTTGCCCTAAACAGATTGCCTGAGTCCCTGATTGTCCAGCTATATTCAGGAACTCTAGTAAACATATACGTAGTTTTGAGTTATAAAAGAAGGAGTTTGACATTTTCAGTTAAGAATTAGCAGGAATATTATAATGAATGCATTATTGTCTCATAAGAATGCCTTGAAAATAAATGAGTGCTATTTTAAAATTAGATGCTCTTATTTTTACATGGAAAATTTTTTTGCATACTTTTGGACAGGTTCTATTCTTATTATTGAAATATAAATCATATACCATAAAATTTACCCTTTTAAAGGGTACATACAGTTCCTTACATCTTGCTGTAGTCACAGGTTGGGCAACCATAACCACTATATGATTCCAGAAAATTTTCATTATCCCCAAAACCTTAAATCCATTTAGCAGTCTCATCCTAGTTTCCCCTTCCCCCATTTGCTGGCAACTGCTAATTTTTCCATCTCTGTAGATTTCCCTCCCTATTTTAGACATTTTATATGAATGGAATGATAACAATATTTGGGTTTTGTGACTGACTTCTTAACATTATGTTTTTAAAGTTCAGCTGTGTTGTAGCATGTATCAATACTCTGTTCCTGTTTTTTGCTAAATAATATTGCATTATAAGGATACAGCACGTTGTTTATCCATTCATCACTTGATGGGCATTTGAATTGTTCTACTGTTTGGCTATTAAGAATGATGTTAGGCCAGGTGTGGTGGCTCATGCCTATACTCTTAGCACTGTTAGAGGCCAAGGCAGGTGGATTGCTGGAGCTCAGGACTTTGAGACTAGCCTGAGCAAGAGCAAAACCCTGTCTCTCAGTATAATCAAGTATTGGCTGGCTGGGTGTGGTGGCTCACGCCTGTAATCCTAGTACTCTGTGAGGCCAAGGTGGGTGATTGCCTGAGCTCACAGGTTTGAGACTAGCCTGAGCAAGAGTGATACCCTGTCTCTAAAAATAGCCAGGTGTTGTGGTGGGCGCCTGTAGTCTCAGCTACATGGGAAGCTAAGGCAAGAGAATTGTTTGAGCCCAAGAGTTGGAGGTTGCTGTGAGCTGTGATGCATGGCACTCTACCAAGGGTGATAAAGTGAGACTGTCTCAAGAAAATAAAAGAATGCTGTGAACATTGAGTACAAGTTTCTGTATAGACATGTTTTCAGTTTTCTTGGGTATATACCTAAGAGTAGAATGGATACGGGATCTGCCAGATTGTTTTCCAAAGGAGCTACACCATCCTACTCTGTCACCCAGGCCAGAGTGCAATGCTGCGATCATAGCTCTCTGCAGCCTGGAACTCCTGGGCTCCAGCGATCCTTTTGCCTTTTTTGATTAGAATTGTCCTAGTGATAGTGAAGTGCTGTCTTGTTATTGAATTGTATTTCCTTCATGACTAATGACACTAAGCATCTTTTCATGTAGTTATTAAGCATTCGTATACTTTTTTTAGAAAAATGCCTATTCAAATCATTTGCTGATTTTTTTATTAGGTTATTTTCTTTTTATGGTCAGATTTTAAGATTCTTCAGAATATATATGCTGGATACTAGTCCTTTATGTGATATTTACGTATTTATTTTTATATATCACATTTGTATACTTACATGTCAGATATAGATGTAATAAATATTTTCTCCTTAATAAAAATTTCTTTTCATTAGTATCAGGAAGAAATTCAAGAACTTAATGAAGTTGCAAGACATCGGCCACGGTCCACATTAGTCATGGGAATCCAGCAAGAAAACAGACAAATCAGAGAACTGCAACAAGAGAACAAAGGCAAGACATGTTATTACTGCTGTATACATATGGCAAGTCAAAAGAGAGCTTTAATCTGCAGTTGCACTGTTGATTTGGGACCAATTAATATTTAAATGAGAAAATAGCTAACTGAAGTTACTTTTTGACATTAATCCCAGTTCTAGTCCACATGTCTACGACGTATTTATTACCCTTTATCCTGTCTTACGTAGGAATGTTTACCTTGCATGGCGTCTTTTTAGATTCTCGCCCTCAATATCCAGTTCGTGCCATTTTTGTTACCTACTCAGGTTCATTCTCTGCACACCTCTGCCTTGGCCCCAGCTTAGATGCTCATAGTCTCTTGCCTGAACAGTCCTAACTGGTCTCCCTGATTCCAGCCTTTTTCCCTTCCAGTCCGTCTTCAACACAGCATCTGATTGATTTTTCAAAATAAAATTGATCAAGTTATTTTTCTCGAAAACTTTGATCATATCCTTATTTCCTAATACAAGAATCCTCCAAGTCAACTTTCATACTTCTTTTCTACCTTTTCATACAGTTCTCTAAACCTCAAATCCTTTGCTCCTGCTGTCCCAAAGCAGTTCCTAAACACATCATCCACTTTCATGCCTCCCTGCTCAGCCTACCTGTTTCTTCATCGTCAGCTGAAAGAATTCAAATTCATTTCAATACATAGTTACATAGTTCTGTGGTGCTTGCACCGATTTCTCCCCACAGACATTTCTTAATTGTGTTTGTATTGTGTTTTACTTTGCACTTGTTTTCTCCACTAGACTCTGAGCTCAATTGTCTTTTGATATTCTTAATGTAGGGGGCATTGTCTTTTATTTAGTTGCCGTACAGTATATGTTTGTTGAAATGATTCTCAAAAATACAGGTTTAAAATGGCCATTTAAGGGTAGCGCCTACAGCTCAGTGGGTAGCATGTACTGAAGGTGGCAGGTTCAAACCCCGCCCTGGCCAAATTGCAACAAAAAATAGCCAGGCGTTCTGGTGGGTTCCAGCTACTCGGGAGGCTGAGGCAAGAGCTGGAGGTTGCTGTGAGCTGTAACACCCTGGCACTCTACTGAGGGCAACAAAATGAGACTCTGTCTCTAAAAAAAAAAAAACCAAAAAAAAATGGCCATTTAAAAAATTAAAGTTTTTAATTTAACTTCATTTTATGTGGTAACTTTTGTTGTTATATGGCTAGATTTTTATGTACGTGTGTCATGTTTTCTATTGAAAATATCCTATTTATTAGTTGCTTTTTTTGATAAATGTAATATGGAACAGAAAACTTTGTATACCTTTAACTCAAGTGTGAATATAATACACTGTTATTCTTGACAGAATTGCGTACATCCCTGGAAGAACATCAGTCTGCCTTAGAACTTATAATGAGCAAGTATCGAGAACAAATGTTTAGATTGCTAATGGCTAGCAAAAAAGATGATCCGGGTATAATTATGAAGTTAAAAGAACAGCACTCCAAGGTAATCTATTCTGTAAACGTGACTTGGAATGGAAAAGAGGGACAATTGGTTGTGTTCTCATTTAAAAAACAAGTCACAAGAATCTAATAATGCCATTATTTTTTAGAGACAGAGTCTCACTTTATCACCTTCGGCAGAGTGCTGTAGCATCACAGCTCACAGCAACCTCCATCTCCTGGGCTTAGGCGATTCTCTTGCCTCAGCCTCCCAAGTAGCTGGGACTATAGGTGCCTGCCACAACGCCTGGCTATATTTTTTTTTGTTGCAGTTTGGCTGGGGCCAGGTCCAAACCCACTACCCTCGATATATGGGGCCGGCACCCCACCCACTGAGCACAGGCACCACCCTCATAATGCCATTTTAATGTGATATTGATTGCTTCAACTTTTTAGTTGATATTTTCTGCATTTCCTTATTTTTTCATTTCTTTATATGTATCATTTTCTGTTTTATTTACTCTTCTAACTCCCATTGTTTCTGAGTAACTTGAATATATATGTTCAAAAATAAACTTAATTTTGGAAATAAAGGTAAGTGTCCAACTCAATTATTTTTATAAGGTTATCTGTTTTTAAGAAATATTTCTAATAAATTTTTATATTGAGTTCTGTTGCTAAAACAAAAATTGAAATACTGAAATTTTTTTTTTAAATCCGAAAGCAGCTTCAGGTAGATTTGTTTTTCTTCAGTGTGTATTCTGAATGAGGCTAATTCATCATCAGGGGTGCCCAGCCTGCAGCATGCCAGTCGCCTACTGATTTTGTGAGGACTTTTTTGCTTATCTGTGGTATTGATATCATGAAAAGTATGCAGGGACCTTTTTTATTGTTAATTAGCTTTCTTTAGTGTTTGTGTATTTCTTGTGTGGCCCAAAACAACTGTTAGTCTTCCAATGAAAAAAGGAAAAAAAGGTTGGATACCTCTGGCTCTAGATTATAAATGAACCTGTTTATAATGGAAAAACAGTGGGGTTAGGGAGAAAAAAAGAACTAACATATTAAAATTTTACTCCCTTCCTCATATATCGCATATCAGTTGATACCATTTTTTAGAGACAAATTGGAAGTGGTTAGAATGTAATGTTTTTCCTGCTGTTCCTCTTACTTGTTATCCCTGTGTCTGTTCCCTTTGATGGCAACTGCAATGGAGACAAGTGGAATAATCCTTTCTCATTACATTTTATTTTAAACTAAATTTTAACTCCTGGTATGAAATAAAAATATTAGACTAGATTGTAATAACTAGGCCATTATCTGTATTGGTTAATGGTGAGCTAACTATTATTAGTTGTAACTAATACTATTAAAGAAATTGTGATTATTGTAAGACATTTATCTTTCTTAATTATTAAAAAAAAATTTAATTCTTTAAAATATTTCTCCCATATTGGTGTGTGTAGGTCTTTTAAATTATTAATTCTCGTAAATTAAATACCTAATAAATAGCTTTTTGTCTGACACCTTTATATATTAGGGGACTTAATAATAGATACCTTTTGGGTCAGCTAGTAAAATAATAAATGAATAAATCTGATCTTAATATCATCTGATTATGTTTTCCATCTCCTAACTAAATGGAAATAACCAATGGAATATTTAAGTGGCAATCCTTTGAATATGAAATGTAATGAGACCATTATAAAAATCATTTAATTTATTTGGATTTAAATTTATAACTTGTAGAGTTTTCTTAAAGGTATATAGAGGAATTGATTGACTTAAAATTTTTGGTAAAATAAACGTAATCTTGAGAGATTCCAAAAGGTTACTTTGTTTTGTAAACTTAAAAAATAAAAATTAGAAAATCTAAAGAAAGAATACTGTAAATGTTTAGGATGAGTTATTGCAGCTTGTTGTTCCTACCTGGTAGCAACTATGACAGAAGCAAAATGTTTTCTAAAACACATTAGAATTTACCAGAGCTGGTTTATTAATTAGCAAAGTTAAACATTCCCTAAGAAAGGTATAAACCATCCTTTTTCATTATGGAGATTGAATTCTTCGTTTAAGTGCTGATGACCCTTGCCTTCCATAAAATGACTGTTCAGTTACTTGTTATTAATTCTAACTAATACATATTAATGTTTGTGATTTTGATTTTTCCCAAAAAGGAGATACTTCAACTCAATTAAATAAACATTTATTAACACTTGCACTGGGTTAGTTATTATGGGCAACAATAAGAGGAATGAATGAATGAGTTATATCACTCTACCATACCAGCTTGCAGTGTAATGGGAGTTACAGATACAAATATAACTATCTAATATAAGGTAGGGTGTGATGAATCCTAAAATAGAGATATGAATTGTTACCAGAATACTAGAGGGAGCTATATTAGTTACCTTGAGGAAAGTCTGGAAGGTTGTCAAAGAAAGTTAGAAAATCTGTCTAAATCCAACCTTGAATTAACTACAGCAAAGGCAACAAGCAGAAGCAGGTGAGCAGAGACCATACAGAGATGTATGAAGAATGTGCAAAAGTCTGGGATTCTAGAATGTGTTTAGGTACTAGTGCT
>NW_003852452.1:6541160-6543235 GCF_000181295.1 Otolemur garnettii
AACTGGAAGTAAGTTTTACCATGTAAATTGGTGAGAACTATCCAAAGATTATGCCAGAAAATAGATCCCATTTTAAATATACACACACACTTTTCTGGGGGTACTGATGGTTTTTTCTACTTGATGCTGGTGATATGAGTATATAATGCAAGACCATTTTCTATGTATAGTAATGCAAGAGTCTAGGATAATTAGTAACTGACATCACTCGTTGAGAAAATTGATTTTTGATTCTATATTGCTTATTTACTAGATGATAGGCAAATATACTTCAATTGAATAATTTTTAAATTTGTTCATTCTACATCTATTAAAGATCACAGTATTGTAGGGAAATAGCTTTTTTAATCCATAAATATTTGAGGGGCACTTTTATTTTTCTGAAAACTATAAAAGACTTTGTCTCATCTGTCCTTTGTTTTGTGGTAGCAAAAGTACATGTCATTGTTGAATAACTCAAATCAGTAGAATAGATTTTTATACTTTTTTGTCTTTTTTTGGAGAAAGAGTTTCCCTCTTTCACCCTAGGTAAAGTGCTATGGTGTTATAGCTCACAGCAGCCTCAAACTCTTGGGTTCAAGTGATCCTCTTGCCTCAGCCTCCCCAATAGCTGGGTCTATAGGCATATACCACACCACGCTGCTAGTTTTTCTATTTTTAGTAGAGATGGGGTCTTGCTGTTGCTCAGCCTAGTCTTGAAATCCTGAGCTCAAGTCATCCACCCACCTCAGCCTCCCAGAGTGCTAGGATCATGGGCATGAGCTACTACAACCTGTGAGACTTTTATACCTTTATATACTTTTATGCTCTTAAACTTCATTTTGAAATGTTGGTGGGGACATTAGTTATTGAGGGCCAAAATTTATTTCTGAGTATAAATGTTCTCCCATTCAAATAACAGGAGTTGGCAAACTTTTTTAGGAACGAGCCAAAGAGTAATATTTTAGACTTTTCAAACTAAACTACAGCTACTCAGTTTGCTATTGTAATTGAAAAGTAACTGTTTACATTTGGCATGTTCCAATAAAATTTCATTTATAAAAACAGACCTAGTTTGTAGGCCAGGCCATAGTTTGCTATAAAATGCTTTTATACCATTGAAATTTAGGTGCAACTGAAGACAAAAGTAGTGGAGAACAAATTGTGAGCAGTTATTTTTATAATTTTTAAAAAATATTTACCTTTTAGAGAGATGGTCTTGATCTTTTGCCCAGGGTAGAGTGCAGAGGCATAATCATAGCTCACTGCAGCCTTGAGCCCCTGGGTTCAACCAATGTATCTCTGTCAGCCTCCTGAGTAACTAGGAGTACAGGTGCATATCACATACCCAGCTGATTTTTTTTTTTCTTTTTGTAGAGAGGACATCTTGCTCTGTTGCCTGGTCTGGTCTTAAATTCCTGGCCTCAAATAATTCTCTGACCTTGGCCTCCCAAAGTTGCTGGCACTGGAGGTGTAAGCCACTGTACTTGGATGAGAGGCTATTTTTAAATGTATATAAATTTCTTACAGTTACTAATCTAGATGGGGGAAAAGGCAAAGTTATTTACACATTCAGATTTGGTCACTTTCTTTCTTTAAAAAAATAACATCGACTCAGCCAACCCTACTGCTCTCAAATTCCAGTGATGGAAGCAAACCAGATGTTTTGTCATGCATTCTAAGTTAATAATAGAAATAATAAAAGTATGGGTGGTGCCTGTGGCTCAGTGAGTAGGGCGCTGGCCCTATCTACAGAGGGTGATGGGTTTGAACGTAGCCCGGGCCAAACTGCAGCCAAAAAATAGCTACAGGCACTGTAGTGTATGTGGCAGGTGCCTACTCAGGAGGCTGAGGCAAGAGAATCGCCTAAGCCAGAGATAGCTGCTTACTTAAGAAAGCTTTGTAGTGGTAGGAGATACTGAACATAGGGTTCCTGCCTCTTTGAAAGTGTTCTTTAGATTTAAGTTGCCAGCTACATATATCATCTAGTATATTTATGCCAATTAGAGAACTTGCATTTTATTTGTTACATCTTTCTGTGTTTGACTTTTCTTAATAAATGTTTAGGCCAGGTTCAGTGTCTCATACCTGAAATC
>NW_003852452.1:6544311-6544594 GCF_000181295.1 Otolemur garnettii
CCATGAGACTGCAGCTTTAGTGATTGCCTGTCTGCTTTTCCATTAATTCAAGTTTTTGTCAAAGAAAATTCAATTTTAAAGGCTGTAGGAATGTCTTATTTGCAGCATAAACAAAAGAAGTAATTTAATTTTAGCTGACTTACCTTAACTGATACTTAGCTAACAACTGTCTACAACTTAAACTTATGTGTAGGAAACATTTCAGGAATGAAAGAGAAGGAATACTACTTTCTAAGAAAGAAGATCTTGTAACAGACATTTAGTAGGTTAAACTACTCCTTTG
>NW_003852452.1:6544781-6548412 GCF_000181295.1 Otolemur garnettii
CCTTTCAGTTGAAAGAGGGAGAAAGATCTGTGGATTTAGAAGTATTCGTTTTCTTTCTTTTTTAATATCAAATATACAGTAGGCAAATTTTTTTAAAGACCACCAGATAATGTGCTTTAACATCAGTTGAAACCTAAATATTTTTAAGGGGGATTGTAGAATAAAAGGATAAAAGTATCAAATATGATTAACTATATTATACTTATTTACATTAAAAATACTATAAAATTACCAAAATAGAAAATTCCACTTTTGAGTATATAATTTGTTTAAAAAATTACTTCATGTGGTAATTTTTATGTATAATTTCATATATTGGTAAAACTTAGAACTACTTTTCACTTCAGAATTTTTCTATCTTTAAGTTTGGGGTGAATGGGGAAGATGGGGCTGATTAAAAAGGGCTAACGGCCCAAACATTAAATGGATTTCTTTTCTCATTCAGAGGCCTTAATTGATATTTTATAAATAAATGACAGTTTTTATTTTTAAACTTTTCTATTCATTTTTGGGAAGATATCCCTTAATTTAATGGCACATTATTCAAATAGTTTTTATCCCAGGTAAGAATTACAGAAAATAAGCTATGTAATTGAGATTAAGTCGGAGGCAATTCATTGAGGCAGCTCCATAATAATATGTTACTTGATAACTAATTATTTTTGTAAATAATTATTGAGTTAATTTATTCTTAGTCTTTTTGTGGTCTTGGTGTTTAAAGACATTTACTTTGTTTTCCATCCCATACTTTTTTTGTTGTTAAACAGAACCTTAAACTTATGTCTGAGAGTAGGTACTGCATAGAAACCTATTTTACCAATAAAGACAAGTGGTTAAAATTCATATGGTCTCCTCAGTGAAAACAGTGCTTACATTTATTCTTAAACATAGTTTATTTTTAAGGTCTTTTGTCTCTTCTTACCAAAAAACTGGTACTTAGCAATGACAACTGTCTACATTTCTTAGGAATTGATGCACTTCTTTTTTTTTTTTGAGACAGAGCCTCAAGCCGTCCCCCTGGGTAGAGTGCCATGGCATTACAGCTCACAGCAACCTCCAACTCCTGGGCTCAAGCGAGTCTCTTGCCTCCGCCTCCCAAGTAGCTGGGACCACAGGTGCCCGCCACAACGCCCGGCTATTTTTTGGTCGCAGCCGTCATTGTTGTTTTGGCGGGTCCGGGCTGGGGACTCGAACCCGCTGCCTTAGGTGTACGTGGCTGGCGCCTTAGCCGGTTGAGCTATAGGCGCCGAGCCCAGGAATTGATGCACTTCTTAATGCTGACCCTGTAAACCTTTATGTCATGTAGTGGGGGTTGAATAGTGTCCCCCAAATAAGTCAAGTCCTAACCTGCGATATCTGGGAATGTAATGGTATTTGGAAATAACGGTCTTTACAGTGCTGACCCTGTAAACCTTTTTGTCATCTGTAGTGGGGGTTGACTAGTGTCCCCCAAACAAGTCAAGTCCTAACCTGGGATATCTGGGAATGTAATGGTATTTGGAAATAAAGGTCTTTACAGATGTAATTAAAGATGCCATGATAAGATCACCCTGGCTTTAGGGTGGGCCCTAAATCTAATGACTATTGTGCTTAAAGTAAGAGGAGATTGGAAACAGAGAAAGCCAGGTGAAGACAGGCAGAATTGTACAAGCCAAGGAATCTCAAGGATTGCTAGCAACCAGCAGAGCAAGGAGGCAGGCATAGATTCTCCTTCTCCAGCAGTCTCAGGAAAAGACCAGCCCTGCTTGATTTCAGACTTCTGTCCTCTAGAAGTCTAGAGAACTGTGATAAAATAAATTTCTATTGTTTCAATCCACTCAGGCTGTTGTAATTTGTTACAGCAGCCCTAGAAAACTAATAGATTGTCTATAATATTATTTATCATCTATCAACTGTATTTTATATATGAATTACAGTTATATACAACATCACAGGTAAAATAACTTTCTTCTCATACACACACACACACACGTGTATATATATATATATATATATATGTTTTTTTTTTTAAACAGGGACTGAAACTGTCGCCGTGGGTGTGCCCTAGCATCACAGCTCGCAGCCACCTCCAACTCTTGGGCTTAAGCAATTCTCTTGCCTCAGCCTCCCAAGTAGCTGGGACTACAGACACCTGCCACAACACCCAATGGGTGTAGCAGTTGTCATTTGTTGTTTAGCTGGCTTGGCCAGGGTTGAATCCGCCAGCCTTGTGTGTATGTGGCTAGCACCCATTGTGCTATGGGTGCTGAGCCCAATTTTTTAATTTTTAGTAGAGATAGGGTCTTGCTTTTGCTTAGGCTGGTCTCAACCTCATAAGCTCATCACCCCCCTCAGCCTTCCAGAGTGCTGGGATTACAGGGTGAACCATTGTGCCTGTCCCACATTCATACTCTTTGATACTTTTTATTAAGGTGTCTTACAAAATTTTGTATTTCTAAACGGCTTCAGTGCATAATGGAAGATCACAAGGTGGTCATTACTACCTTTTCTGATTTCACAGTAAAGCAGGAAAGCATTTTTTCTTTCTTTCTTTTTTTTTTTTTTTTTTTTGAGACAGTCTCACTTTGTCACCTCGGTAGACTGCCATGGCGTCACATCTCACAGCAACCTCAAACTCTTGGGCTGAAGTGATTCTCTTCCCTCAGCCTCCCAAGTAGCTGGGAGTACAGGTGCTGGCCACAAAACCCAGCTATTGGAGGTGGCGGTCTCACTCTGGCTAGTTTTGAACTCATGAACTCAGGCCAACCACCTGCCTTGGCCTCCCAGTGTGCTAAGATTACAGCCATGAGCTACCTCGCCTGGCCTAGAAGAACATGTTTTAATACTGATGATGACAATTTCTAATTAGAATATGGGGAAACATTTTCCTTTTACTTTATTGGCTCCTCGGTCTCTTTTATTCCTTTCTTCTTCCAGCCTTTCAACAGTAGAGATCTAATGGCCTCAGTCCTTACTACTATTCCTTTTTTCCTTATTCCTGTTTTATGCTGTACCTCTACTTACCTCTTTGATGATCTCACCCAGTCTCATGTCTTTAAATATTAAATAGCACTGATATTCTGGATGACTCCCAAAAGTATAGCTTTTGTAAACCTCTCATTAACTCCAGACTCGTGCAACTGTGACTGTCAAAGAGACATTTCAAGCTTAAGATGTGAAAGCCAAACTCCTCATCTTATTCCCAGAGCCTCTATACTTTTCCCATCCTAGCTAACAACTGGTTTTCTAGCTGCCAAGGCCCAAAACCTTGGTGGCTGGCATCTTTGACTTCACTTTCTCTTACATCTTGTATCCAGTTTATCAGTAAATCCTGTTTGCTGTCTCTTTCAAATACATCAGAATCCCATTTTTCACCATTGCCATCACTACCCCTGGTCAAAGTGACATTATAGTAGTGTTCGAGTGGGCCAACTGGAGCAACTTAAATACACTACGTTGGGGGAATAGTTAAGTAAATTATTGATACTAGTGCAGTTATATTCTGTGTCTTTTTTTTTGAGACAGAGCCTCAAGCTGTCCCCGTGGGTAGTGTGCACTGGCATCACATCAAGCAAGTCCCCTGCCTCAGCCTCCCAAGTAGCTGGGACCATACGCGCCCGCCACAACGCCCGGCTATTTTTTGGTTGCAGCC
>NW_003852452.1:6549267-6552697 GCF_000181295.1 Otolemur garnettii
TTGGAAGGCTGAGGCAAGAGAATTACTTAAGCCCAAGAGTTTGAGGTTGCTGTGAGCTGTGATGCCATGGCACTCTGCCAAGGGTGACATAATAAAACTCTGTCTCAAAAAAAAAAAAAAATCCAGCATAACAAAATACCTGAGATTCAGAGTAAGTTAACGTCCTACAACCTCTGTTTTCCCAGAGGTCATCACAAGTTTCTTGTGAATCAGAATAACTATAAATGTTTTTAAACATATGTATACCTTGGTTCTTCACCTTGGTTTTTAAAGTTATAGTATCTCTTGCAAATTTTTTTCTAAATGGAAAACAATAAACTCCACACTGTAGGGCTGGGTACAGTGACTCATGCCTGTAATCCCAGCACTCTGGCAGACCTAGGCAGATGGATTGCCTGAGCTTACAGGTTTGAGACCAGCCAGAACGAGACCTCCACCCCTAAAAATAGCTAAACATTGCAGCAGGTGCCTATAGTCCCAGCTACTAGGGAGGTTGAGGCAAGAGAATGGCTTGAGCCCAAGAGCTTGAGGTTGCTGTGAGCTATGACACCATGGCACTTTACCAAGGCTGACAAAATGAGACTCTATCTCAAAAAAAGAAAGAAAAAGAAACCTACACTATAGTAAGAGCAGCCAAACCACTGAATAAACTCACTATAATAAAACCAGTATCAACAGGCTGGGTGCAGTGGCTCACACCTATAATCCTAACACTCCGGGAGCCCAAGATGAATGGACTGCCCTAGTTCAGAATTTTGAGATGAGCTTAAGCAAAAGCAAAACCTTGTCTCTATTTAAAATAGAAAAATTAGCCAGAGGTTGTGGCTGCCACCTATAGTCCTAGCTACTTGGAAGGCTGAGGTAAGAGGATTGCTTGAGCCCAGGAATTTGAGGTTGCTGTGAGCTATGATGACGTCATAGCACTCTACCCTGGGCGACAGAATAAGATTCTGTCTCAAAATAAATAAATAAAATCAGTATCAACAGGTAGAATTATCACCAGAATAAAATATACTAATCCTAACACAGAATATACTTCTTGAGTATAAGACTGACATTTGACAAGCTGGTTACAATCAGGTTCCCTAAGAGATTAGTCTCTTTTGTGGTTATACATAACCCCCAGACCTCAGCATATTGTTTTCGGGTTTTGGGACAGTCTTTATTATCCTACGCAGAGTGCAGGGGTATCACAGTAGTTCACTCAATCTCAAACTCCTGGGCTCCAGCTTTTCTCCTGCTTCAGCCTCCCCAGGTGCTGAGACCCACCAGGCATGCACCATGAGCCTGGCTAATTTTTCTATTTTTAGTAGATACGGGGGAGTTCTTACTCTTCTCAGGCAAGTCTCAAACTCCTATACTCAAGCAATCTGCTACCCTTAGCCTCTCAGGGTGCTAGGAATACAGGCATGAGCCACTGTGCCGGGCCAGCACATTGCTTTTGTTTGTATACATGTTGAAGATGAGTAAAGCTGGCTACTTTAAAACGTACCCAGTGTCAGATTTCAGCACCACTCTGCGGTCAAATTCTCAGTGCTTTCAATCAGAGGCTGATGTGTTATTTTCTCTGAGTAAGTTTCTCTAATGTTAACTTCCTAGAAAGTGACATCTCAATGAATGTCATAAGGCTTTTCTTCCTGATTCATGTAAGACTCTAGACATATGTAGACCATAACAGGATAAAAGTATTGTCTTCACTGAATAGGCAGAAAAATCACTGGTGGATTGCAGATGGGAGAGCCAGTTTGGAAGCAAAGTTAAGTACTCAGGTTTGCCTGTGGCATAGAATATTATCTTGTGCTGAAAAAACTTCAGGCATTCATAAGCAAGATGAGATATATTTTTTCAGAGAAAGGAAGCCCTCAACCCTGTCCCTAAATCAATCCTAGCCTTGACAATGCATACATTATAATCATTTTAAAGGATTTTCATACATAGTCTCCTCCTTCCATATGAGGGAGTTGATCCAGTTGATCCATTTAAAAACAGTGGAGGCCTGGTTCAAGTGCCCAAAACACATGGAGAACTGATAGCAAAAGCACATTTGTCAGTGCATCTCCCGACTTCCAGCTGTATTCATTTTCTGATCCTGCATCCCCTTTGCTCAAAGCTCCCAGATACAGGTATCCCTGCTCTTCCCAAAGTGCCCTCCATGAGTTCAGGCACATGCGATGAAATCTGTTAACAGCAGGACCCATGAACCTCATGTGAGATGCAGTAAGGCCTTACCCTTTAAAAACTCCAAAGTAAAAAGGTAATTATGGCCCTTCTTTAATTTTCCAAGGGAAGGAATTCACCCTGGGGGCAACAGAGTCAGGTATGTTATACTAATGATGTACAGGACTCTGGAATGGAAGAAATGACTTTGTGGGCCATAGCTTGTGGGTGTCGCTTGGCCTTCTGACCCACCTCCCAGAGTACAACCACTAAATTCTAGGGTCTTGGGAGGAATTGAAGCAAAGTAAATTAAAAGACAAGTTGTGCTCTATGCAATTTAGTAGGGCAGTTAAAATTTACTAAGAGAAGCCAGATAACACCCTACTCAAAGTGCCAAAAATTTTACCCCCACTCCATTATACTTTTCATTGCATATTATACCTTTTTTTTTTTTTTGCAGTTTTTTAGCCGGGGCTGGGTTTGAACCCACTACCTCCAGCATATGGGGCCAGCACCCTACTCCTTTGAGCCACAGGAACCACCCATATTATACCTCTTTTGTGTAACTAGTATCTGTTTCACTTATTACACTCTTAATCCCTAAGAGCAGAGACCAGGCCTGCATTGTTGTCTTCCTAGTGCCTAAGGCAATGCCTGGCACATAAGAACTCACATATTTATTGAATGAACTCACATATTTATTGAATGAGTGAAGGTGAGAGCTTAGTCAAAAACTACTTTTCATTGTTTTTTTAAAATTTTGCCTCTTGTGCTGATACAGCTTGGTCTAGACCTGCCAACCTCCCCAGTGTAATGATTACATGGTGGCCCCTGGTTACGTCCAGATTTTCCACTAACTTGAACCCTTCTTCATGTCAGTCTCATAAAGAGTGGTCCCTGCAAATACGGTGGCCAAAATGACAAAAGGCATTTCAATCAACAATCAGGGTAAAAGGATTTGCAAAGTCAATCACTTTGTCAGGGCTGCCATAACAAAATACCATAGATTGGGTTCAGTGCCTGTGGCTCAAGTGGCTAAGGCACCAGCCACATACACCTAAGGTGTCGGGTTCGAATCCAGCTGGGGCCTTCCAAACAACAATTACGGCTGCAACTGAAAAATAGCCGGGCGTTGTGGAGGGTACCTGTGGTCCCAGCTAGTTGGGAGGCTAAGGCAGGAAACTCGCTTGAGCCTAGGATTTGGAGGTTGCTGTGAGCTGTGATCCCACAGCACTCTACCCAGGGTGACAGCTTGAGGCTCTGTCTCAAAAAA
>NW_003852452.1:6552803-6554166 GCF_000181295.1 Otolemur garnettii
CCAGGGTGACAGCTTGAGGCTCTGTCTCAAAAAAAAAAATTAAAATAAAAAATACCACAGACTGGGTGACTTAAATAACAGAAATGATTTCCCCACAGTTTTGGAGGCTGGGAGTCTATGATTAAGGTGCGGGGTGGGCGGGGGTTCGTTGGTTTCCTCTGAGGCTTCTTGGTGACTCTTCAGATGGTCCTACCTCTGTGAGCACACAGCCCTGGTGTTTCTCTGTATGTCCTCATCTCCACTATTAGGACACCAGTCAGATTGGATTAGGGCTCACCCTGATGGCCGCTATTTAATTGAAACACCTCTCTAAAGGCCCTATCTCCAAATGCAGTCACACTCTAAGGTATTAAGGGTTAGCGTTTCAACTTACTGATTTGAGAGGGGAGCACAGTTCAGTCCGTAACATCAAAGGAAACACATAGGTAGCCAACCTCCCATCCCAGGGCAAGGCCCAGTTCTCAAGAAGTTAGACCCAAGAGCTGTGGGTTTTAATGAATGTTACTAGTACGTATTAAGTACATCATCAAGGAGTAAGCTTTATACCAAAAAGTTCTACATAAGTCCTGCTGTGGAGATATTGATGGATACTGAGAAACTTCAGTATCTATTATGTACCAGTCATTTGAAATAAATAAGAAATGGCCCAAAGCTAAATAAGAGAATCAGCTTGGAAAAACACGTTTCACGTGTAAATTAATGATTTC
This sequence comes from Otolemur garnettii, assembly GCF_000181295.1. Lineage (NCBI taxonomy): Eukaryota > Metazoa > Chordata > Mammalia > Primates > Galagidae > Otolemur > Otolemur garnettii. The sequence goes on from NW_003852452.1 coordinate 6,553,511, forward strand.
CAAAAGGAGAAGTCCCGATAATGAATTTTTTCTTCTTTCATTTTTTATTTTAATTTTTTAACAATAAATACTAACATTAGGACCATCCTATCAATTTGCAGAAGAAAATTTAAAATAATGAGTGATTTACATCTTCATCATGACAAAAGTGTAAGCACATAGAGATGGGGAGTCCGACATCCCAGTTTGGGTCTGGGCACTATTACTGGCTAACTCTATGACATCGTATAATTAATTCTTTGGTCAGGAATTATCTTAGTTTTAAAATAAAGAGGTCAGAGAGCATGACCTCTAAAGTCCTTTCCAGAACTAATATTCTAGCAATTTCTTTGTTAGAATCAGTTCTTTATTATTCCACCTACTATGGAAAACTCAACTGGTCTATAGTACTATTTTGCTAGTGTGGTTTGGCAACCTATAACAGGTTAATCAGAATTTTCTGAAAAACATTTAAAAGTTTAACAGTTTCCCCTTGTTACTACTAGTTTTCTTCAGTTTGACACACCTGACGTGCTAATACCCCCCAATGCAAAGGAGAAAGCTTTCCTTCTTTTTTTTTTTTTTTGATTTTTTTTTGAGATGGAGCCTCAAGCTATCCCCCTGGGTAGAGTGCCATGACATCACAGCTCATAGCAACCTCCAACTCCTGGGCTCAA
>NW_003852452.1:6555496-6556402 GCF_000181295.1 Otolemur garnettii
AAGTGGCTTTTTATCATTCACAAATTATCGTGAAAAATTTTATTAAGCAATTTTGTATCCTCTTTCCAAAATAGTAAGTTCTGTGTCTACAGTCTTCACTGGCAGTGCACTCTGACAGTATAGAAAATAACTCACAAATAGTCCATATAACTTTGTTACAATGTGCAAAAGTACAGTAGAGGCCAGAGTTTCTACAGTAAAATATTTTTACAAAATTTATTTCCATCAATTTTAAGTGTTACTGAAGGTACGGACAGTAAGGATCAGAGAATAAATCGTTAAATTGACACCTGCATTGAATTGTTCAATGTAAAAATTCGTTTTGAATTTTTAAATTTTGCTTTATCCTACCCAAGACACTTTTAAAACCAAAATGTAAAGATTTTCCCAATTACCTGAAACATCAAAAATGTACTATACTTTGAGAAAACACTAAAAAAGCAGCATTATTTAAATAGTGGTTAACTCACAAATACATATGTATGTTATCAACCATCACCCCAACCTCAGTATCACTCAGACATGTCAGAGTCACCGGTTCATAATTCCACACCCTGCCAGTTGATTGAGAAAAGGCCCAGAGAGCAGGTGTGCAGCCCGGGGTATCCAGGTGCTTCTCTTGTGATGAAACAAGGGTGTCAAAACTGGAATCCAAGGTCCTAAGTAAAAGCAGCACACTAAACACCTAAATCATTTTTTTTTTTTTTTTGGCACTGTCCTCACCCCTTTAAAACACAGATGGTACAAAGACTTCACAAAGAAATGATAAAAAATTCTATTTTACACCAATGCTAACACAGCTAATTTAGAAGAACTCTGAAGTGCAAAATTATTTAAGTTTTCCTTTTTAACAGCAATGTAGATTAAGGTAGGGGTCAACTTGTTTCCTAAAAGCAAACACAACCT
>NW_003852452.1:6557315-6558518 GCF_000181295.1 Otolemur garnettii
TTTGTATTCTGAAATTTAAAGGCCCAGTTTCAAATCCCTCATCTCCAAACATAGTGGCAAAATAAAGATTCAGTACAACACTTAAATGAACCTGCCCCTCTCCACATTCAGACGGACTTGGGGGAGAGATTTGTTCAAGGAGGGGAGAGATTTGTTCAAAAACACCAGGACTTTGCAGGAGAATCACAGTTTTTAATTAATTTTTTTTTTAGTGTATCTATTTAATGGAATATGTCGATCATTTATTTGTAAACCAAAAGTTTAATTTCTCAAGTAGCTGGAAATGAGGAAAAGCATCCTACCATTGTCTTTTTCCTTCTGTCCCTCAGAATCATCCTAATTCCCGAGCGTACCCTTAACCATCTATCATTACAGACACCCCAGTATCATACAAAGCACAGACACATACGCCTGATCTCTTCTTAGACTCACACTGGAATTACGGAAGGGGCTTAAACACCAAAGCAGAGACACACTGACTGAGCCCCTGGGCAGCTACAGAAGCAGGGGTGTTCTCTCTCCAGCTGGCTGTTCCTTCCGGAAGAGTTCTTTGACCTGGGCTAATCGGCCATAGAGCCTCTCTCTCAGTGGAGGGATGTGGTAGCTCGGGTCCAGAATGTTGGTTACTCTGCGCGCCCGCTCTTGCTTCCATAACTTGTACGGGTGGGGAGGAAAGAACGGTTGTCCTCTTTCTCTTCTGATCTGAAATGTAATTCCACTTACAGCCAGCATCCCCCACACCGCCAGGATAATAAAGTCTAAAAAAGTAGAAAAGCACAGTTTGAACTCCGGTATTTTCAAACCTAATATATAATAACATAACCCTTCATGGACTAAATCTGTATCTTCCTTTTTAATAGACTTTTTGGTGAATTAGTCTGAACATGTATGTGGGTGACTATGAAAGTTCTGGGACAGACTGTGTTATAAACCCTTATTTCATTTCCAAGAAGCATAGTCAACAGGGTCTGTTCTGATTCACCCATGCGCATTTCAACTTGCTTGGCTCACTGGTGTTGCTGGGATGGCTTCATTTGTTTCTCTCCTTGTGGATTTTATGATTTGTGATTGTTGTGTATCTCAAAACTTTCATGATGAACCACTTATAAATATTTTCTCACTTACAAACCAAGGAATCAATGGGGAAGCTACAGTCTTTTGAGGCTAGAAATTTTCTATTACAGGCACATGGAAAGTCCCAGC
>NW_003852452.1:6559420-6560899 GCF_000181295.1 Otolemur garnettii
CCATATAATGGGGCCGGTGCCCTACTCCTTTGAGCCCCAGGCGCTGCCCCAGGCTATCATTCTTATCCTTCATTCCACTCCTACTTGGAAGGTGTAACACATTTTCCCTGTCAGCATTTTGCTTTCTTTTTGTTTTGTTTTTTTGTTTGTTTTCTTTTGAGACAGAGTCTCGCTCTGTGGTCCAGGTCTACTGCAGTGCCATGGCCTCAGCCTAGCTCATGGCAACCTCATATTCCTGGGCTCAAGAGATCCTCCTGCCTCAGCATCTCCAGTAGCTGAGACTACAGGCACCCACCATGATGCCTGGCTGGTTTTTCTATTTTTTAATAGGAAGAGAAAATGGGGTCTCACTCTTGCTCAGGATGGTCTTGAACTCCTGAGCTCAAGAGATCCTCCTGCCTCATCCTCCTAGACTGCTGAGATCACAGGCATTAACCACTATCCAGGCTGACTATCAGCATTTTTTCTCCAACAGAACTGACCAGGTAAACTTAAATAATCTGGGCTTAGATTTCTTAACAAAATTCCTTTAGTAGATTTTTAGAAGTATGAACTTCAATCACCCTCAAATTTTAAATTCTTAGCTCAGATGATCATAAGTTAGCATTAACACAGGGCTGTCACATCACTGCATGGTGTGTTTCTGCTTTAGTCCCAGATGACTTTCTTTCAATCTAGTTACCAAGTGCTCTCGTTAGCAGAGATAGGCCATAATGCTCATTGGACCATCACTCTAGTTTTCAGATTCAAGAGTCTTACCATTGGTTTGAAAAGGCACATTAGAGAAAACGCTGAGAAATTCCTCGTTCAGTGCTCTCCTGAGTATATTCAAAGTGATGTAAGAAAGGCTTGTGTACAAGTAACTGTGAACAGCCAAAACCACCGAATAGGAACCAATGACTCCGCAGGTCAGTATGTTCAGCTGTGGAAGAATAAAAGCATTTAGGCATCATCCCTAGAAGAACGAGAGGAATCTCTAACTCTCACCACTAGCCCCAATCACAGAGAGTCACTTCTGTTCTCTCAGGGCACATGAACACACGAAAAGAGCCCAGACCAAGCATTAGAGCTGCTTAAAAGGTACCAGTTTTCTTTTTCCTCTTCTTTTTTTTGAGACCAAGTCTCATTCTGTTGTCTTGGGTAGAATGTCCTGACATCATAGCTCACAGCAACTTCCCAGACTCCTGGGGCTCAAGACAGCCTTCTTGCCTTAGTCTCCTGAGGAGCTGGGACTACAGGTGCACCCCACAATGTCTGGTTAGTTTTTCTATTTTTAGTAGCGATGGGGTCTCCATCTTGCTCAGGCTGGTCTTAAACTCCTGAGCTCAAGGGATACACCAGCCTTGGCCTCCCAGAGTGCTAGGATTATAGGCCTGAGCCACGGCACTTGGCCGTCAGCTATCTTTCAATAACCTGAAAACAACCTGCGACATATTGAGTTCTGAAAACACAGTGTAGCTTATCCAAATACTATAGAAA
>NW_003852452.1:6561269-6562080 GCF_000181295.1 Otolemur garnettii
AAAAAAAAATCACTGTGTGATAATCATAAACAGAACTTCCATTGTGTTCGTAGTAACAAGGCCATTCAGAAGCAGTCACTGGATACAGATAATCACACAGCCCTCCCCCGTGAATAAAACATGCAAGATGATGCAACAAGGGATCAGCTGAAAGCACAGACAATATAATGAATAAATCTAACTTTTGATGAAACACTTACTATTCTTAGGCAGCCCACAAAAACTATTGGGATGAGGATAGCTATACCAGAGAAAGTCACCCAAAACACTCCGTCATCATGAAAAACCTTTACGTTTCCTGAAAAAGGAAAGAGAAACCAAAAGTAAACAACAGGTTCACCAAGTTTTAATTTCATTTCCTCGATGTGAGCACACAGACACACACACATAGAAGGTTTAAAGTAACCACCAAGGAACATGCTGGCAACTAGATACGAATTCTGATTGTCTTGGTTTAACCATCGATACACTCTTCTTTGAAGGATGTGTTTTAGAAGGTGGAGCGGGGCTGGGCAGGGAAATGGAGCAGGGAAATGTTCTGCACTGAATAACAGGATAACTCAGAAAGAGGCTGGCATAGTCCAAGCTCTTCTGTTCAACAGCTCTGTGAACCTGGGCCTTGGTTTTCTAATTCATAAGATGATAAAATTGAGTTACATGGTCTTGGAGCTCTAAATCACCCCTTCTTGCTCTAAATTTCTATCATTTCATGATTTTATACTGCATAATAAAAAAACACAAGTAGAAGGCATTCAGAGTGAAGTTATGAGCCCAATATAAGCAGCAAATCCATCTAACAGCTTTTTCCCAT
>NW_003852452.1:6562100-6563698 GCF_000181295.1 Otolemur garnettii
GCAGCCAGCGTGCTGCAAAGAGGGGGCTGGGCTGACACGTGGAAACCAGCCCAGGAGCTAAACTTCACAGAGCCAGCCTTGACTTCTCGATAAATTGGGACCGAGGAAAAAAAGGTGACAAGCTTCCTGATAAGCATGACAAGGTAAGGGGGAGTTGTTGGTAAAGAAAATTGTAATATTTTCATTGTTCTACACCTTGTACCTTCACAGCCAGAATACAGGTTTGTGAGCAACAAGACCCTTCATTTTCCTAAGGAGCAAGGAATTCACCATGCAGACTAAAAACCCAGAATAAAAGGTCTAAATGACTCGTTTAGAAAAGATGTTTAGAATATGGGGGGGGGCCATTATTTTACACACCCAATAGGACGTCAAACACAATACAGGTCAAAATAGAAGGGAAGGTGGAAGGAAGTATCTTCCTTTTTAACATCTAGTTAAACTATGTAATTTTCACTTACCGTCATACTTCAAGAGTGTCAGTCTTGTGATCAGTATATAAAAGAAGAATCCCATGAAGATAAATCCTATGAAGAATAACTCTAAGTAGCAAACCGCCAGGAAAGGAAAAAAAAAAGCAAAATAAGATGTGGTCAGGTTCTCCTTTTACAATGCAGTTTAAGTATCTAACCTACGAATACATGCCTAAGCTCCTAGAATTTACACAGTATGGCATCTGAAGAAGAAAAGGAATTATCTAAAAAGCAAAAGAAATTTAGAAGTCATTGGGAATAACTATTATTAAACAGATACAATAGTAAAGTATTAACTACAGGATACACTACAGCCACAGTTGTGGCAGTGGGCACCTGTAGTCCTGTCTACTCAGGAGCCTGAAGTGAGAGGATCGCTTGAGCCCAGGAGTTTTGAGGTTGCTGTGAGCTAGGCTGAGGCCCAGCACTCTAACCTGGGCAACAAAATAAAACTCGGTCTCAAAAAGACAGAACAAAAACAAAAAACAATAAAAGAAAATTCATTCTACACTGTGAGATAGTAAATATTCTTCATAACATTCTCTTCTACAAAAAAAAAGTGTCATAATAGAGAAAAGGAGTTTCAAATAATTTATTAACACAAATTCAAAGACTTTGTTAGATCAGAATTGTGTTTACCCTTGATGATCAGTCATATACCTTGTTGACTGAATAACATTCTTTTTTAGTAACTGGAAACATCAGTTATATAAAAAGTCGCCTAACAGAGAATGATTTATCCTGATACAGGGTTCCCGACTAGAGCTGGACATTTTCTAGGCCTGAGTGAGCGCAGAAATCAGACCCCCGCCTATAGGCACAAATAGGTTGCCCTTTCCAGACCATACCCTCAGGACTCAAGCAAGGTCTTGAACAAAGCAGCCAGAAAGGTTCTGGGTGGTTCCTCCTTGAGTAGGAAACACACACCCTAATTCCTTGCCTGAGGCAAAAACTGCAAGGACCTCATGCCTGGGTTAATTTTAGGATTCTTCCAGAATTATTTTCTGCCCCCATACCTCAGGCCAATTGTGACATACTTCCTCAGGACACCCCACTGGCAGGATAGGAGACACAGCTCTTAAGCCCCCTAGACTAAAGACTCAGGGGGGGTTCCCCACTCGGATT
>NW_003852452.1:6563718-6565612 GCF_000181295.1 Otolemur garnettii
GGCGCCGAGCCTGCAGCCAGGTTCCTAACAGGCCACAGACCCATACCTGCCTGCAGCCTGGGGGTTAATGCAGCTCTAATCAGTCACAAAAAAGAGGGAAGCCCTTAACTCGATTTAGCACATCCAGGGTGTCCAGGGTGGAGCTTTTAGTCTACCTCTTCCACAACACCCTTCCCGTGAATCTGTCATTTAGCCAACTCTAAACAGCACCACTTTTCATCAGACTGAAGGGCTACTACAAGGAGGCCAGGAGGAATATGTTTGGCTACAGGTTTGCTAAAGTCAGAACAAAGGGGCAGTAACACACAGGTTATCAATTCTCTCAGGTATTAAAAAGAAACAAAAGTGGCTCGTAGCTCAATGGTTAGGGTGCTGGCCACATGCCCCAGGGCTAGTGGGTTGGAACCTGGCTCCGGCTAAACAAAACAACGACAACTACAACAAAAAAAATAGCCGGGCGTTGTGGTGGGTGCCTTTAGTCCCAGCTACTTGGGAGGCTGAGGCAAGAGAATTGCTTAAAGCCCAAGAGTTGGAGGTTGCTGTGAGCTGTGACGCCACAGCACTCTACTGAGGGCACACTCTACTCTGTCTGTGAGCAATTGATTTATTATGGTCTCAGTGCAGTCAGAGACTCTGCCTCAAATTAAAATTAAAAAATAGAAAAATTAGCTGGGTGTCGTGGTGGGCACTTGTAGTCATAGCTACTCAGGAGGCTGAGGCAAGAGAATCACTTGAGCCCAAGAGTTTGAGTTTGCCGTGAGCTGTGATGCCACAGCACTCTACCCAGGGTGACAACTTGAGACTCTCCCTCAAAAAAAAAAAAAAAGGTATGGGTTTGCAGCCACTAGCATTAAGAAGATGATCACTCTGTCCTTGAGCAATGAGAAACTTCATAAATAAACAGATATAAAGGGTATATACTACAATTATTCTCACCAACAGGAGCAGTTGGTCAAAAAGTATCCAACTGATGTAGGATACTTTCATAAAGAAGTTTAAAAGCTATCTCTTTATATATTATCTCACTCCACTTCTATCCTATGAGACAATTTTACAGATGATGAAACAAAGGTTCAGTACTTTGTCCAAGGTTATAAGCTAAGGAAGGACACCAGTGACAGACATAGAATGCACATGCAGGCTTTTTTCCTGGCTTCATAATTTATGCTTATTCTACTTAGCAAAAGCACATTAACTATTAGAAATTCTAACTTACCCTAACCCTAACCCTCCATCTTCTAAGCTAGTGGTCCCCAACCTTTTTGGCACCAGAGACTGGTTTCATAGTACAATTTTTCCATAGTTGTGGGGAGGGGTTTTGATATTGAGACTGTGAGCAATTGATTTACTGTTTTTTCTTTAATATTTTTTTCTTTGAGACAGAGTCTCACTATGTCACCCTCAGTAGAGTGCCGTGGCATCACAGCTCACAGCAACCTCCAACTCTTGGGCTTAAGTTATTCTCTTGCCTCAGCCTCCTGAGTAGCTGGGACTACAGGTGCCTGCCACAAGGCCAGGCTATTTTGGGTTGCAGTTGTCATTGTTATTTAGCAGGCCCAGGCCGGGCTCAAACCTGCCAGACTCAGTGTATGTGGCTGGCACCCTACTCACTGAGCTATGAGTGCTGAGCTGTGAGCAATTGATTTATTATGGTCTCTGTGCAGTCAGACATCTTAGCTAATGATAATCGGTGTTGGTAGCTGCTCCCCGGTGCTGACATCAACACATCAGCTCCACCTTAGATCATCAAGACCATCAGGCATTAGGTTCTCACAAGCAGTGCACAACCTAGATCCCTTACCTGTGCAGTTTACAGTGGGGTTCAGGCTCCTGTAAGAATCCACTGCTGCTGCTCTGACAGGAGGCAGAGCCAGGCAGTGATGCAAGCAATGGG
>NW_003852452.1:6565808-6568027 GCF_000181295.1 Otolemur garnettii
CCTTAGCCACTTGAGCCACAGGCACTGAGCCAAGCTCCAGGGTTTTAAAAGGATTAACTCCTGTTCTGTCATATTAGGAGTCCCCTGTATCCCCATAAATTCTAAGGGAAACATACACCCTTTACCACAATAAATACAGAGCTACCTTGAAAGACATCCTATAATTCATCTGACACACTGTGATTTTGAAGGAGGATTCTAATTTGTGTTGGTCCTGTCTAAAAGTGCCACACTGTCAGTGTGGATTACCAGAGATCCCCACCACGCCACCAGCCAAACCCAAGTTTTTCCAACAATGGCTCGAACACACAAAGCATGGGTTACACCTCTCCTACCCAGTGGAGTGAAGAAAGTCACCGAGGAGACGAAGAAGCCCAGCACCAGTCCCACGCACAGCATGCACAGCGTGAGGATTCCAAATCGCCACCACGCAGCCACCAAGAGGATTCCACCCACACTTCCAGCAGCGGCCGTCAGGGTCAGGCGCACTGGACAAAGAGAGAAGAGGAATGTTGGAGAGCCAGCAGCATTTCCGACCATGCGCTTCAGACACACAGAACCATTACTGGTGCCAGCTGCAGCCTTCCTGTAGGTCAGGCACCAAGGGCTCTTCATGGTGCCGTGCAGCCAGCGTGCTGCAAAGAGGGGGCTGGGCTGACACGTGGAAACCAGCCCAGGAGCTAAACTTCACAGAGCCAGCCTTGACTTCTCGATAAATTGGGACCGAGGAAAAAAGGTGACAAGCTTCCTGATAAGCATGACAAGGTAAGGGGGAGTTGTTGGTAAAGAAAATTGTAATATTTTCATTGTTCTACACCTTGTACCTTCACAGCCAGAATACAGGTTTGTGAGCAACAAGACCCTTCATTTTCCTAAGGAGCAAGGAATTCACCATGCAGACTAAAAGCCCAGAATAAAAGGTCTAAATGACTCATTTAGAAAAGATGTTTAGAATATGGGGGGCCCATTATTTTACACACCCAATAGGATGTCAAACACAATACAGGTCAAAATAGAAGGGAAGGTGGAAGAAGTATCTTCCTTTTTAACATCTAGTTAAACTATGTAATTTTCACTTACCGTCATACTTCAAGAGTGTCAGTCTTGTGATCAGTATATAAAAGAAGAATCCCATGAAGATAAATCCTATGAAGAATAACTCTAAGTAGCAAACCACCAGGAAAGGAAAAAAAAAAAGCAAAATAAGATGTGGTCAGGTTCTCCTTTTACAATGCAGTTTAAGTATCTAACCTACGAATACATGCCTAAGCTCCTAGAATTTACACAGTATAGCATCTGAAGAAGAAAAGGAATTATCTAAAAAGCAAAAGAAATTTAGAAGTCATTGGGAATAACTATTATTAAACAGATACAATAGTAAAGTATTAACTACAGGATATACTACAGCCACGGTTGTGGCAGTGGGCACCTGTAGTCCTGTCTACTCAGGAGCCTGAGGTGAGAGGATCGCTTGAGCCCAGGAGTTTTGAGGTTGCTGTGAGCTAGGCTGAGGCCACAGCACTCTAACCTGGGCAACAAAATAAAACTCGGTCTCAAAAAGACAGAACAAAAACAAAAAACAATAAAAGAAAATTCATTCTACACTGTGAGATAGTAAATATTCTTCATAACATTCTCTTCTACAAAAAAAAAGTGTCATAATAGAGAAAAGGAGTTTCAAATAATTTATTAACACAAATTCAAAGACTTTGTTAGATCAGAATTGTGTTTACCCTTGATGATCAGTCATATACCTTGTTGACTGAATAACATTCTTTTTTAGTAACTGGAAACATCAGTTATATAAAAAGTCGCCTAACAGAGAATGATTTATCCTGATACAGGGTTCCCGACTAGAGCTGGACATTTTCTAGGCCTGAGTGAGCGCAGAAATCAGACCCCCGCCTATAGGCACAAATAGGTTGCCCTTTCCAGACCATACCCTCAGGACTCAAGCAAGGTCTTGAACAAAGCAGCCAGAAAGGTTCTGGGTGGTTCCTCCTTGAGTAGGAAACACACACCCTAATTCCTTGCCTGAGGCAAAAACTGCAAGGACCTCATGCCTGGGTTAATTTTAGGATTCTTCCAGAATTATTTTCTGCCCCCATACCTCAGGCCAATTGTGACATACTTCCTCAGGACACCCCACTGGCAGGATAGGAGACACAGCTCTTAAGCCCCCTAGACTAAAGACTCAGGGGGGGTTCCCCACTCGGATT
>NW_003852452.1:6568047-6573078 GCF_000181295.1 Otolemur garnettii
TTTCTTCAAATGGAAATCTGGTGAAAGTCTCCAGCAAGTACAAGCATCAGGATAGCAAGGTCTTCCAACCCAATAAAAACTGATGCACATAGTTAAATATTCTTCCATGACATCAGAGGGGGAACTAAATAGAATCCTTTCTCACAGTACCAAGAAAGAAGGCAGAGAGGGAAGTAAAGAAAAAAATTATACAGGTAAAATTAGCAGCTGAGTACAGTAGCTCACACCTGTAATCCCAGCACTTTGGGAGACCAAGGCAGGAGGACTGCTTGAGCCTAGGAATTTAATACCAGCCTGAGCAACATAGCAAGACCTTGTCTCTACAAAAACAATTTTTTTTTTAATTAGGTGGGCAAGGTAGCACACATGTAGGTCCTGCTAATCAGGAGGTTGAGCTGGAGGGATCATTTGAGCCCATGAGTTCAAGGTCACAATGAGCTATGATCATACCACTGCACTCCAGCCTGGGTGATAGAGCATGACCCTGTCTGTAAAAAAACAAGTAAAATCAGACAGTAGAGAAGGTTTCATAGGAAGTAGAATCTAGCACTCTAGGAGGCTGAGATGGGAGAATCACTTGAGCTTGGGAATTTGAGACTAGTATAAGCAAGAGCAAGACCCCGTCTCTACTAAAAAAAGAAAAAAATAGGCGGGCCATTGTGACAGGTAACTAGTCCCAGCTGCTCGGGAGGCTGAGGCAGGAGGATCACTTGAACTCAGGAGTTTGAGTTTGTTGTGAGCTAGGCTGATGCCATGGCACTCTAGCCTGAGCAACAGAGTGAGACTTGTCTCAAAAAAAAAAAAAGAGGAATCTAGAGATAACACAAGAGACAAAAGAGGCAGTCACTTTGGGGGCAATGAGGACAAAGGAGCAAATGGAAGACAAGAGAGAGCCAAGGTTTAGAGTGTCTCTACCCATCAAGGTATCAGGTATCCACAAAAGGTTATGATACAGAGGCCAACATTGTAGTTAAAAGGCAAGGTGGACACATCCTCCCTCCCAAGCTCTCCAGTACTTGTCCAGCTTGAATATGAAAGCGACAATAGGACTGACATCACTAGGAGGACTCGAATCCGGCCAGAACAACCAGGTCCAAGCTCTCCATCTCCTAAGCCAGGGCCCAGGGATGTTTCTGATTAGACGGGGCGCTGGTGCAAAGGTTCAAGGAAAGAAATGAAGGGACCCAGACATAACTTGGTCCTTCAGTTAAAAACACAGAAATTTTATCTGCCTAGGTCTCTTGAACCGTACCTCTCAAGGACCTTAAGCATGAGTAGGAGGGAAAAACTGAGCACGGACAGAGTCTTTGCTTGGCCAAACTTTAGTCAGGTTCTTGAACCTTCTCTTAGGCCCATCTGTGCACATCGCTGTAAAATCCACTTTCAGCAAGAACTGTGATATGCACCCTCCATATCTGATCACACCTCATGTCTGATCAGGTTCCTCATCCTCCGCCATCCCCCAGGCAATGTCTGCTTACCCTGGCCTAAATGCAGCAGGAATCCTGTGACATCGGTTTTAGACAGAATCCCCCTAACTCCCAGCGTTTTCTCTTAGTAGTTTTCCATCCACTGACTTCCACCCTGCTACTTGGCTCTAGATTCCTACTTGCCTATGCTGTATTAGGAGTTGAGCCCCCCTCTGCAAAATTCCATTGCAGTGGTCCCTATACCTACTGCAATACTCCCCACACCACACACTTTTTTTTTTTTTTTAGAGATGAGGTCTTGCTCTGGCTCAGGCTGGTCTCCAATCTGTAAGCTCAGGCAAGCCACCCACCTCGGCCTCCCAGAATGCTAGGATTACAGGTGTGAGTCACCGTGCCTGGCAACTCTTGAATAAAATCTTCCTCTCTAGGTATTAACAAGTTCCACTGAATTTGGTTTTTCTTCAACAATGGGATTTGGCTCTAACAGAGGGAAAGAACACTAATCTCTGGCTCAGACACAAAAGACTTTATTCTTTAGAGCAAAACTCCATAAAACAGCTATCTGAACACTTTCTCCAATTTCTATCCTCCTATTTGTTCTTGAACATAATCCAGGTCAGGCTTTTGCAACATCACACCACTGGAGAAGCTGCTGTTGGTACCAGTGGCCTCCAAGTTGCAGAACCCAGAGTCATTTCAGTCTCTTTTCTCAGCAACATCTGACACTGTGGATCTCTCTCAAAACACTTTCTCCCCTTGGCTTCAAAAAACAACAGTTTGCTTTTACCACTTTGGCTGCTCCTTCTCAGTCCCCTTAGTAGGATTTCCAATTTCTAAACTCATCGGAGTACCAGGCCTCAGTCCTTAGACCTCTTTCCTTTTCTACGTGCTCTAAAATGATACCATCTCTCTGTGGCCTTACGTCTCATATATCTAATCTGATGACTTCCAAGATAATCTCTAGCCCAGACCTTTCTGCTGAATTGACAAGAGTCAATGAAATATCTGCACACAATGGCTTAACAGAGCTCGCAAATTCAACATGTGAACACTGAACGGACAAGCTGCTCTCTCTCTACTTGATCAGACCTGAAACTACAAAGTCATCCTTTACAGCTCTCTCTCAAACACTTTATCCAATCCACTGGCACACTCTTATTTCAAAATATATCTGGCCACTGAGTGGCCAAATCTAGGACAATTTATACATGAAAATAAATGACATAAAGGAATATAATCCAGAGAATAAAATAGGAATCTATGGTTCCAGGCTTATATAAATAAAGACATAGATCAATAAAAGGAGAGCAGAGAACTCTTCCTTATGGTAGAATGCCAACTAATAAACACAGAAGGAATAATGACATTAGAAAAATGCCATTTGGTGGCTCAGCGCCTGTGGCTCAAGTGGCTAAGGTGCCAGCCAGACACACCAGAGCTGGTTGGTTCGAATCCAGCCCCAGCCTGCCAAACAACAATGACAACTACAACCAAAAAATAGCCAGGCATTGTGGCAGGCGCCTGTAGTCCCAGCTACCTGGGAGGCTGAGGCAAGAGTATCACTTAAGCCCAGGAGCTGGTGGTTGCCGTGAGCTATGATGCCATAGCACTCTACCCAGGGCAACAGCTTGAGGCTCTGTCTCAAAAAAAAAAAAAAAAGAAAAGAAAAGAAAAGAAAAGAAAAATGCCATTTGGCAAGCACCTAGTAATAAACATTTTAGGCAATGTTCAGTGGGTACTAAAACTAGCCAGTGAGAGTTTGAGAAAGGGATATTTACTGATACCCCAAACAGACAGTTAACTTACAGGGGAAAATAGTTATTTTTACAGAGGGGAAACCTGGCAGACACAATCAAGTATGCCAGGGCATCACCACTGACAATGGGCCAAATAAATAACAAGTGTGTCCTGAAAAGGGTACAACATCGCTTCTTCTGTGTTCCTGCCAAAAATGCACAATCTGAATTTAATTATGAGAAAGCATAAAACTAACCCAAACTAAGGACAGTCTTAAAAAAATACATAGCCTACCCTTCAAAAATGTGAAGGTCTTAAAAGATTAAGAAAAAGAAAAAAAGATAAAGGAACTGTTCCACATAATGGAATACTAAGAGACTTACTAGAGTTAAATGCAACACATTATTTATGTGGTTTTTTTTTTGAGACAGAGTCTCACTTTTTCAACCTGGGTAGAGTGCCGTAGTGTCACAGATCATAGCAACCTGAAACTCTTGGGCTCAAGCAATCCTCTTGCCTCAGCCTCCTGAGTAGCTAGGACTACAGGTGCCCACCACAATAGTCAGCAATTTATTTTCTAGAGATGGGTCTCACGCTTGCTCAGGCTGGTCTCAAATTCCTGAGTTTAGGCAATCCATGCACTTTGGCCTCCCATAGTGCTAGGATTCTAGGCATGAGCCACCATGCCCAGCCACAGCACAGTATCTAAATTAAACCTTGGACAAGAAAAAAAAAATTTTTTTTTTTTTGCTTATAAAGGACAAAACAAACAACAGCAAAATCTGATTAACATCTATAGATCAAAGACAGTACTGTATCTTCAGAGGCCAAGGTGGGTGAATTGCCTGAGCTCATAGGTTCAAGACCAGACTGAGCAAGAGCGAGGCTTCATCTGTAAAAAAAAAAATAGCCTGTTGTGGTGGGTGCCTGTAGTCCCAGCTACTCGGGAGGCTGAGACAAGAGGATCTCTTGAGCCCAAGAGTTTGAGATTGCTGTGAGCTATGACTCCATGCACTCAACAGAGGGTGACAAAGACTCTGTTTCAAAATAAACGAAAAATAAATAAATAAGTAAAATAAAATAAAATATTAAGATACACTGGCTTCCCCCTGGGCCTAGCAGGCACCTCCCTCTAGTATGTGTGTGGCTCCCTGCCTCGCTGTGGTTCTTCACTCAAAGGCTACCTTCCCCACAAGGACCTCCTGGACATGCTATCGCCAATTTTCCTCTTCCTGCCCCTTGTTATCTCCCTTTCCTACTTTACTTTCCTTCTTAGTGCTCATCGCTTTCTCAGTCACTATATATTTTATAAATTTATCTCATCTGTCTCATCTTGTCTTCTCTGCTAAAACATAAGATCCAGAAGGGTAAGATTCTGGCTGTTTTATTCACTGCCATACACGTATACTGGTGCCTAAAACAGAGAATGGAACAAGGCAGGGACGCGAAAGGCATCTGTTAAATGAACGAATAAAAACTATACAAAGGCATTTTTAAAAATATCTTTAAGTTGCGCAGACTTATCTTTAGTTGATACAGACCTGCAAAGCCAAAGAGAAACTGGTAAGAGTTGAAATGCACATACTCACCAAGCGAAGCACAGTTACCCTCCACATCCTTAAAGCTGCAAGCGTATGTGTGAGCAGGAACATAAGCCGCAGACGTATTTAGGAATGGGTCCCAAACAATGACATTGTAAATGGCACCTTGTCCAGGGAGGGAGGAGAAGGAGGCACTTGTCTTATCATCAGCTCTTAGAGTAGCCACCTGAAGCCAAAAATTATGTGTGAGTCGTGTTTAGGATTTTTTTTTTAAAAAAAAGCTATTTTGGCTCGGCGCCTGTAGCTCAACCGGCTAAGGCGCC
>NW_003852452.1:6573098-6575003 GCF_000181295.1 Otolemur garnettii
TTTTTTTTGCTTATAAAGGACAAAACAAACAACAGCAAAATCTGATTAACATCTATAGATCAAAGACAGTACTGTATCTTCAGAGGCCAAGGTGGGTGAATTGCCTGAGCTCATAGGTTCAAGACCAGACTGAGCAAGAGCGAGGCTTCATCTGTAAAAAAAAAAATAGCCTGTTGTGGTGGGTGCCTGTAGTCCCAGCTACTCGGGAGGCTGAGACAAGAGGATCTCTTGAGCCCAAGAGTTTGAGATTGCTGTGAGCTATGACTCCATGCACTCAACAGAGGGTGACAAAGACTCTGTTTCAAAATAAACGAAAAATAAATAAATAAGTAAAATAAAATAAAATATTAAGATACACTGGCTTCCCCCTGGGCCTAGCAGGCACCTCCCTCTAGTATGTGTGTGGCTCCCTGCCTCGCTGTGGTTCTTCACTCAAAGGCTACCTTCCCCACAAGGACCTCCTGGACATGCTATCGCCAATTTTCCTCTTCCTGCCCCTTGTTATCTCCCTTTCCTACTTTACTTTCCTTCTTAGTGCTCATCGCTTTCTCAGTCACTATATATTTTATAAATTTATCTCATCTGTCTCATCTTGTCTTCTCTGCTAAAACATAAGATCCAGAAGGGTAAGATTCTGGCTGTTTTATTCACTGCCATACACGTATACTGGTGCCTAAAACAGAGAATGGAACAAGGCAGGGACGCGAAAGGCATCTGTTAAATGAACGAATGAAAACTATGCAAAAGCATTTTTAAAAATATCTTTAAGTTGTGCATTAGTTGATACAGACCTGCAAAGCCAAAGAGAAACTGGTAAGAGTTGAAATGCACGTACTCACCAAGCGAAGCACAGTTACCCTCCACATCCTTAAAGCTGCAAGCGTATGTGTGAACAGGAACATAAGCCGCAGACGTATTTAGAAACGGGTCCCAAACAATGACATTGTAAATGGCACCTTGTCCAGGGAGGGAGGAGAAGGAGACACTTGTCTTATCATCAGCTCTTAGAGTAGCCACCTGAAGCCAAAAATTATGTGTGAGTCGTGTTTAGGATTTTTTTTTTTAAAAAAGCTATTTTATATCCTACCTATATGTCCTATGAAAGAGTAATATTAAATTATAATTCTTGTTTAAAGTATACACCAACCAGTTTAGCTTCATCAAAAGACCATCCTGGGCCAGGTGCAGTGGCTCAAGCCTGTAATCCTAGCACTCTGGGAGTCGGAGGCAGGTAGATCACCTGAGCTCAGGAGTTTGAGACCAGCCTGAGCAAGACCTTGTCTCTGAAAATAGCCAGGTGTTATGGCAGGTGCCTACAGTCCCAGCTACCTGGGAGGCTGAGGCAAGAGGATCATTTGAGCCTAAGAGTTTGAGGCTGCTATGAGCTTTGATGCCGCGGCACTCTATCCAGGGTGACAAAGTAAGATTCTGTCTCAAAAAAAAAAAAAATACCATCCTACATAGTTTTCACAAGGTCTTATGCAAAATGCTTCCAGAGCTTTTGTATAGTGTAAAATGTTAATAGTTTAAGTAAAATACAATATAAATAATGTATAAATGCTAGTTAGGACAAAGTAAAATAATGTTTTCTCATCTGCTAAACAATCAACAACTAAGGACAGGAACCACATTTTCATCTTACTCACGCTCTCCTGAGTGCTGAACACACCAACTGGCACAGAGTAAGTGTTCAATAAACGTTGGCCTTTACTACTAGCACAGAGCTGATGGAGACAAAGTCTGTTAACATCTCGTGGAGAGGACCCATTTATTTGTGTCTTACCAGGGTCTGATAAAAAAATACTATATCAAGTTTAATTACATAGTAGCCTTTAACATGAAAAATTCCCTTTTAAATTATATAATAGAAAAAACAAATGCCCTATATAAACATAATAAACAGAT
>NW_003852452.1:6576157-6578022 GCF_000181295.1 Otolemur garnettii
GATCATATTTGCCCTACTTCAATCACATCTGGTAATCTACCAATCTTCTGGAAAGAATCAGAGCACTCCAGAAAAACTCCAACCATCATCTACATGCGGAAGGACGGCCTCATATCATACTACTATTAGGCACCTTTCCAGACATAAAAATACAATCCTCCCCTCCATAAAAGATCTATAGTAGTGAGGCTCAAATTACAATATACATAAGAATCATCTGAGGGGAGTTTGATAAAATGCAAATTCTAATTCAGTAGTTTGAAGATGGAGCCTCTAAGGCTGCAGTTCTAACAAACTACCAGGTGATCCCAGTCTTGTTGCCTGGTGGTCCACACCTGGAGCAGCAGGGGTTTACAGAGATTCAAATGTCAGAAAATTCTTGCTCTAAGTCAGAGACTTTAAGTTTGGGTTCTAATATTAATGCCTATGTATATATCCTTACGCAGCTTCCCATTATTTTTTCTCAAAACACCATAAACTTCATATTTGCCCAAAGTTTTTAATCTAATAACTATGGGATTACATAGAAAATTACCCCCTACTTCCATCCATATCTCAAGATTACCAGGTCACAGATGTAGCTGCAAATCAAAACTTACCATAATTTACATGCATCTCCTAAAAGGCTAACATCACTAGCCAAGACTTTCAAGATGATAACAAACTAAAAAAGAATAAAGTGATTATCCAAAAAGATCAAGAAAACAGTAAAGAAACAAGCTCCTGGTAGGTTTTCCCTTTCTCGAGTCTTCCAAAGGCATCACAATCTAGATGCACAAACCCGGAGAATGAGATTTACCTTGACAGCATTGGCCTTCACCTGGGACACCTGGACCATCCTCTGCAGATGTTTTAGCAAAACCTCCTCAGTGAGGTCATTCTCGGGCAGAAAATACTGATAAACATCATACTGCAGCCTCCACCTAGAGTCCCGGCCCGTTCCAACATCACATGGCGGAGGATCTGTGCCTCTAAAGTCAAACAACAAAACTGAAGGTCAGTCTCTTGTGGTGTCAGTCCCATCTATAAAAAGGAACCAAGATCTCGAATTTCAAATTTCTGCAACAATAATTCCAGTTGCACAGTTCACCTTGTACAGACACAGTAACTGGTATTCTGAAGAAAAGTAACACAGTTATGGACCAAATGTTTGTGTCTTTCCCAAAATCCATATGTTGAAATCCTAACTCCCAGTGTGCTGGCCTCTGAGAACTGAGTAGGTCATGAAGATGAAGCTCTCGTGAATGGGATTAGTGCCCTTGTAAAAGGGACCCTGGAGGACGGCGCCTGTGGCTCAAAAGGGTAGGGTGCCGGCCCCATATGCCCAAGGTGGTGGGTTCAAACCCAGCCCCGGCCAAAAAAAAAAGGGACCCTGGAGAGCTCTTCTTAGCTCTCTTTGTCAGGTGATGAAACAATAAAAAGCAGCAACCTGCCAACTGCACTGGCACCATGACCTGGGACTTAGAGCTTCCAGAACGGTGGCAAAAAATTTCTATCTGTTTTTTTTTTTTTTACAGTGTGCTGGTTTTATATACAATTTGAAATATTTTTTTTTACAGTGTGCTGGTTTTATATACAATTTAAAACATTTCCATCAAACTGGTTAACATAGCCTTCATGGCATTTTCTTAGTTATTGTGTTAAGACATTTATATTCTACATTTAATAAGTTTCACATGTACCCTAGTTAAGATGCACTGTAGGTGTGGCCCCACCAATTACCCTCCCTCCCTCCATCCCTAAAAATTTCTATTGTTTATAAACCACCCAGTCTACAGTACTTCGGTAGAGTGTCATGAACTAAGATACACAATTTAAGAGGCCTCAATTCAAGTTAAGCAACCAGATTCTGATGCCTCAAGTAA
>NW_003852452.1:6579752-6583530 GCF_000181295.1 Otolemur garnettii
AAAAAAAAAAAAAGAGCCCGGGAGCGGAGCAAGGACAGCAAACCTTTTCTGTAAAGAACCAGACAGTGAGTATGTGAGGCTTTGTTGGTCTGGTGATCCCTGTGCCAGCCACCCAACCATGCAGGAAAGCAGCCATAGACAACACATACAGAAATGGGCACAGAGGGGTTTCAATAAAATTGCATGACAAGTAGCTGGGTTTGGCTCATGGTCTATACTTGCCGATCTCTGCTCTAGAGTTTAAAAAGTCAGCTATTAACTGACTTCCCTTGGCCAGAACTGGAACAAGGGTGCATATATGTTTTAACATCACTGGACTCTTCCTCAAAATTCTGTGCTCTTCTTACATATTCTCCTTGTTCTACATTTGCAGAAATTCACCATACCAGAGAAAATGCCAAGTACTCAGTCTGAAGCTCCACTATTCGTAAGTTTCCTCTGCACACTGTTCAGGACAGAAGCCAGAAGTCTATGGTTTTTCTCTTGGGTAATTACCCCTTTGTTAAAGATAACCTTTTCCTTCCTCAACTCCACTAATCTTCCAGATTCTATTTCCTTCACTAATCAGTGCTCTATTTCCTTCACTAATCAGTGCTCTCTCTCCTTCCCTTCACCCCCAAACTTTAAGAGTAGTCTAACTTTCTTTATCTCATCTTCGCTCCTCAATCACTGTAATCAAGTTTTCACCCCTGGGCCAGGCGCAGAGACTCAGGCCTATAATCTTAGCACTCTGTGAGGCTGATGGGATGGATTGCTTAAGCTGAGGAGTTCAAGACCAGCCTGAGCAAGAGTGAGATCCTGTCTCTACTCAAAATAGAAAAACTAACCAGGGCTTGTGGCAGGCACCAGTAGTCCCAGCTACTCGGGAGGCTGAGGCAAGAAGATCACTTGAGCACAAGAGCTTGAGGTTGCTGTGAGCCATGACACCATGGCATTCTACCCAGGGCAACAGAGACTCCGTCTCAAAAAAAAAGGTTTTCATCCTGTTGTGCCACTATAATGACTCTCATTGAAGGCCACCACTGACTCTTAACTGCTCTATCACCTGGATGCCTTGAGCTCCTCCTTCTCTTGACCTCTCTACAGTGTACTGCTTATGCTTTTAAGGCAGAGCCTCCAGGCTGTCTTCCCAGGGTCTGACTCCTCCTCTGTCTGGCATGTGCTCCTCAGCAGTCAGCATCCCCAGAAACAGTGCCTGACATGTGGTAGGCACTATGAAAGTATTTTCTGCCCCCTCTCCCAATCTCTAAGTACGTGCCTGGTGAACTCCCTCCCTGCCATAGCTTTCATTAAAGCTGTTTCAAAAAAAGCTATTTCGATGGCCAGGTGTGGTGGCTTATGCCTGTAATCCTAGCACTCTGGGAGGCAAGGTGGATGGATTGCTTGAGGTCACGAGTTCAAGACCAGCCTGAGCAAAAAGCAAGACCCCCATCTCTACTAAAAATAGAAAAATTAAGGCAAGAGGATCGCTTGAGCCCAAGTTGGAGGTTGCTATGAGCTACGACGTCACGGCACTCTACCCAGGGCAACAGTTTGAGACTCTGTCTCAAAAGAAAAAAAAAAATAGCTGTTTTGTTGAGTGTGTAAGCTCACCCACTACTTCAGCACCAGATTTACACTGTCTCCTTTACCTTTCCACCCACATGCCCTGCAAACATCTCAGATCCATTGTGTCCCAAGCTGAAATCCCCATCTGTTCCAACCTGCACCCCCCAAACAGCACCACAACAACCCTGTTCCCAGGCCTATTTTGTATTACTGTCTCGCAGCTGCCATTATATCATCAATTCTGCCTTCACTGACCCCTCTTCTCCAGCCCTGCTCTCATGTCCTCTGTTCACAGCCTCAGTCCTCTCAAAAGTGTGCTGGGTCCTCACTCTGCTGTGCCCTCTCCAAACTACCCGCCCATACTACTTCTAGAGGTAGCTTTACAAGAGATGAAAAGGACCACATCATTCCTGTGTAAAGACTCTATGCCTCCTTGAAACCTACCTCAAAATAAGACTATAAATCTCGCCGGGCACGGTGGCTCACATCCATAAATAATCCCAGCACTTGGGAGGCCAAGACGGGTGGATTTGCCCTGTGCTCATAGGTTCAAGACCAGCCTGAATAAGAGCAAGATCCCCTCTCAAAAAAATAGCCAGGTGTTCTGGCAGGCGCCTGTATTCCCAGCTACTTGGGAGGCTGGGGCAAGAATATCTCTTAAGCCCAAAATTTTGAGGTTGCTGTACGCTATGATGCCATAGCACTCTACCAAAGCACAGGGTTTGTCTCAAAAAAAAAGAGTACAAATCTCAAATTGTATGCAAGGCCCTCCAGAGTCTGGGTCCAGCCATACCCACTGCATGCCATTCTCCAAATTCTCCATTCTTCCTCCTAACATAACGCTCACTGCTTCGTCTGCCTAGCATAACTAACTGAACTGTTTAGGACTGCCCTCTGCCTTACTATCAGTGCTTCTCTAAGGCCTCCTTAAATGTGTTTTGAAGGAATTAAGGTATTCTCTCAGGACCTAGATTTCGGTCATCGTGCTAATTCTCTGGCTCGCTTGGTATAAAAACATTTCTGATTAAATAAACTGCACTTATAATAAACAATCTTAATAAGATAATTTTCTTTAAATATTCATGAACACATCCCATATTCCAGGGAGTTGAGAACAGAAAGGTTACCTTTTTCTGAGTAGGAGAGTAAAATGGCCACATTTTGAACGGGTTCGGCATCAAAAGTCTCTAAGTACCAAGTGCACACACTCTGCTCTGGTCTCAGAATGAAAACTAGGCCTCTGTCAGTGCCTGTTTCCGAGGCATTGGGAAGGAGAGTCTGCAATGAGGAAGAAAAGTCATCATGGCTAGGGAGTTAAGCAAGGCATACAAAGGATAGAGCTGATCTATATGCATTCTGAATCTCCAAACAAAAAGGAATGAGAAAGAACTTCCTTAAATAATAAAGAATTCTTTTCACTGCTGTGTTCACATGCCCACATGTACGCATGGAAAAAGCAACATATGATGGTCTGAGTTTGGGCTGCTCTAATAATTCACCTACTGTCGGTTAGGTGGTTTATAAACAACAGAAATTTATTTCCCACAGTTCTGGAGGCTGGAAGTTTGAGATCAGAGTGCCAGCAGGGTCAAGTTGGGGTGAGAGGCCTCTTTAGGTTTCAGACTGCCAACTCATGGCTGCATCCTCACATCCTCTCAGGCCTCTTTTATAAGGACACTAGTCCCTGGCCAGATGGGGTGGCTCACGCCTTAATCCTAACAAGGTGAGGGTGAGGTGGATGGATTGATTGAGCTCAGGAGTTCAAGGCCAGCCTGAGCAAGATAGAGACCCTCCCTGTCTCTACTAAAAATAGAAAAAATAGCCAGGTAAGCGCCTGTAGTCCCAGCTACTCAGGAGGCTGAGGCAAGAGGATCTCATGAGCCTAAGAGTTTGAGGTTGCTGTGAGCTATGATGCCACAGTATTCAACCTAGGGTGACAGCATGAGACTGTCTCAAAACAATGATAATAATAATAATAACGATAATGATAATAAAGGAAGTGGGCCAAATCAACGCATGGGTATCTCTTGCAGTTAACACACTGATTCCTTTTTCTTTTCCTCAGCTGACTCTTCCCTTTCTAGTCCATTAGAAAGGACTAGAATGGTATCACCATCCCTCCTCCACCTCAATTTTAAAACCTTTATGGTAGAGGTTAGAAAGCAGGGGAAAAAAATGCAAAATATTTAACTGGAATGATAGTATGACCAATGCCTATAAAATTATACTC
>NW_003852452.1:6583793-6586206 GCF_000181295.1 Otolemur garnettii
AAGTTTAAGAGGTCATAGAGGCTAAATAGGACCCTTCTGCCTCAGTTTCCAAAGTGCTAGGATTATATGAGCCACCTTGCCCAGCCCAGCGCTCCTTTTTTAAAAAAAAATTTTATTGGCTCAGCACCCACAGCTCAGTGAATAGGGCGCTGGCCATATACACTGGAGCTGGCAGGTTTGAGCCCGGCCCGGGTCTGCTAAACAACAATGACAACTGCAACCAAAAAATAGCTGGGCATTGTGGTGGGCACCTATAGTTCCAGCTACTCAGGAGGCTGAGGCAAGAGAATCGCTTAAGCCCAAGAGTTTGAGATTGCTATGAGCTGTGATGAGGGCGACATAGTGAGTCTCTGTCTCAAAAAACAAAAAAATTAAAAAATAAATAACATTAATGTAAAATATACATGTATAACTTACCATCTTTACCAGCTGTTAGGTGTAGACATCAGTCATGATAAACACATTTACATTCTTTTTCCCCTTCCTCTCCCACTCCTAGCCCTTATTGGCCTCTAGTTACCACTAGTCTACTCTCTATTTTCAAGAAATCTACTTTTTAGGGACCCTGCATATGAGTGAGAACATGCAGTATTTGTCTTTTAGTGCTTAGCTTATTTACTTAACATAATAGATCCATCCATATTGCTGCCAATGACAGGATTTCATTCTTTTTCATGGCAGAATAGGATTCTACTGGCTCACTCCCTCTTTAAATCAGGGCTAGCACCCTTGAGGAAGGCCCAAGACACTCGCTTCTTGGCCAGTCTCAATCACTAACTTGGTAAGACCCAATCTTGATTTTTAAAAATTTAAAACATAAAGTCATGAACATTGAGAGACATCAAATTCTAATGGTTATACTAAATACAAGACCCAAAAATATGAAAACAGTTTTTACGGAAATGACTCCTTGTACTTACCCTAGAAAAAGAAACTGTTGTATTCTGATACTGTGAGTGTATTTGGAAAACAAGAAAAGTCACATTGCTTGAAATATGATGCAAAACAGCTTCCACTGGAAAAGGCTTGCTGAGCTTCAAGTATCTAAATTTCCCCAGAGAAAACTCGAGAAGACCTACAGTGGGAGAAATTGTCATTATGTCATTTGTACCTCTCATATCAATTTGAAGAAATCACATCCATAAACAAAAGGAGAATGCTAATTTAATCTTTAGATAAACTCCTTAAGGTGAGTATTATTATTGCCTATATTCTACTGTTGAGGACAATGAAGCTTACAACATGAAGCAGCCCACCCAGGGTCACGCAGTAAGTGGCTGAGCTTAGGACTAAAATGGAACAGAGGTATTTCAAAAGTTGTGAACAATCCTTTTTTTTTGAGACAGAGTCGCCCCGGGGTAGAGTGCCAGAGGCATCACAGTTCACAGCAACCTTAAATGCTTGGGCTCAAGAGATCCTCTCACCTCAGCCTCCAAGGTAGCTGGGACTACAGGCACTCACCTCAATGCTAGTGTTTTTTCTACTTTTAGTAGAAGTGGGGGTCTCCCTCTTGCTCAGGCTGGTCTCCTGAGCTCAAGCGATCCACCTGCCTTGGCCTCCCAGAGTGCCAGGATTACAGGCGTGAACCACAGTGCCAGCCTGAGTTCTTACAAATGCTAATTTGAGGATGGGCTCTCTGAGCCCAGAAAAATTTCCCACCCAGTAGCATCATTAAAAATTCTCTTTGGGGGCGGCACCTGTGGCTCAGAAGGGTAGGGTGCCGGCCCCATATGCCTGAGGTAGAGGGTTCAAACCCAGCCCTGGCCAAAAACTGCAAAAAAAAAAAAAAAAAAAAATTCTCTTTGGAACAATGTTCCTGAATTTAAAGATAAACAATTCTATATGGCTACAAATAATCATGAACAGACTTTTAAAGAATTAAGGTTTTAAAGAATAATGCTATCTAGTGAATTCTGAAGTTGGCATAGCCTGAAAAGACACAGGTGGCTCAATTTAATCCCAGAGTTCACTAGTTATGTGATTTTGACAAGTCATTTATTTCTTAAAGCCTCAATTTCCTCATTTGTTGAATGGGGATAGTATTTCCTAACTTTCAGAGGAAAGTGCCAATGGCATTGGCAAAAATGTCTGTTGAACACCAGGCATTGTACATACAATCACTAACCACAAGCATTTCTAAATAGGGAATTTTGTTTGTTTGTTTGAGGATCAAGTTCAGAGTCCAAATAAAAGATAGGTTATAACAGAAATAGTTTTCTAGACTGTTTATCGCAGCTCAATTTATAATCGCCAAAATGTGGAAATGGCCTAAATGCCCACCAACCCAGGAACGGATTAACAAGTTGTGGTATATGTATACCATGGAATACATTTAAAAAGATAAGACTTTACATCTTTTATATTAAACTGGATGGAAGTGGAACACATTATTTTTTTTTTTTTTGAGACAGAG
>NW_003852452.1:6586308-6587404 GCF_000181295.1 Otolemur garnettii
TTTTTTTTTGAGACAGAGCCTCAAGCTGTCCCCCTGGGTTGAGTCCCATGGCATCACAGCTCACAGCAACCTCCAACTCTGGGCTCAAGTGAGTCTCCTGCCTCAGCCTCCCAAGTAGCTGGGACCACAGGCGCCACCACAACGCCCAGCTATTTTTTGGTTGCAGCTGTCATTGTTGTTTGGCGGCCTGGGCTGGATTCGAACCCTAGGTGTATATGGCTGGCGCCTTAGCCACTTGAGCCATAGGCGCCGAGCTGGAACACATTATTCTTAGCAAAGCATCACAAGAATGGAATGTACTCAATTCTGATATGAGGATAATTAATGACCTAGTACATGGGTGGGAGAGGGAAGTGAGGTCACGGGGTGTGACACACCTCTTGGGGACAGAACACAATTATAAGAGGGATTTTACCAACAAATGCAATAAAAGAATAGTTTTCTGATGCCTCATCTAATCCTCTCCCATCTGTCTCCCTGCCTCCGTTGTCTACATCTCACTCACTTTGTCCCCGGCTCCCTTTCTCCTGGCTACACACAGACTCTTTCTTTTGCCAATCTATTTCTCAAACAATCCATTAAATTAGGTTGCCGTGCGGTCCTGGATTCCCACCCCTCCCTCCACCCTATAGTCAGCACATCTCTGATAAACAGAACCCCCAAGTATCATACAAGGAGTCTTGGCGGCTCAATTCTAAAAACAGAAAAAAAATTGTTTTAATTTAATATAGATGAAAAGGAGTTCATGAGAAAAAGATTATAATTCACTCGAGTCACATTGTGAACCTGTCGTGTCTTATTTTAGAAGGAAATT
Source organism: Otolemur garnettii (assembly GCF_000181295.1). Classification (NCBI taxonomy): domain Eukaryota; kingdom Metazoa; phylum Chordata; class Mammalia; order Primates; family Galagidae; genus Otolemur; species Otolemur garnettii. The sequence goes on from NW_003852452.1 coordinate 6,587,123, forward strand.
AGAGTCAGCGGGTGGTAAAAGAAACAACGCTCCAGACACTAAGGAACTTAATAACACATTCTCAAGTACCATTTCCCAAGAAGGTCAATTTTCAGCACTTTTTTTGTTTTTAATACTCCATCTGGATGATTAAAAACAAATCAGAACAAAAATATCATTAACTTGTCGAAAAGAAAGCCAAAAAGAACACAGTGCTAAGATTAAGAATAATAATCTATATAAATCTTTCCTAAACCCTGTGATCCTATATTACCTTCATTACTTAATGAGTTAAAAAAAAAA
>NW_003852452.1:6587514-6591581 GCF_000181295.1 Otolemur garnettii
GCTCACAGCAACCTCCAACTCCTAGGCTTAAGTGATTCTCTTGCCTCTGCCTCCCAAGTAGCTGGGACTACAGGTGCCTGCCACAACACCCGGCTATTTTTTGGTTGTAGTTGTCATTGTTGTTTGGCAGGCCCGGGCTGGATTCGAATGCAGCAGCTCTAGTGTATATGGCTAGCACCTTAGCCACTTGAGCTATAGGTGCCAAGCCTCCAGAGGAAATTTTAACAGTTGTAACAATGAAGGTTGTATTTTTCCTACTATTTATATAATGAGAAACACATTTGACATCTTATATTAGAGACCCAACTCCAGCCAGAATAGAGGTAAAAATATTAGTGAGTGGCAAACAGAATCTACCAGGGAAGTCTGCAAAGTGTGGGGAGTTTGTGTTGTTGGAGTTTTATTTTGTTTTTAAGGGAAACAAAAACACTTTTTACATTTTCCAGGCCTTCTCATCATCGTGATTGTTTTATTAGGAAACCAAATTACACATCAAACTATGAGGAGCTCAGTAAATGGTACTCAAAGTGTTTCATGTACTGCACTCTGACACTAGTCCCATCTATCACCCATCTTTCAAGTCTTAAAGACACCCACCCCATTCTGGTCTGTCAAAGTGAGCAGTATCAGGGTGTTTTCCTAGGAATGAATTGGATGTCCATCCTTAAACTGTGCAAAGCCCTCAGCTCATTTACCATCCTGCCTTTTCTAGTTTATATTTTCAGTTTTTCCTTTTTCTCATTTTCTCTATTTAACCAATATTTATGAAGTGCTTAGGAACTACATGTAGTCGCTCTGACTACTGGGCACTGGGACTGAAGCTAGTACAACAAATTTATAAAGATTACCCAAGACTTCTATAATAATTTACGTTTGCCCACTGATATATTTTAGAAAATGTTTTGATAATCCTCATGTCTGTGTCTCCCATGACACGGGCCCTGAATCGAAACATTATGCACACAGAACCTCTATTACCCTATTTTGTGACATCATCAGCTGTTTAATAATGTATTAATCTCTGTCTTTCTATGTTTCCTTCCTTTCTTCCTTTCTCTCTCTCTTTCTTTCTTTTTTTGAGACAAAGTCTCACTTTGTTACCCTTGAGCTCACAGCAACATCCAACTCTTGGGCTCAAGCGATTCTCTTGCCTCAGCTTCCCGAGTAGCTGGGACTACAGGCGTCCGCCACAACACCTGGCTATTTTTACACACAGGGTTTCACTCTGTCTCAGGCTGAACTCAGGCAATCCACCTGCCTTAGCCTCCCAGAGTGCTAAGATTACAGGAGTGAGCCATCCTCCCTTGCCCCTTACTGTCTTTCCAAAGTTTTGGTTCTGCGAGTATTTCTGAGTCATGATTCATCCTCACCCAGGGTGACAGGTGAAGAGCAAGTTAAGAGAAGTATATCACCAGGACTTCTAGTTCTCAACTTTGGTCTCTTCAGAGGCTTTTAAAAACAGGTATCTTTGGGAGCATATTTTAAGTTGATTTTTCTTTTCTTTATACATTTCCTTGTTTCTCACATTTCTATAGTGATTGTGAGGTATTCTTATCAGAAAGAAATTGCAAAACATGAAAAATGCCTTCATCCTTGATGGTACTCAAAGCCTAAGTTCTACCTCAACTCCACATTTTAAATTTTTACAAAATAGGGACACACACAACTAGATAAAATTGGGACAGTCTCTCAATACTTCTGTCACTTGTTTTGTTTTTCCTGAAAACAATATTTTTCTAGATTATATATACACATACACATATGTTTATTTTATATATATTATATTTATTATTTTAATACTTTTGTCACGTGTTTTGTTTTTCCTCAAAACAATATTTTTCTAGATTATATACACACACACACATATATTTATTTTATATATATTATATTTATTTATTTATTTTAAGACAGTCTCACTCTGTCACCCAGGCTACATTGCCATGGTATCAGCCTAGCTCACAGCAACCTTAAACTCTTGGGTTCAAGCGATCCTCTTGCCTCAGCCTCCCAAGTAGCTGGGTCTACAGGCACCTACCACAATGCCCAGGTAATTTTTCCACTTTTAGTAAAGACAGGGTCTATCTCTTACTCAGGCTGGTCTGGAACTCCTGAGCTCAAGGGATCCTCCTGTCTCACCTCCCAGGTTGTTAGGATCACAGGTGTGAGCCACTCAGCCAAGATAGTATATAATCTTTATTAAAAAGGTACAAAATGTGGAGAAAGTTAATTCTCTCAGCAACTACATTGCACAGAAACCATCACTGTGAACAATTTGGTATATATCTTTTAGGACTCAGGCAGATATCAACTTGCATATTTTCATACTGATAGAAAAAGATATAAATATTTGACATAGATCTCTTAATAAGTGGTTTTCAACCTTCCTAATGCCACAGCCCTTTAATACAGTGCTGTGGGTCGTGACCCACAGATTGAGAACTGCTGACTTAATAGGTCTTAGATATCTTTCCATATTGACATATTAATAATAGGGGCCAGGCGTGGTGGCTCATGCCTGTTATCCCAGCACTTGGGAGACCAAGGAGGGTGGATTGCCTGAGCTCACGGGTTTGAGACCAGCCCAAGCCAGGGCAAGACCCCATCTCAAAAAATAGCCCAGTGTTGTGGCAGGCGCCTGTAGTCCCAGCTACTGAGGAGCCTGAGGCAAGGGGATCTCTTGAGCCCAAGAGTTAGAGGTTGCTGTGGGCTATGATGCCACAGCACTCTACCAAGGGTGACAAAGTAAGACTCTGTCTCCAAAAAAAAAAAAAAAAAAAAAAATTAGAGTAGTTTCAGTTTTGCGGGAGAGTTTTCTACAAAGCTTAGGTCAGGCAATAAACCTATTTGAAGTTCTGCTATGACAATGTAACAGATGACCTTTGATCTTAAAGCGTTAATCTGTATCTAAGAAGTCTTGTTCTAGTCCAAAAAATTCGGAAGTAAAAACAATCATCCATATGGAATAATCAGGACAAAAATTAAGCTGCAGTCCCTGTTTCTAATTTTTTTCCTCAAGATGTATATCTAGCATTTCAGGAATAGTTAGAATTTTCATCTGTTACTTCCTAGATTTCCCAAAAGTTACAGGAAGATAATGCCTTACTATCCCCCTTTTCCCCAAATGCCTATAGCAAGAAACAGGAGGAATACCGTATATATTATTTAAAAACTTATCACTTGACAAAATAAACAGGGATTTTAGAAGGAATCTTGGGGAGAGGGAAGAGATATTAAATTTTACTTTTGCACAAGACAGGGTCTCACTATGTTGCCCAGGCTGTTCTTGAACTCTTAGCCTCAAGAGATCCTCCTGCCTTAGCCTCTCAGAGTGCTCCCAGGTGTAAGCTACCAAACCTGGCCTTGGGGTTTTTTTTGAGACAGAGTCTCACTTTGTCACCCTCAGTAGAGTGCTATGGCTTCACAGCTCACAGCAACATCAAACCCTTGAGCTCAAGCAATTCTCTTGCCTCAGCCTCCCAAGTAGCTGGGACTACAGGTGCCTGCCACAATGGCTGGCTATTTTTAGAGACAGGATGTTGCTTTGGCTCAGGCTGGTCTCAAACCTGTGAGCTAAAGCAATCCATCCACCTCAGCCTCCCAGAGTGCTGGGATTACAGGCATGAGACATTATGCCTGGCCAAAAGTTTTCATTCTAACATACTCCAATTTCTCACGGCTTTCCTTTAGGATTAGCCTTTTTTATAGTTTCTCAAGAATGTTGGCATATACACTTTTCTCTGTAAAAGTCTTCACATATCCCATTTTAATTATCCCTAAATATTTATTTACTGCTTCTTGATGCTACTGTATACTTACTTTTTCTTTTAAATTTCAGTTTCTAGTTGTCTTTTCGCTGTAAGCATTTTTAAAAACAACTTTAAAGGCACAGACGAACATGAAGTGCAAGCCAGGTTTGAGAACTCCTAACACAATGTTCAGGAATATTTTCTCCTATTAGTTATCTTTAACCTAACTTCTGTGTGAAAATAGCATGGCATGGGCTCAGTGGATAGGGGGCTGGCCCCATGTACCAAGGGTGGTGGGTTCGAACCCAGAACCAGCCAAAC
>NW_003852452.1:6591726-6593333 GCF_000181295.1 Otolemur garnettii
GGGCACCTGTCCCAGCTACTTGGGAGGCTGAGGCAAGAGAATTGCTCAAGCCCAGGAGTTGGAGGTTGCTATGAGCTGTGAAGCCACGAGGACGATAAAGTGAGACTCTGTCTCTTAAAGAAAAAAGAAAAAAGAAAATAGCATGGCAGTGTAACCTTGGCAGTCCAACAGCCATTTCCCAATTTTTACAGATGGTTGCATTTTCACTAAACCAGTTGTGGTTGGACTCTTCACATTGCATGTCCCAGTGTCTAGTAAAGTACAGTCACCTACAATAAATGTTTCTTGATGACGGTTAAACTATGTGACCTCAACTAAGTATCTTATTTCCTCTGGGCCTCAGTTTCCTCAGGTCATGGTAAAATTGAGGAAACTGTGTTGCAGACATCAGTTGACTGCTGAAAGTATCAAACACAATGAGAGACAATTTTTTTAACTGTCAAATGCTAAGCAATAAAGTATCATTATTAACTTTAGTTTTCCTGGGCTTCAGAGACACATCTCCTTATTAAAAACAAAAAACTAGGCTAGGTGTGGATTACACCTGTAATCCTAGCACTCTGGGAGGTCGAGGCAGGTGGACTGCTTGAACTCAGGAGTTGGAGACCAGCCTGAGCAAGAGCGAAACCCAGTCTCTAAAAAACCAGGTGTTATGGTGGGCATCTACAGTTTCAGCTACTTGATAGACTGAGGCAAGAGGATCACTTAATAGTTTGAGGTTGCTGTGAGCTATGATGCCACAGCACTCTACCCAGGGTGACAGAGTGAGATTCTGTCTCCAAAAAACAAACAAACAAAAGCCAGACAGGCATTCTCAGAAAGGCCTTACAAATACACTAGTGGGAAGAAAGGGACTAATGCTCAGCGCCTCACAAGCATCAGCTTGGGAAGAGATGGCCTTAGAATGACAATGGAAGATACCGAAAGTGAAGATAACAGCACAGTCTGGCAGAAACTGCATTGAATTTCACAAAAATAGACTTGGCAAAAGAAGACACATGCCCAAAATAGAACCTGAAGTTTACGGGGACTTAACTCACCTCTAAGCCACGTGAAAGAGGATTCATTAGAAGGATTTTATGAGACATAATTAGATCCTATGACTTGGGGAGTGGGAGAAAGCAAGCACATCAAAGGGCATCACAAAGCAAGTAGCTACCATCACGTTGGAGCACTTACTCACACTGCAGTTGTCTTCAAACAAACAGTGGTACTTTTTTTTTTTCCATGTTAGCCATAGAAAGAAACTTTTTTTCTTTTTCCATACCCATTTTCCATTCTTACCAACAGTCACCTTTTCTTTCCAGTAATTCCATTCTAAAAAGCATGCCCAATCCTAATCTTTTCCAATCAGATTCTAATCTGGCAACTGTAAACATTTCCAAGTCTTTCAGTGGGAGTTAGATGGAGTCGGCCCGGGGAGGACTCACGCGACACAGCTGCTCTGGCTGGTTTAGGTCCTCTGCGACCTTCACTTTGTGAAGTGAAACATTCTTATTGTTTTCTAAACTCAAATTTAACCTCAAAGTGTATATCTTGAGTAGTTTAAGGTGATAGATTTAGGAGATTAACTTTTATATTAGAAATGTTGTTTTGGCTCGGCGCCT
>NW_003852452.1:6593674-6599769 GCF_000181295.1 Otolemur garnettii
CTTTTAACTTTTATGTATAAAACTGTGATTTTGGAAATGGAAGAACTGAACAGTGTTAGAGAGGCCACTCTCACTGTTCTCCAGAATGACTGCCCTTCTGACAAAGTTTAGCAGACCTGTCGCTGTCTCTGTATACTGGCTGACAGTGACAGGCAGCGGGATCCCTTTGTCCGGTATCACTTCTGTTCTACTATTTCACTAAAATTTGTCTCAAATTTACCTCCTATTGTTTGTGCTTCAACAACCAAATCCTGGGAGATATCTGTCAAAGCTTAGTCTTAATACTTCTCTTCAGATGGATTATTAAGAACAAAAATGGCTCAGCTACTTGAGCTAGCCAGCATTCAATTGCCCCTCTCAATTTCTCATTTTTATCTTCTCATGTTTTTTTTTTTTTGAGACGGAATCTCAAGCTGTCACCCTGGGTAGAGTGCCATGGAGTCATAGCTCACAGCAACCTCCAACTCTTGGGCTTAAGCAATTCTCTTGCTTCAGCCTCCCAAGTAGCTGGGACTGCAGGCACCAGCCACAATACCTAGCTATTATTTTTGTTGTTGTTGTTGCAGTCATTGTTTTTTCAGCTGGCCCGGGCTGGGTTCGAACCCGGAACCCTCCAGCCTGGGTGTATGTGGCCAGCACCCTGCCCACTGAGCTACAGGAGCCTCCCTTCTTAGGAATTCTTAATAGCCCTAGTAGTTCAAAGAAAAACACAAAAAATGAACATACTACCTTTCACATACATCCGAGAGAACAGTATCACTTGCAAGTAACTCTCCACACCCAGCCTGCTACTTTCTTAAAGCACTAACCATAGCACAACACATTGGAAGGCTCAAATAACACTCAGCGCAACTTGAATTACTTTGAAATTCCATGTGAGCTACTGGGTATACATATAAAACAATAACGAAAGATGTTAAGAGTAGCAGTGAACTGGGACTCCAAGAGGAGAGAAAACTGTTTAAATGTTCATCTCCTGTGCCTTCTGAACACAAAAAGCACATTCCGTCCCCAAACATTCTACAAACTCCATCAGCCTCTTCAAAGATTGAGCATCCAAGCTACTACTCAACTTGTGCAAGTTAGCTTGCCCTGCTAAAGATGAGTTAAGTTATAGCAGCTGCTCAATTTCTTCACTTTGTGTCACTATCAGAATAACCAACAGCAATCCAGCCATTTTCCATGAGAATCATGCAAGTCTTGAACTCTTTCTTAATTTTCATACCGATTTATACCATATTGACAGATGTGGAGAATGTCAGTTTTTATTATCGCTCAGCAGCTAAGTTCCACACTGCCACTCTCCTGCACACAATGACAAGAATACTAACGCAGGACAAAAAGAATAACATTGTTAATCTGAGCTATAATCATAAAAAAAGAGGTGGCAGCACCTGTGGCTCAGTGGGTAGGGCACTGGCCCCATACACCAAGGATGGCGGGTTCAAACCCGGTCCCGGCCAAACTGCAACAACAACAAAAACAATACCTGGGCCTTGTGGTGGGTGCCTATAGTCCCAGCTACTTGGAAGGCTAAGGCAAGAGAATTGCCTAAGCCCGGGAGTTGGAGGTTGCTGAGACCTGTGACACCCTGGCACTCTACCAAGTGTAATAAAGTGACTCTGTCTTTATAAATAAATAAATAAGAGGCAAGAAATGGTGTCTGGAAAAATATCAAATTCTCAAATATGCTACTCATATTGTTCAACTTTTGTTTAAAAACTTCTAGATGTTAAATACCAAGACACCAAACTAGAAATAAAAATGGTCTGAATCTCTGAATCTCAATCCTCCTGACTAAGGGGTTGGTGTGGATCAACCATAAACTCAATAAATATCTCAAATTCCTCACCTGTTAAAATGGAGATAACAACTCTTCTACTTCAGTCATAAGGCTATTTTGAGGAATGAGGAGTTACAGAAAGATTAAGGATAAACTACTACAATGTGCAAAAAAAAAGTTTTTTGGAGACAAAGTCTTGTTCTGTTGCCTGGGCTACAGTGGAGGAGCATCAGCCTAGCTCACAGCAACTCAAACTCCTAGGCTCAAACCATCCTCCTGTTTTAGCCTCCCAAAGTGCTAGGATTAGAGAAGTGAGTCACCATGCCTAGCCCCAAAATATTCTTACTGGAAGGCAGCTTTACTGAAGTAGAAGGACCATGACATTTGCAAGGAAACAAACCTGGGTTCAAATCCCATCTGTGCCCTTATTAGCTGTTCATTTGTGTGAAGAGTGCCTTGGGCCTCAGCCAAGTGAGCATGATCACTATGTGCACGTATCATTAAGGGTGTGAGGAATAACACTGACATGACACATGGAAAGTGCCTGGCACATACTGTGCACAACTACAAAAAAGGTTTTTCTGCAAAAAATACAATTACCCTTTTTAGTGTTAGCCTTAGTTCTATGCGAAGATTCTAGAATTCAGTTTGTAAAAAGGCCTTTCAGAGCTAAGGACAGAGAAATACAATTGTATTATTCAGAAATACTATGTTTTAGAACTGCAACTAGTCTCTTACGCTTCAAAACAAAACTGAGACGGAGAATGTGCGTAATTTCACAGAAAAGCACGTGCTTTTTACATTTTATGTTAACAAACTGTAAGTTGTTACTAAAGCCCATTCACCAAGCACAAGACCTACAGTATAAAGGTCCCATTCTGAGTTCCCAGGACGATGAGCAAGAGTCACCTGAAATCACTGGAAATGCTGTGCCTCACAGGGAACCAAGCCTGGACACGTCTTTTATTGGCTCCCACAGGTGAACTGAAGGGGCAATAGACTTTGGTTCATTCTTATTTTTCTAATTTTAGTTTTACTCTTCATTCATTTTTCCTTTTAGTTCACTTATGGATGACGAGTTATTTCCTGTCGGTAGCTGCAATGACTGGGAATTCATTTGTATCTGGAAATGAATTAATGCCTTATAGAGATCTGTTCCTTGCTGGGTGAGAGACCATGCGGCATATACGAGTTTGTTAGTATTTGTCCATTTGTCTATTCTGAGCTCAAATCAATTAGGAATTTCTTGCCCACAAGGAAGAACAACAACTCTTTCATATCTGGACCAATAAACTTTTGTGTTTCTTTGTTTATCTTTCATTTGTGGTTAAAATGGAGAACTGAATGTAACACTATCTCTATGTCTATGTATCTATAATCCACAAAGTCTCTTTCTCTCATTGTATGGAACATTTTCCTGTCTCCAGATAGATGAGACCCGAAAGCCTACTTTTTAAAAATAGGTCCTAGTCTGAATTCATTTTTCCTCTTAAACTCTGCAGAACATAAGCAGTGTGAAAACCACGTTGGAGTGGTAGCTTGGAGAACTACCAATCATAAAGCCCTCAGTTCCCTAACAAGTCTCACTGTCCAGAAGCTGACAGTCCACCACGGAGAAAAGGGGCGCTTCAGGGCGTTAAGGCAAGGCCACAAACATGGCTGCTTCTTAAGAGAGATAACAGGGGTGGCACCTGTGGCTCAAGGAGTAGGGTGCCAGCCCCATATACCAGAGGTGGTGGGTTCAAACCCGGCCCTGGCCAAAAACTGCAATAACAACAACAACAAAAAAAGCAATAAAGGTATCTAAAAAAAAAAAAAAAAAAAGAGAGAGAGATAACAGTCCATCTGAAAAAGAGAGCTACTAATCTCTTACTATTTCCCCAGCCTAAATTAGGAGCTTGACAGTTCCATACTCGCCATGGAAGTATCCCCTGCAGGAAGGAACTCTGAGCCATTCGTGCCTGTTCAGAACTCACTACCCTGCGTGCAACAACGCGCTTGGAGCCACCTCTCCTGCTAGGTGGGCAGAAACCGAGCGGATTCTGACCTTGCAAGAAATGCAAGAGCAACTCCGGGTTACGGAACAAGGCGACCCAGACCTTACCCTCGCTGGAGTTCCCGAAGGCCTCGGTTCCAACAGCCACCCCGCGTTCCGACGCCAGCACAGCTAGGACCAGCAGCCGCAGGAGCCCCATAGCTGCCTGGGCCAGGGTGGGCCAACGCCAAGGTCGGAGAGCGGGGCGGGCGTGCGCACCTGGGCCCAGCAGAGTCGCCCGCGCTACCCCGGGGCACTCGCGCCCGGCGCCATCGCCCGCCAGGTGCAGACGCCTCGCACCTGCCAGCCCCGCAGTCGTTGGCCAGCGGCCCGCCGCGAGCCTCCACTCTGGCAAGAGATTCGGGTACCTCACCCCTGGCGCGCTCACCCGCGCCTCTCCGCCCGCCCCGCGGTGCGTCACGGCGGCGGGGCCCCGGGCGGCGGCGCTGGGGGCGTTCCCAGGCAGCGCGCGCCTCCTCCCGGCGCTCCGAGGGCTCGCAGCCCGCCGCGCTCCCCGGAGCCCCCAGGAAGTTGCCCTAACGAAACCGCCGAGATAAGTACTGAGTAACTTGCTGTTGTGGCCTAACGCCTCCAGGCTCCTGTTAACAACAGCAGCAAAAAAGAGGAATCGGGGGCTCTTTCAACCCGCTGTTGTTACTTTTTTTTTTTTTTTTGCAAGAATGTACAGTTGTTCATTGCTACCCTACCATGATGCTCAGGTTAATGTCACCATAAAAATGCTGGAGAATGTTGTATCTGTAGTGGTTACAGAGTTGGTGAGAAGCGCCACATTTAAAAATAAAGTTTCATTTTCTCTATGCGAAATATCCTCGAAGACTCACAACCTGAATTTGAACTTCCTCCCTCAAATCTCATACCTGAGTACTATTGAAGGAACGGTAAGTAGTCCGTGTAACAGATGGCTCGTCAAATCTTGGAATTAGATTTGTAAACTTAGATTCATCATTTGGGGAAAATTGCCCAGCTTCTCTTTCATTCTTTTTTTTAGACAGTGCCTTGCTTTCCCTGGCGGCTAAAGAGTGGCGTCATTATAGTTCACTGCAACCTCCCCGTGTCTGTGCTGGAGGGATGGTCTTAGTCTCAGCCTCCTGAGTAGCTGGGACTACAGGATCACAACACCACTCCCAGCTAATGTTTCTATTTTTTGTAGACACGGTATTTTGCTCTTGCTCAGGCTGGTTCCCACCTCCTAGCCTTAAGCTATCCTCCTGCCTTGGTTTCCCAAAGTTCTAGGATTATAAGCATGTGCCTTTCTTGCTTTTTAAATTTTTCATTTATATATTTTAATGAGCAATAGCTTGGAAATTACATATTCAATTAATCCACTATTAAGCTGCTTCCTGTAGTCCCAGCTACTGAGGAGGCTGAGGCAGAAGGATTGCTCCAACCCAGGAGTTTGAGGTTGGTATCAGCTAGGCTGACACCAGGGCACTCTACCCTGGAGACAGAGTGAGACTCTATCACACACAAAAAGGTATAAATATATAATTCTCTCTTTTTGTATGAAATTTATATGTGCATAAGCCAACAAAGCATGTTTAGGGAACTGAAAGCAGTCTAGTATAGCAAATGCTTATTTATATCACAGCATTTCAGCCCAGCTCTTGGGCTCTTGGAACATGTTAAATATTTAATAAATTATGACTAGGTAATAAAAGTAGTTAAGAGTCTAGGATGTCAAGTTAAAAATTGTTAAAGTTTTTTTCTGGAAAAAATAGGGAGTTATTACAGATTTAAAAGCCAAAGTACTTATCACAGAACTGACAATGAGTTAACTGTTGAATCTGTGTGATGGGTATGTGAGAGTTCACTATATTCTTCACTCTTATATATGTTTGAAACTGGTTTTTGTTTTTGAGACAGAGTGTTACTCTGTTGCCCTGGGTAGAGTGCTATGGCAGCATCATAGCACAGAGCAACCTCAAACTCTTGGGTTCAAAAGATCCTCTTGCCTCAGCCTCCTAAATAGTTGGCACTACAGGCACTCACCATAATACCCAGCTACTTTTAGAGTCTTGCTCAGGCTGGTTTTGAACTCCTGAGCTCAAGCAATCCACTGGCCTTGGCCTCCCAAAAAAGTGCTGGGATTATGGGTGTGAGCCATGGTGCCCAGCTGAAACTTTTAATAATAAAAAATTATAGAGAAAGTACTTACCAAAATTATGTGTTTAAAAGATGAGAGCTGGCTCGGCGCCTGTGGCTCAACCGGCTAAGGCGCCAGCCACGTACACCTAAGGTGGCGGGTTCGAATCCCCA
>NW_003852452.1:6599942-6608289 GCF_000181295.1 Otolemur garnettii
AAAAAAAAAAAAAAAAGATGAGAGCTACTGGGTTTCTGCTCTAATAACCATATAATGTAGTTTGGGATGCAAGAGAAGCATATGAAAGAGTGTCAAAATCATGAAAAGGAGAGAGGAGAGGTCCATGTGGACTCTAGTAATTTATAAAAATTACATGAGAAGTATAAAACTTAAAAAGGTAAAGTATGTATTAAATAGAAGGAAAGAAAATGCTTTGAGAAAGGTACAGAATGAGGAAAGAAAAAGACTAGGGGTTCTCAACTGGCAGTTTTGCACCCCAGGGGACATTCGAGGCTATCTGGATTAGAAGAGTTGCTACTGGCATCTTGTGGGCAGAGGACAGTGATACTTTTAAGTATCTTATTATGTACACGTGAGCACCCCACAAAAAATGAATAATCTGGCATGAAATGTCAGTGTACTCTACCCAGGGCCACAGCTACGGCGCCTGCCATATATACCAGAGCTGGCAGGTTTGAACCCAGCCCAGGCCTGCCAAACAACAATGACAATTATAACAACAACAAAAAGAAAAGAAAAGAAATAGCTGGGAGTTGTGGCAGATGCCTGTAGTCCCAGCTATTTGGGAGCCTGAGGCAAGAGTATGGCTTAAACTGAGTTTGAAAGAAAAAGAAAGGAAGGAAGGAAGGAGCCTGGAATTAACAAATGATTGGTTTGTGAACTTAAAATACACCTTTTTTTTCTTTTTTGGCAGTTTTTGGCCGGGGCTGGTTTTGAACCCGCCACCTCTGGCATATGGGGCCGGTGCCCTACTCCCTTGAGCCACAGGTGCTGCCCCCCCCCCCTTTTTTTGAGACGAGTCTCACTGTTGCCTGGGCTAGAGTGCAGTGGCTTGATCATAGCTAAGTGCTGCCTGGGGAACAAAATCTTGTACCTTCCTTCTCAAGGTGCTTATCCCAGTTTACTTTCTTGCATTAGAACTCAGCTTGTTCTTTTTTTCTTTTTTAGGCAGAGTTTCACTATGTTGCCCTCAGTAGAGTGCGGTGTAGTCACAGCTCACAGCAATCTCAAACTCTTGGACTCAAGCGATTCTCTTGCCTCAGCCTCTTAAGTAGTGAAGACTACCTGCGCTTGACACACACCCTGCTATTTTTTTGTTGCAGTCGTTTTAAGTGTCATTGTTGTTTGGCAGGCCCGGGCTGGGCTCCAACCCACCAGCTCTGGTGTATATGGCTGGCACCCAAGCCGTGGCTCTGGGTAGAGTACAGGGGCATTATAGCTCAGAGCAACCTCAAACTCTTGGGCTTAAGCTATCCTCTTGCCTCAGATTTTATATTTTTAGTAAAGACGAGGTATTGCTTTTGCTGAGGCTGGTCTCAAGCAATCCAGCTGCCTCAGCCTCCCAGAGTGTTAAGATTACAGGCGTGAGCCATGGCGCTAGGCCACCAGGCTCGTTTCTTACCAGACTATCCACAGGCTGACTTCTCTTAAATACCAAATTTTTACCATAACCGTTCACATTTAAACGTTCAAATAGGTGCCAATTCTATATCTAAATTGTGCAGTTGATCTTTCTTAAAATTGAACCTACCCTCCCTAGACTTACACCCTTATATCTTCACCCCAAATGCTCTTCTCCCTCCTTCTCACCCTGGGCTCACACCCTTAACTCCAAATGTTCTCTCCTCATCTTTGGCTCACACTCAACTTCAATTGCTTTTCTCCCTCCACCTTTGCCCAGTTCCGTCCTCCTCTGTACACAGTCAACACAGCCCAGGTTAGTAGTTTCGGAAGCTGTCCACTTCATGTGAGCCAACGTCCCCAGGACATCCAACCTCAGAATGAAAGCACGCATGCAGTCTCCCCTTGGGTTAGCGACTCTCACCCCCACCCAGAGCCCAAAGACAGCAGAGGAGGCACCCTAACCCAGTGCTTCCTGACTGCCTGGTGAATTTCAATTGGATTTGAATTTAAAGTCGATATTGTGACTCTAAAGTATTTGTGAGTTGCTTACTGGTATATGTTTTCTTGTTCCCCTGGAAAGCAAAAGCAACGAAAAGTATTCAAGGTGATGTTAAAAAAGGAATACGTGATTGGATAGGAGAAATCACTTTTAACCCCGCCCTCCCCCAGAATCCAACCATCTCTGTAAAGTGTTTAACACCTAACAACATCAAAGAGAATAGTTTAGCCCCCCAAAGCGAGCAGACGCCAGACTGTCTTCCAGTTACTCAAACAACCAGTCTTTTCCCAGGGTCCGGCCAGCAAAATAAAGCCGCAGGGCAGCCCCAGGGCAACCCCGGCCCCGCCGCGCCGCGCCGCGCCGGGCGTGGTCTTCTCCCTGACCCCGCCCCGTCCAAGGACGGCGTGCTGTGATTGGCCGTGACGCCCTACTAAAGCGCTGCCCAATCGCGCTCCGGCAGTTGTTTCAGCGACCCTGTGCGTTCCGGGCGAACATGGCGGATCGCCTCACGCAGCTGCAGGACGCGGTGAACTCGGTGAGGAATTACATTCTATTAGTCTCTGTCTTTCTCTTTCTTGAAGTAAAGCAAGGGAGGAAGGGAGCCCGAGAGACAGCGGTCAGAGGAGGGGAGCGGCTCCTCGCACTCGGAGGTTCAAGGCCGGCCGCCGCGGAGCGCGGGAGCTCCGGGAGGGAGCAGCCTCCTTTATTGGAGGAGACGAGGACGGTCTCGTAGGCTGCGCGGTCCTGTAGTTTTCTGTGGGAGCAGTTTATTTTTTTGTCGGTGGTGCTTACGGAATTTCTTCTCTTTGAGTGGGGATGGGAGAAGCAGAAGCGAGGTGTGGGGTTTTTGTTTTTGTTTTCTCTCGCCGAATGTAATCCCCCGAGATGTTGTGGTCTGGACGATTGGATCTTTGTGATTAAAAGGTAACCGGGAGTGCATTCCTCCGCCAGCACTTGCGGGTTGGCCCGGGAGCGATGGTGAGGTGAGCAGTTTAATTTGGTCTGATTTACTTCGCTCCTGGGGACCGGGTCTCCTTCCCTCTCTTGGCCACTCCCCGGCACTCAGTGACATCTTTACGATAGCGGACCTTCTCATCCTTGCATATCTTTCCATTTCTTAAAGTCCTTATCTCTCAAAAAGTCTGCTCTATTAATGGTCAAGTCTTACAAGTAGCTGCCTTAACTTTATTCCTTCCGGTTATTCTTTCCCTACATTCTGTGTCTGAGTGGAAAGTATATGCAAGCCAGAAAATGCGTATGTACACAGTCATACAAGGAAGGGGATGTGCTCTGCGAAATGCCGGGTTTGCGATTTCGACTGTGTGGGACATCCTAGCCTGTCCCTCGAGATAGCCCAGCCTCCTGCACACCTAGACTCTCGGTAGTGCCTGTTGCTCTCAGGCTACAAACCTGTACACGTGACTGTGTTGAATAGCGCAGGCTGCTGTAACACGGTGGTGTATGTGAATCTAAACATAGAAAAGATACAGTAAAATTATGACTTAAAAGATTAAAGAGAGATATACCTGCTTACATGAGTGGAGCTGGCTGAACTGGGAGTTGCTCGGGGTGAGTCAGTGAATGGTGGTGAGTGAATGCGAAGACCTGTGACATTCAGTGTGTAGTACTGTAGAGTAGATAAACACCGTGCATTTAAATTACACTAAATTTACCATATGTTTTTCTATCTTCAGTAATAAATTAACCTTAGTCGACTGAAACTGTTTTTACTTTATAATTAATTTTTTAAAGACTTAACTCTTTTGTAACAATCCTAGCGTAAACACATTGTACAGCTGTATGAAAAACATTCTCTTGATAGCCTTATTCTACAAAAGTTTTCTATTTTTGAATTTTTTTTAACATTTTAAACTTTTTTGTTAAAAACTTAAAACATAAACACACACAATAATCTTACACAGGGTCAGGGTAGCCCTTACTTCCACCTCCACATCTTGTTCACATAGACCTGTTGTTTCCTGTGATCACTCCTGAAGCACCTGCTTGCCTTTTTTTTTTTAATAAATAAAAGGAATACACACTAAAATAATAAAAAGTATAATGTAGTAAATACATAAACTATTAATTTAGTTGTTTATTATCGAGTATTATGTAGCATATGTAATTGTATGTACTGTGTACTTGTTTACACGAGCATCACCACAAACATATGAGTAACACATTGTGCTAGGATGTTAAAGACAGCTGTAAAGTCACTAAGTGATAGGAATTTTCCAACTCCTCTGTAATCCTATTAGACCACCATAGTTATGCTTCCTGTGACCACGATGTTGTTAAGGAACACATGACTGTATTTACTACTATTGAGAGTTAGATAGTTTTCTGTTTATAGTTTTTTTCCCATTGGTGGTTAACATTTCTCATTGTCACTCTGATTGTAATTTGATGTGCCAGGTAAGGTGCTCTTGGAGAGAATATGGTGACTTGGAAAACCTAAGTGCTTAGTTCGCTTGCCAGTTTTTTTCCCCACTGGAAGCTCATAACTTGGTACTTTTGTTAATATATTAGTCTTTATATACTTGAAGAATGTGGGTCTACTTGTGAAAAACTGATTTGCTATGTGAATAACCTAGGAGCTTTTAAGGCTGCGAGGACTGGTGCCTGAATGTTGATGTATTTACCAAGATAAATTCTAGCTTACAGTGACTTCACTGGGCTGCCAGCCAACCTCCCTCAGGGATATACTCATTTAAGGTTTTACAAAATCAAATTGTAATGATGCTGCTGGATAGAAACATTTTAGGGAAAATTTTGGGTATTCATTCATATCTTATAACTAGAAGGAGTTAAGAACAAAGAGAATATAGCTTTAACTGCAGGGCAGGGATGCTGTGATGATAATTGGATTTTGGAGAGAGGCCTTTAAGTTAACTAGTATGAGTGCCTACTGCATATACAAGCACGATCAATGTTTACAAAGAGATACTCCTTAAGGAGATTAAAACCATGTATACTCAAAAGACATTTAAATAGTGCAAAAACAGTATGTCATTAGGGAGTTATAATAAATCAAGTGTTTTCAGCCATAAGTGCTAAAGTAAATTGGAATATAAAGTGATAGAACCAAAAGAGGTAATAATCTTCTTAGCATTTGTCCTAATCATAATTAATTTTTCTATAACTATTAACATTTGTTAATATTAACAATGTTAATAATATTAACAAATATTATTTGCTATTAATTAATCCTCTGAAAACTGAGTGCATAAGCTATGTCATATTCACTGTATCACTATAATGTTTATATACATTGTGTCATGGAGTTGATTTTTAGTAAATATTTGTCGAATGAATGGGTCTTGAAAGCTTTTGAAAGATAAAATAGGTGTCTACTGTGTTGAAAACTTTTTTCTTTTCTTCTTGTATATCTTTATTCTTCATAACAGTATTTGTTATGAGAATGTTCCCAACTTAAAAATGAAAAAAGCTAATCTGGTTAATAGATTCCAAGATTAGAATCTAGTTTTGTGTAGAATTACACAATTACAATTAGCAAAAGATGAGCAAAGCCGTTAGTCATAAGTGAATTTATGACTAGTCAGGTAAATATTAGAGAGTAGTGGAAAATGAATAGTAGAATAGACTTAGATTATGGAAAACATTGCAGCCTCCTGAGCTGGAGATTTATCTTGAAGACTGAAGTGAGCTCAAGTATTTTGAGCAAGGTAAAAATAGTATGGTGGGGTACGGTGCCCGTAGTTCAGCAGTTAGGGTGCTGGCCACATATACCCGGGCTGGCAGGTTCATACCCAGTCTGAACCTGCTAAACAACAATGACAGCTGCAACAATAACAAAAAGATAATAGCTGGGCATTGTGGCAGGCACCTGTAGTCCCAGCTACTTGGGAGACTAAGGCAAGAAAATGGTTTAAGCCCAAGAGTTTGAGGTTGTGTGTGACATAATGAGACTCTATCTCAAAAAAAAAAAAAGGTGAACTAGAAAACAATAAAGAAGCTATTGTAATAATTCTATTGTGAGATAGTTGGTTGAACTAAGGCAGCAGTAATGATAGAAGGAAAATGGAAAGATTTGTAGTACTAGCAGGATATGAAGATGAAAGTTAAGAATCTGAAGTTAGACTGATTAGGAGACTATCAGTTAGATATTAAATTAGATATTACAAATTACATGTTAAACAGGAAATAGTTACCTTTGAAGTCTGTTATTGAAATGGCTAAGAAACTCATTGGAAGTGCTTAGTCACTGGCTAGAAATAGGAATTGAGGTTTGAGAGGTTAAGACTAGCAAGAGAAGTTGGTAGGGAGGATAGAGGTATTTAGTTCGGAGACGGCAAGGAATTGGTATTCTCAAAATCTTCAAAAGTGTTTAAGGAATACTTTCAGAGTACCAGGAGTTTATAGATTGAGTCTTGGAGAAAAACAGGTTTTTAATTAAATCATAGCTGTGTACATTTATGCAATCATTGGGTACCATGTGCTGGTTTTATATACCATTTGAAATATTTTTATCAAACTGGTTAACATAGAGAAATACATTTCTGATTATAGTGCCTTTTCCAAGTCTTCCTCCCCCACTGTTGACACCTGTACATAACTCCTGCAATCTCAGAAAAGTAATCCCATACTTTGTGTATGAATAATACATTCTTCTTTTTTTTTTTTTGTGGAGACAGAGTCTCACTTTATGGCCCTGGGTAGAGTGCTTGACATCATACAGCTCACAGCAACCTCCAACTCCTGGGCTTAGGTGTTTCTCTTGCCTCAACCTCCCAAGTAACTGGGACTACAGGTGCCCACCACAATGCCTGGCAATTTTTTTGTTGCAATTTGGCCGGGGCCGGGTTTAAACCCGCCACCCTCAGTATATGGGGCCGGCGCCCTACCCACTGAGCCACAGGCGCAGCCCTGAATAATACATTTTTTATGAAACCTGGGGTCACTTATCATTTGAAGAAAAGAAAGCTTAGTTTGTATGTCTTCATTGTTTTAACTTGATTAATATTAAATTTAACTTCACCAGAATTGACATCAAACTTAGTTTCCTTGCATGATTAAAACATTTAATCATTGTTAATAATAACTGGCTATTTTATCAATAATCATTCCTGTTTTAGTCCCCTTCCCAGAGGTCAATATTATAGAAACTTGTTGTCGTTACCAATAAAGTCTTTAAAATTGACAAATCCTTTCTAATCTTGACATGTTTGGTTTTTCGCCCCAAGCTCGCAGATCAGTTTTGTAATGCCATTGGAGTGTTGCAGCAGTGTGGTCCTCCTGCCTCTTTTAATAATATTCAGACAGCAATTAACAAAGACCAGCCAGCAAACCCTACAGAAGGTAAGTTTTCTTGACTTCTCTTAGTTTGCATCTCACATTTCTTGTAATCCTCTAAAATTAGATTTATTGAGAAATTTAACTTATTTGTGACTTTTTTCTAAAAATGTTGTGTTTACTACAAGTTTTGTCATAAAAGAATTGAATTCATTATAGTCAATTCATGTACTGTAGTTCTATTCATATCTAATAACAGATTATTTTTATTGCTCCTTTAGAGGAGAATTTGTATGAATTTAGCTGAATTTTACTTTTACAATTTTACTTTATTGGGGCCTGAATAAAGAACGCATTTCATTTATTTATTCAAGTGGCCACCATGTTCTTCTAATAAATGAAATAAAATACAGTATGCTTAATTTCCAATTTGAGCTAATGTGTAATAGGAATGATATGTTAAAATTACATTTTAATCATTAGAATCATTGGATTAGAATTAGATTAAAATCAGTAGAATCTCAGTATAGAAAAAGTTATTTCAAGTTTTCTGATGTCATTGACTTAAAATTTAATTTCTATTTCTGCAAACTTGAGGATCTCTAATACATTAATTTAATAATACCTTTCTTTCTCTAGAGTATGCCCAGCTTTTTGCAGCACTGATTGCACGAACAGCAAAAGACATTGATGTTTTGATAGATTCCTTACCCAGTGAAGAATCTACAGCTGCTTTGCAGGTAAAAGAATTTTACCAGTAATAGAGAGTTTTGAATTAAGGAGATAGATGTAATACTTTTTGTCTTTGTTCATTTATGCTGCTATAACAAAATACCTGAGACTGGGTAATTTATAAGGATCAGAAATTTATTTTTTCACAGTTTAAGAGGTGGGGATGTCTGACATCAAGGCGTTAGCATCTATTGAGGGCCTTTTTTATACTTCCTCACATGGCAGAAGGGCAGGAGAGAAAGAGCACCCCCTTCCACCTGGTGCCCTTTTATAAGGGTCCTAAACTCATCTTTGAGGGCTCTGTCCTCATGACTTAGTTGTCTCTTAAGGACCTCACGCTTTAATATGATACTATCACATTGAAGATTAGGTTTTGGCTCGGCGCCTGTGGCTCAAGCGGCTAAGGCGCCAGCCACATACACCTAAGGTGGTGGGTTC
>NW_003852452.1:6609469-6610591 GCF_000181295.1 Otolemur garnettii
GAATTGCAGGATCAAATGGCAGGTCTATTTTTAGTTCTCTAAGGGTTCTCTAAACGTCTCTCCAAAAGGGATGTATTAGTTTGCATTCACACCAGCAGTGTAGAAGTGTTTAATTTTTTAGCATTTTTGCTATTGAAAAATAGATCACAATACATTTTAAAGTCAATCAGATTTCTTTCCATCTTCACTAATGATTTCTAAATTTGTGTCCTTTAAAGGCTGCTAGCTTATATAAGCTAGAAGAAGAAAACCATGAAGCTGCCACATGTTTGGAAGATGTTGTTTATCGAGGGGACATGCTTCTGGAAAAGATACAAAGTGCTCTTGCTGATATTGCACAGTCACAGCTGAAGACAAGAAGTGGTACCCATAGCCAGTCTCTTCCAGATTCTTAGTTCCAGTGAATACCACAGGGCTAAGAAAAGAACTGTTAAGAAAAGATCAGATTTAGGTGTAAGCCTTATCAACAGTTACAGAAACATTAAATACTGACATGTGTTACCTTTTTCACTATTTTTAATAGTCTGTTTTAACTTTTGATAAATAAGCTTATAAAATTGTGACTGAATCAGCTTTAAACCATCATTCTAACACCATTTTTTGTCTGCATAAAATTATCACAGCTGCTGGCCCCAGCCAAAAAAAAAAAATTATCACAGCAGAATTCATTAATCATAATTAAATATACTATAAAGTTCTTTTGTGATAAGATTTATATCTTTATTTTTGATGTGGTTCAAATCAGAAAAAATGTCCTCAAGTTAGCGGAGAAGGTGATTAAGAGCAGAGATGTGGTACATTTTAGTTTAGGTTGGTATCTTTCTACTGTGTTTTCCCAAAAGTAAGACCTACCCAAAAAATAAGCTGTAGCAGGATTTCTATGCATTTGTTAAATATAAGCCCTACCCCGATAATAAGACCTACTGATGGGTCTACTGATGCCATTAAGAATTCTACATCATGGCTCGGTGCCTGTGGCTCAAGTGGCTAAGGCACCAGCCACATACACCTAAGGTGGCTGGTTCGAATCTAGCCCAGGCCTGCCAAACAACAATGACGGCTGCAACCAAAAAATAGCCAGGCGTTATGGCGGGCGCCTGTGGTCCCAGCTACTTGGGAGGC
>NW_003852452.1:6610991-6612026 GCF_000181295.1 Otolemur garnettii
AAAAAAAAAAGAATTCTACATCAGATTTAGGTGTAAGCCTTATTACGCCGTGTATTTTGGTGTAGAGCAGTAAGGAAGACTGGAGTACCTTTTATCTGCCACAGCTCTTGTCTCCGGGTGCTTGCATGGTAACTGCGGTCGCAGGCATCCTATTGCACATGTGCGAACAGCTAGGGGAAAGGAGTTCACATATCACTAGCACTAGCCCCACCAACAAGGTCAGCTCCCCCTGTCAGGTTCCAGAAGAAAATGACTTAAATGATTTAAATAAATGTAGATTGTTGTATTATACTTAATAAAAGTAAGACATCCCCTGAAAATAAGCCCTAGTGTGTCTTGAGAAAAAAATAAATATAAGACAATGTCTTATTTTCAGGGAAACTGGTACCTTTTAGAAGTAGCAGTATATAAATTGGAGCTTTGGGCAAGAAAGTCCCTAAAACTGTATTGCTTTTAAGAAATAGTTTTAGTCTGGCTGGCTGGATGTAAGTAACTTTTATGCAAACCTTTCCCTCTTCCAGAACCTCATATCTCTTCTAGTTCATCTCCACATTTGTTTTTATTAAGAAGTCCTCTTCTCTGTGAAATTCCCATGCTATTGTAAGAGAATTTTTCTTCATCTTCAACTATTTTTTTCCTATATCCTTTTACCTGCTTTTTCACATCCTTCTCCTTAATTTGCTTGTCATCACAGTGAAGTATGTTTCCTGAACCATAGATTCCTTCTCATTGTATTTATCTGAAGGTGCTGTTTTTTTGCACTTATTAACACCTCAACTTTATTTCTGTATTCTAATTAGACCAGAGATACTTTAACTACATCAGTGCTTCAATATTGTTTTTTCCATTTTACCTCAGTTGATTAATACAATCTGCCTCTGGGTCTTTTTTATAAATTCTTTGCCTAGGCCAGTATCTTTTTTTTTTTGAGATGGAGCCTCAAGCTATCCCCCTGGGTAGAGTGCCATGGCATCATGCTC
Organism: Otolemur garnettii; assembly: GCF_000181295.1. Classification (NCBI taxonomy): domain Eukaryota; kingdom Metazoa; phylum Chordata; class Mammalia; order Primates; family Galagidae; genus Otolemur; species Otolemur garnettii. The sequence continues at coordinate 6,611,972 of NW_003852452.1, forward strand.
AAAAGCAACCTCCAACTCCTGGGCTCAAGCGAGTCTCCTGCCTCAGCCTCCCAAG
>NW_003852452.1:6613170-6614980 GCF_000181295.1 Otolemur garnettii
AAAAAAAAAAAAAAAAAAAAAAACTATCTGGTCTGGGGCTTTGTTTTTTGTTTGGAGGTTTTTTATTGCTGTTGCAGTTTTATTACATGATATTGATCTGTTCATGTTTTCTATTTCTTCCTAAGAAAAAAGGCTCGGAGGTGTGTGTTTCTAAGAATTTGTCTATTTTTGTCCTTGATGTTTTCAAGTTTATGTGCACAGAGATTTTTGTAATATTCAGAGATGGTATTTTATATTTTTTTGTTACCAGTTGTGATATTTCCTTTTTTATTTGTGAGTGAGCTTATCTTTCCTGTTTCTGGTTAATCCATTGAGAGGCCTGTTAATTTTGTTCATCTTTTTTTTTTCTTGAGACAAAGTCTCATTTTGTCACCCTCGGTAAAGTGCTGTGGCATCATAGCTCACAGCAGGGGTCCTCAAACTTTTTAAATAGGGGGCCAGTTCACTGTGCCTTAGACCGTTGGAGGGCCGGACTGCTGGCCCTGGGACGAGTCAGTTACTAAGCAGGACAGGCAGCAGCAGCAAAAACACCCAGCGGGCCGCATGTGGCCCGCAAGCCATAGTTTGAGGACTCCTGGCTCACAGAAACCTGAGACTCTTGGGCTCAAGCAGTTCTCTTACCTCAACCTCCCAAGTAGCTGGGACTCTAGGTGCCTGCCACAGTACCCAGCTATTTTTAGAGACGAGGTCTCGCTCTGGTTCTGGCTGGTCTCTAACCTGTGAACTCAGGTAATCTGCTTGCCTCGGCCTCCCAGAGTGTTAGGATTACAGGCGTGAGCCACAATTTTGTTCAACTTTTTGTTTCATTAATCTTCTGTATAAATTTTTGCTTTTTTGAGACAGAGGCTCAAGCTGTCACCCTGGGTAGAGTGCCGTGGCATCATGCTCACAGCAACCTCCAACTCTTAGGCTCAAGCGATCCTCTTGCCGCAGTTTTTCTATTTTTAGTAGAGACAGGGTCTTGCTTTTGCTTAGGCTAGTTTTGAACTCCTGAGCTCAGGCAATCCACACTGGCCCTTTCTGTATAAATTTTTTATTACCAGTTTCATTTAGTTCTGCTCTGGCCTTAATTATTTTTTATTTATTTATTTAATTTTTTAAAAAATTGAGATAGAGTCTCACTTTGTGACCCTTGGTAGAGTGCTGTGGCATCATAGCTCGCAGCAACCTCCAACTCTTGGGCTCAAGTGATTCTCTTGCCTCAGCCTCCCAAGTAGTTGGGACTGCAGGCGCCTGCCATGACACCCGGCCTTTTATTTTGTAGAGACAGGGGTCTCACTCTGGCTCAGGCTGGTCTCAAACCTCTGAGCTCAGGGCAATCCATCCACCTCCACCTCCCAGAGTGCTAGGGCCCGGCCTAGCCTTAATTATTTTTTTCTTCTTTTGGGTTTGGGATTGGTTTGCTCTCTCTTTTTTAGTTCCTTGAAATTTTTCATTGGATTGTTGACTTGTGATCTTTGTCTTTTGGATATAGGCATTTATGCCAATAAATTTTCCTCTTATGACTGCTTTTGCTGAGACCCACAGGTTTTGATAACTTATGTGCCTTTGTCATTTATGTCAAAGAATCTTTTGATTCTTTTAACAGACAGTCTCACTTTATCACCCTCGGTAGACTGCTGTGGCATCACAGCTCACAGCAACCTCTACTCCTGGGCTTAGGCGATTCTCTTGCCTTAGCCTCTGAAGTAGCTGGGACTACAGGCGCCCACCACAACGCCTGGCTATCCCTTTGTTGCAGTTTGGCCAGGGCTTTGAATCCACCACCCTCTGTATATGGGGCCAGCGCCTTACCCACTCAGCCACAGGC
>NW_003852452.1:6616178-6644582 GCF_000181295.1 Otolemur garnettii
CGAGTCTCCTGCCTCTGCCTCCCAAGCAGCTGGGACCACAGGCGCCCGCCACAATGCCTGGCTATTTTTTTTGGTTGCAGCCATCGTTGTTTGGCGAGTCCGGGCTGGATTCTAACCCGCCACCTTAGGTGTATGTGGCTGGCGCCTTAGCCACTTGAGCCACAGGCTCCGAGCCATTCATCTTGTTGAGTAGAAATTTATTGTTTTGTTTTACTTCTTGAGTCATGGTGTTATCTGGGTTCCAGCTTCTAGCTTTTGGGTGGTTTTACGCTGGTGGGTGTCTGTCATATTAGTCCATATATAATAATGCAGTTCTAAGTACTTCCTGCAGGGCAGGTCTGATCTTGACAAATTCCCTTAGTGTTTGCTTATCTAACTTAGTTTTGCTGGAAACACAATCTAGGCGGACCAATACTCTGTTTGAGAAGATTGAGGATGGGGCCCTAGTCTCTTCTGGCTTGTAAGGTTTCAGTTGAGAAGTCTGTAGTCAGTCTGATTAGTTTTCTTTTGTAAGTTAGGTGATATGACCTTTATGGGTCATAGGAGTTCCTCTCTTATGTTATCTTTGGCCAGTCTGAGTAATACAGTTATGGTGATGCCTCTTACTGATGAATCTCCCAGGAGTCCATTGCACTCCTAGCACCTGTAATACCAGACTTTTGATGCTGGATTTCCAGGCTCTTGGTCTCTACAATTCGATGAATGAATTGACGGACCACAGGATCAATAGTAGTTAGGTTTTATTCAACAGGTGGTACAGCTCTCACAAAGAGCCAAACCTTGCAGAACAGGATCAGCAGTAATATAGATTTTATACAAGTGTCACAGTTCTTACAAAGAGCCAAACCTCCTTGCAGAACAGGATGTAAGTGTTATAGCTCTCGCTCTTCTGCTTTCTCTCCCTTGGAGGTCTGCTGAGATCTGTGCTTGGGCTCTCTGCTCAGGGGCTTGTATAGGTGCAGTTGTCCAATGAGCTTTTGGGTCTTGAAAACAGACCAATTAGGAGCAGGTTTTGAAAATGGACCGATCAGGGATGCACTGGAGGAATCGCCAGTGTCTTCCCCTGCTCATGTCCAGTTCCTTTGCTACTGGAGCCTCCCTTGGGGAAGGGAAGCTCCCTCGCTTGCCTTCGCTCCAGCCTGCTGGTTCCTCTGCTGGCTGCTGCCACCAACACCCCCAAGATGGAGGCAGCAGGTCCCCCAGCCCCGCTCAGCTGAGCTGGCTGGGGTGCCACCTGTCCAGTATCACCTGGATGTCCAGATTTCTAGTAAGACCTGGGAAATTTTCCTCAAGTATTACTCAAATACATTTTCTAGTTCTTGTGCATTTTTTTCTTTGCCTTCAGGGATGCCAGTGAATTTTATCTTAGGCCTCTTTACATAATCCCAAATTTCCTGTAAGCTTCGTTTATTCTCTTATTTTTCTGTTCTTTCTGACTGACTTGTTCTTTTTCTCTGATCTTTCTCTTTGACTGACTTGTGTCCCAGCTTTGAGATTCTTTCTTCTCCCTGATCTAGCCTATTGTTAAGGCTTTCCATTGTGTTTTGTATTTCTTTGAATGAGTTTTTCATTTCCAGAAACTCTGCTTGATTTTGTGTGTGTATGTGTGTGATACTTCTGTTTCTTTAGTGAATTTTTCATTTAGTTCCCACATTGTTTTTGTGGTTTCTTTGTACTGGGTTTCTATTTTCTCATGTATTTTGTAGACCTTGCTTACAATCTATATTCAAAATTCTTTGTCAGTCATTTCAGTATTCTTATTCTGGTTTGTTTCTATTGGTACAGACTTATTTTTTTCATTTGAGGGTGACCTTTCACTCTCATTTTTTTTTTTAAGAGACAAGGTCTCACTTTGTCGCCCTCGGTAGAGTGCCGTGGCGTCACAGCTCACGGGCTTCCAGCTCTTGGGCTTAGCCGATTCTCTTGGCTCAGCCTCCCGAGCAGCTAGGACTACTGGTGCCTGCTACAACCCCCAGTCATTTTTTTTTTTTTGCAGTTTGGCTGGGGCCGGGTTCAAACCCGCCACCCTTGGTATATGGGGCTGGCACCCTACTCACTGAGGCACAGGCACTGCCCTTCAGTCTCATTTTTTATGTGTATCTTTTGCTGATTCCTTCTCCTGTGGAGCAGCTTTTGCTTCTTATTTTTGGATTTTCTTTTGTTTAGATAATGGCATGCCCAGTTTAATCTCTGAGACAGTGGATGATGTTTATGAGTGGCCTCAACCACACTCTAAGTTGATTGAATCAGTTAATGCTGTAAAGGAGGTATAAATTTACCTCCCTGTCAGTAGGTAGTGTTTGCCAGAAGAAACAAGCTATAGTGTTGTTTTTTTGTCCTGTGACTGGCTCTACTCCCTCAGAAAATGTGCTTGCTTACCTCAGGTGGTGGGTGGGGCCCTTAAACTTCAGCTAAGTTCTAATTCTTTTCCCCAGCAGAGGCAGGTGGGAAGGTACAACTGGGCAGGGCTGGTTTGGGTGAGCTTATACTTAGGCTCCACAAAAGCTGGTAAGATACCTGTTTTAGTAGTCAAAGGTCTACTCTCAGCTTCTAGGCAAAGATGGCAGGTATGGGCAGTAGTAGCCTTACCCAACCAGAAACCCTGCTTGTAGACATACAGTCATTTGTAATTCACAGTCTGAAAGTCTGATGCAGGCTGTGATCCTCCCTTGGGATATCCCGCAGCTAGGATCCACACTGCACTCCCCTGATCTACCCATAAAGGTGCCCTAGCCTCCTGAGACTAATTCACAAATCTCCCCTCCTTGCCCTGAAGAAATGTGGTTGAGACCTGGAGTTACAGGGTCTGGCCTGTGGACTTTTCTCTGGGTCCTGAAGGTCAAAGCCTGATCATATAGGGGATAATAAGCACACTGGATCCTAAGTTGCCCACAGGGTTCCTAAGCAGATTAAACATTTCTCTGCCTTGGGGCATGCCCCATTCTGGTAGAGTAGCCAGATAGGCATCCCCAGGGAAGGCTGGCAGGCAGGGAGCTCATAGTCCAAGCACCCTTCAGTTCATTGCAGAATCCCTGGAAGAAAAGTCTGAGCCCCACTCCCTGTGGAATCCCTGATGTGTTGGATACACCAACAATGGGTAAAAGTTTCTCCAAGTACCTGCTCAATTATCTGTCACCCATGGGCAGGGGAAGGAATGGGGGTGAAAAGCATCTGTGTGGAAGTAAGCTAGCACTCTGGTTGTCTCTGTCCTCTCCAGAAGGCAGCCTCCCCAGAATGTTCAGGCTTTGGAGTCATGCAGATTCCCAGAGACCCACTGGCCCCCTGTAGTTCCTGGGGGCCAAATTTGGGAAATGTTTGTTTAGGAACAAGTAAGATGAAAACTGAGGGGTTGAAGTCCCTTGGGGAGAACAAAGGTGCATGATGGGTGGAGAAGCGATATGGTACCAACTCTGGATACCAGAGCTGAGCAGTGACCCCAAGGGCACCCACCAGCAGCCTGGTGCTTCATCCCCAAGAAGCTCCCAGTTTGCTGGTGGCAGCAGCAGCTTTTGGGCTTGTGAAGGTAGAAAAGCTCTCCAGAAGCTTACAGCCCACTGATTGCCAGAGATGGGGAGGGAGAAATAAACTGCTCGCTAGATTCCTAGCCTCTCAGAGGTTGCTTTCTGCAACTCTACTTCATGTTCTCTTCTGCAACACTTTGAATCCTTACTGTTAGCCTCCTTTGCCAGAAAAGGAAAGCATTTTATTTATTTTATTTGTTTCTTTTTTTGAGACAGAGTCTCACTCTGTTGCCCTGGGTAGAGTGCCATGGCATCATCTTATCTCACAGCAACCTCAAACTCCTGGGCTCAAGCAGTCCTCTTGTCTCAGCCTCCAGAGTAGGTTGGGCTACGGGTGCCCACCACAACATCCAGCTAGTGTTTTGCCTCACTTTTCTTCTTTTTTACTTTGAGACAGAACCTCAAGCTATTGTCCTGAGTAGAGTGCTATGGCATCACAGCTCACAGCAACCCCAACTCTTGGACTTAAGCAATTCTCTTGCCCCAGCCTCCCAAGTAACTGGGACTACATGCTAAGTGTAGAAAGGTAGTCGGTGACATGTAAAGTGCTCCCCAACCCCATCTCCCCATTCTCTGCTTTTGGGTGCCTGGCCACTTAACCACAGTGTTAACTTTTACTTGAGCACTATGCTCTTGGAAAATAGTAACAGTCAAGAAAGTGCTCGATCCTGTTGCATTCCAGCAAATGGCTTACTGGAAAGAACCTACAGACCTGTGGATAGCTCCTTCCCCCCATTTTTCAACCTATGACAAAGCCAGACCTAGACCCTCCAAATCCCATTTTTTGCCTCATACATAATTAGCATTGGCATAGTGGCATATCCCAGCTACTCAGGAGAGTGAGGCAGAATAGCTTAAGCCCAGGAATTAGAGGCTGCAGTGACCTATGATTGTGCCATTGCACTCTAGCCAATGAATTCGAAATTTTTGATCAAAGGATATATTCTTAGAAAAAAAAATTAGCTGGGCAGTGTCTGTGGCTTAGAGGGTAGGGCACTGGTCCCATATACCAAGGGTGGCGGGTTGGAACCCAGCCCTGGCCAAATCACAACAAAAAATAGCCGAGTGTTGTGGCAGGCACCTCTATTCACAGCTACTCGGGAGGCTGAGGCAAGAGAGTCACCTAAGCCCAGGATTGGAGGTTGCTGTGAGGTGTGACGCCATGGCACTCTACCCAGGGCAATACAGTGAGACTCTCCCTCTTAAAAAAAGGAAAAAAAAAAAAACTAGCAATAGGCTCAAGAAGATAGACAAATCATGGTCCTTTAAATTTTAAGTAAATTCAGTAAATAGTCAAAACTCTAAGGAGGAGAGAATACTCCCATACTCATTCCATAAGGCTTGAATCACTCTGATACCAAAATCAGACAAAGACACAACAAGAAAAGGAATACTATAGGCCAATATCTCAGATGAACGTAGGTGCAGAAATCCCCCCAAAAATACTAGCAAACTGAACTCAACAACACATTATTTATCATAACCAAGTGGGATTCATCCCAGGGATGCAAGGATGGTTCAACATACGCAAATCAGTGTGATGTATCAGCAGAACAGAGGGAAAAAACAATATGATCATTTTCAATTGATACCAAAAAAGCATTCGGTAAAAACACTTCTTTATGATAAAAACTCAAAAACTGGGTATAGAAGGAACTTACCTCAATGTGATAAGCCATATATGATAAACCTAGCTAGTACACTGAATGAGGAAAAACTGAAAGCTTTTTCTTTAAGATCTGGAACAAATCAAGGATACCCACTTTCACCAGTGTTATTCAACATAGTACTAGAAGTTCCAGCTAGATGCAAACGTCCTCAAACTACAGCCTGCAGGCCACATGCGGCTTGCCTAGGACATTTATCTGGCTTGCCAGGTGTTTTTGTCGCTGCTGCCTGTCCTGCTTAGCAGCCGACTCATCCCAGGGCCTGCAGTCTGGCCTTCCAATTGTCTGAGGGGCAGTGAACTGGCCCCCTGTTTAAAAAGTTTGGGGACCCCTGAGCTAGAGCAATCAGACAAGAGAAAGAAATAATGGTCATCCAAACTGGAAAGGAAGAAGTCAAATTATCCTTGTTTGTAGACAATATGATTTTATTTTGTTCATTTGTTTTTTGACAGTATGATTTTATATCTAGAGAAACCTAAAAATATCAAAGAAAACTATTAGAACTGATGAACAAATTCAGTAAAGTTACAGGATACACAATAAACATAAAAATCAGTAGCATTTCTGTATGTTAACAGTAAGCAATCTGAACAAGAAACTGGAAAAATAATTCTATTTACAATAGCTACAAGTAAAATTAAATACCTAGGAATAAACTTAACGAAAGAAGTAAAAAGTCTCTATAATAAAAGCTTGATGAAAGAAATTTTAAAAGGACACAAAAAATAGAAAGACATTTCATTAACATTGGAATGGATCAGAAGGATCAATCGGAAGCATGGATTGGAAGAATCAATATTGTTAAAACATCCACACTACCCAAAGTCATCTGTAGACTCAGTGCAATCCCTATCAAAATACCAATGACATTTTCCACAGAAATAGAAAAAAAATCCTAAAATTGATAGGGAACCACAAAAGACCCAGAAGAGTGAAAGCCTTCTTAAGCAAAAAAGAAAACCACAGCAATCACAAAACTGCAGCATTCAAATTATACTACAAAGCTGTAGTAACCAAAACAGCATAGTACTGGTATAAAAACAGACACATAGAATGGAACAGAAGAGAGAGCCCAGAAGTAAATCTACACATCTATGGAGAACTTATCTTTGACCAAGCTGTCAAGAATGTGCAGAGGGGAAAACTCTTTACACCTTTTAACAAATGGTGCTGGGAAAACTGGGGATCCATATGCAGAAGAATGAAACTAGACTTATCTCTCTTATTTATTTGTTTATTTATGACACAGAATCTCACTCTGTCACCCTGAAGTTGAATGCCCTAATGTCATCATAGTTTACAGCAACTTCAAACTCTTGGGCTCAAGCGATCCTAATGCTTCAGTCTCCTGAGTAGCTGGGACTACAGGTGCCTGCCAATTCACCCAGGTAGAGTTTCTATTTTTAGTAGAGATGGAGTCTTGCTCTTACTCTTACTCAGGCTGGTTTTGAAGTCCTAAGCTCAAGCAATCCACCTGCCTTGGCCTCCCAGAGTGCTAGGCTTACAGGCATGAACCACTGTGCCGGCCTTTCACCATACTTAAAAGTAAAATCAAAATAGATTAAAAACTTAAATCTAAAACCTGAAATGATGAAACTACTGAAAGAAAATATTGGAAAAATGCTTCAGGACATCGGTGTGGGCAAGTACTTCTTGAGTAATATTCCCAAAGCACAGGCAACCAAAGCAAAATTGGACAAATGGGATCACATCAAGCTAACAAGCTTCTGCACAGTAAATATACAATCAACAAAGTGAAGACACAACCAAAAGAATGGGTGAAAAATATTTGCAAACTGTCCACTTGACAAGAGATCAATAACTAAAATATATAAAGAGCTCTAACTACTCAATAGGAAAAAAAATGGGCAAAGGATCTGAGTAGACATTTCTCAAAAGAAGACATGCAAATGACCAAAAGCTGTATAAAAAAATGCTCAACATCATTAGTTATAGAGATATGCAAATAAAAATGATAAAATATGGGTGGTGCTCATAGCTCAGTGGGTAGGGCACTGGCCACATACACCAAGGCTGGCAGGATTGAACCTGGCCTTGGACAGCTAAAACAACAATGACAACTGCAACTACAACAACAACAACAACAAATAGTCAGGTGTTGTAGCCTGCACCTGTAGTCCCAGCTACTGGGGAGGCTGAGGCAAGAGAATCACTTAAGCCCAAGAGTTAGAGGTTGCTGTGAGCTATGATGCCAAAGCACTCTAACCAGGGCAACAGCTTGAGAATCTGTCTCTAAATAAATAAATAAAAGATGAAATGTCATCTCACTCCAGTTAAAATAGGTTTTATCAAAAACGGACAATAATAAATGCTAGTGAGGATGTGGAGAAAGGGGAACCCTCATACACTGTTGGTAAGAATGTACATTAGTGTAACCACCATAGAGAATAGTATTGAAACTCCTCAAAAAACTAAAAACAGGCTGGGTTCAGTGGCTCACACCTGAATCCTAGCACTCTGTGAGGCCAAGGTGGAGGATCCCTTGAGGTCAGGAGTTTGAAACCAGCCTGAACAACAGTGAGATCCTGTATCTACAAAAAAAAAAAAGAAAAGAAAAAATTAAAAATAACTTAACAGGTGTGGTGTTATGTGTCTGTCCTCAGAAGGCTAAGGAAGAAGGATCACCGGAGCCCATGAGTTTGAGGTTGCAGTGAGCTATGATGACACTACTGCATTTTAGCTGGGGCAACAAAATGAGACTGTCTCAAAAAAATAAAAAACACAACCAAAAGTACTATGATCCAGTAATCTCACTGCTGGGTATATATTCAAAGGAAGAGAATTCAGTATAAAAGAAAGATATCTGGACGCTCATGTTTATTATAGCATTATTCACAATAGCCAAGATTTGGAATTAACCTAACTGTCATCGACAGATTAATGGATAAAGAAATTTTAGTGCATATACACAATGGAATATTATAGGGTAGGAGGGAGAATAAAGTGGGGGATGGCTAATGGCTACAGAAATGTAGTTGGATATATAGAATGAGTGATGCTTGATAGTACAACCAAATAACTATAATCAACAATAAGTTAGGGTATACTTTAAAATAATTAAAAGAGTGGAATTGGAATATTCCTAACACAAAGAAATGATCAATGTCTGTGGTAGCGGATACTCCAATTACCTTGATTTGATTAATTCACATTGTATGCCTGTATTAAAACAGCACATATACCCTATAAAGATATACAACTATCATTTACCCATAATAATTTTTTTTTTTGAGATAGACTCTCATTTGGTCACCCTTGGTAGAATGCCATAGCATCTTAGCTCACAGCAACCTCAAACTCTTGGGTTCAACTGATCCTCTTGCCTCAGCCTCCCAGCTCCTTAGTAGCTGGGACTATGAGTAGCTGCCACAGTGCCTGGCTATTTTTAGAGACAGGGTTTCACTCTGGCTCAGGCTGGTCTGGAACTTATGAGCTCAGGCAATCCACCTACGTCAGCCTCCTAAGTGCTGGGTTATAGGTGTGAGCCACTGTGCCCAGCCCAACCCATAATAATTTTAAAACAGTCAAAACTCTACCCACAAAGTAAAGCACCAAGAGTTTTATTGGTGAGTCTTGCTAAACATTCAGTTTTTCTTTGAATTCCAATTTTATACAAAATAAGAGCATAAATCCCATTGCCAAAATCTGACAGTGACAGTACAAAAATAAAAATGACAATCATTTTTACTCATAAACTCAGAAAATTAGAGCCAGTGGGTATTAAAAATTGAATACATTACAATAAATCTGTGTTCAATCTCAGGAATGCCTGGACATTTTAGGAAATAAATCACTTTGGTTTTTTTTTTTTTTTTTTTTTTTTTTGAGACAAGAGCCTCAAGCTGTCACCCTGGGTAGAGTGCTGTGTGGCATCACAGCTCACAGCAACCTCCAACTCCTAGGTTCAAGCGATTCTCCTGCCTCTGCCTCCCAAGTAGCTGGGACTACAGGTGCCTGCCACAGCCCCTGGCTATTTTTTGGTTGCAGCTGTCATTGTTGTTTGGCGGGCCCAGGCTGGATTCGAACCTGCTAGCTCAAGTGTATGTGGCTGACGCCTTAGCTGCTTGAACCACAGGCACCGAGCCATCACTTTGTAATAAATTCTGAGATACTCTTTTTTTTCTTAAACGTTTCTTGAATTGGCATATTCCAGGGTTAGCTGTTTTTTTCTGCCTTACTAAAACAAAACAACGTGTTTTAAAATTCATGGAATCTGATTTGATTATGCAGGATAGTGGAATTTGCCATACTAACAGATTAAACTCAGAATCAATATGATAATCTACTTTGACATGGGAAAATCATTTGATAAAATTTAACAGCTATTACTAAAAAAATTCAGCAAAGGAAAACAGAGAAGAATTTTTAAAATATAAAGGGTATTTACAAAACTTTAGCAAACATCATACTGAAAGGTCAAATGCATTCCCTTCTATGCTTGGGAACAAGACAAAGGTACCTATTAATACCATATCTAGGGCGGGGCATGGTGGCTTACGTCTGTAATCCTAGCACTCTGGGAGGCCCAGGTGGGCAGATTGCTTGAGCTCAGGAGTTCAAGACCTGAGCCAAAGAGAGAGCCCGGGGAGACTGAGGCAAGAGAATCTCTTGAGCTCGAGAGTTTGAGGTTGCTGTGAGCTGTGACTCCATGGCACTCAACCCCAGGGTGACTGAGACTCTTTCTCTAAGAAAAACAAACAAAAATAAACCCCCCATCTCGATTGGTGAACTAAGATTTGGGATTGTGTTGTATGTTCTGACCTGAATAGAGGACGAAACGTCTGTTCCACTGTCTGGGCTGTGACTGGCCAGATCTCTGGAGCCAGCTTACCTGTTTTCCTGACTCGGACCACTGTGCTGTGTTATCTGGCATGGGAACAATTACCCTTAGGTGCCTAAGGGCTATGGGCCTTAGCAGAAGGGAGAGAGAAATGAACAGTTTCAATAGGAGAATAAATCTTTTTTTCTTTTTTTTTGAGACAGAGTCTCTGCCCTCGATAGAGCACTGTAGCATCACAGCTCACAGCAACCTCAAACTCTTGGGCTTAAGTGATTCTCTTGCCTCCGCCTCCCAAGTAGCTGGGACTACAGGTGCCCGCCACAATGCCTGGCTATTTTCTTCTTGCAGATGTCATTGTTATTTAGCAGGCCAGGGCTGGGCCCAAACACCCCAGCCTCGGTGTATGTGGCTGGCGCCATAACCACCGTGCTACAGGCTCCCAGCCAATAGGAGAATAAATCTTAGCAGTCTTCTTAGAAAGACGCCAGCTGACGCCCTGCGAGCAGGAGAAAGGAAAGAGTCAGAACAAGCGAGTCCGTGAAGGAATGAGCACTCCTCGACTCACCTCTCCTGCGGCTACTTACAGGCGTAATCCCGTGGCTATTTACAACACAGGTGTAGAAACTGCCGAGCACTGATGTTTCTCATATTGGAGCTCTCGAGTTAAGGAGAGAGGAATCCTTTCCCCATACCCTTATCACCAGGGTGTTATATTACTGAGATGTTCCTGGTGTTTCTCATAATTACAGAGTGTTCCGAGATTACTCTCGCTTCTCCTATCCTTGAGCTATATGGTCTGCTACATTCCACAAAGATAGGAGGAACTGAGTGTTCCCAGTAAGCCCTGACAAGTAGGTCCACAGAAATTCCCCACTCGGCACCAAGCCACTACTGAAAGAATATCTGAGCAAGGATTGTAGCAGGGGCCATAGGAAGAATATAGTACTTTCAATCGTGACTCTTTTCTGAACAAGAGGACTCACAGCCAAACTTTAATTCAGCAGGAGGAGACAGGAAGAGCAGTAAGCAATTAGCTGTGGAGCTTGGCTCTTAGAAGCTTCCTCTGGAATTGAAGAAAAGAAGGCTTCACCTCTAGCTTTCTAGGTACTGACTTCCAGAAAGAAGTCAGTTGAGGATTTACCAGCTTCTCAATGTCCTTAATTCCTCCAGAACCAGGCTTCTCTTAAGACAGAAAGCTCAAACAGATCCCTCCTTGAGTCTTTGCAGCCTCCTTGGCCGAGCTTCCAGCAGAGGCTGGCTGCCCCACCTGGCTGGATTGTCTGAGAGACCCAGTGACCACTGACTGTGGGCCCAATTGCTGTTGCTGCTGCATCTACCAGCGCTGGGGAGATCTACAGGACATCTTCCCTGTGCTGTCCACCTTGACCCCCTTCCAGACAAGAACCTCAGGAGGAACATCCTATCGTGTTGTCTGACTGATATTGTTAAGCAGCTTTCCTCCACCACAGGGAACAAGAGGAAAGGGCAGGAAGAGGAGCCCCTGAGTGAGAAGCAGTCAGGCTCTGGCCTTATGCCGTGAGAAGGACCTGGAGCCATGGCGTGTCCAGGGCCAAGTCTCTTCCAACCCCAAGGATTACCTCTATTCTCATTGAGCAAGCTGCAGGTAGTCACTGGTAGAAGTTCCGAAGCTATGTTGAGCCCCTAAAGTGAGTTTAAGATGCTAACAGGGTTCAGGAATCCGGTGTCTACATCCTGTTAGGTAAGCAGGAAGATGGAAGAACAAAGGGAAGAATCATGCCATGACTACAAAGAAGTTAAGCATTTACTGAAACCAAAGGCTACTATTTTATTGGCGTTACTGATGGCAAAGAAGGATTTTGAAGAAAACTCAATTTCCAGACCAGGTGTCTACCCTAAATAATCTGCTAAGTGAAATAGCGGAGAAATATGTGCAGGCAGACTTGAATTTTCTCACAGGTATTGGAAGCATTCAGAACAGATATGAAAGCCTAAAAACCCCAGTGGTCATTTTATAGGAATTTATGAAAGACAGTTTCTATCTCCACAATATTTTAGCCTGTAACAATGATCAACACATTTCAAGAAGATTTGACACTAGATCCTGAAACTGCCCACTACAATCTTTTGTTGTTGTTGTTGTTGTTTTTGAGACAGAGTCACCCTTGGTAGGGTGCCATGGTGTCTTTTGCTCACAGCAAACTCAGACTGTTGTGCTCAAGCTCCTGAGTAGCTGGGACTACAGGTACCCACCACAACGCCCAGCTAATGTTTTTTAGAGATGGGGTGAGGAGTCTCACTCTAGCTCAGGCTGGTCTCGAACTTGTGAGCTCAGGCTATCCACCAGCCTCGGCCTCCCAGAGTGCCACTCCAGTCTTCTTATCTCAGAAGACAGAAAAAGTGTAAAATATGAAGACATTCAATCAAACATTCCCTATAATTCCAAGAGGTTTACTTTTTTACCCAGCTGTCTTATGATTCTTATGGGTTTTATGCTGGCCAACATTACTGGCAGGTAAAGTAAGAAGTAAGAGGCACAGGTGAATTTTCCTTAGGCGTACAAAAACTCTTCCCCCAGAAGTGCTGTTACATCACCATCAACAAATGATGGCTCTTGGCAAATTCAGCATTCCAATGAGGAATACGGGGCACAGCATGCAAATTGACATTTTTTCTGGCTTATGAGATAGGATATTTCATTTTATAATTGGAATGATAGATCTTGCATATACTTTCACCGATACTTTTACAGAAAAACTGCAGCCTTATTTCTGGACCAGAGAAATAAGAATCTCCATCAAACTCTCTTACCATCTGCAAAATCAGGTGAGGAGTGGATTCCTTGGTAGCCTGATTTGTATCTTGTGATATTTTCCTTCTGCACCATGGAATGTCTTTAGGATATCATATAACACCTGTTAAAGTCTGTATCTGATTTCAAGAGTTACCGTGCCTTCTTTTTAACCAAAGGGAATCATTATTTGTCCTTCTATTTCTGTATTTAATGGTAGTGTGGAATTTGTGTTGTTTCACAGGAATGACATGGAAATCAGTTAAGAATTAGAGTTTGTAACTGTAAAATGGAAGACCAGAATGAACATGTTACTTACCATTCAAGTTTTATCCACATCAATAAATGTATTTGATCATGAGCAAAACTCTTTTTATTTAAGGATGATATAATTAACATAGAAAATAAAGTAGATTCAATAGATAGTTTTTGGGAAGGTCATTGGACATTAAAGTAATATGCAACATACCAGCAACAAATGGTAAGGAAAAAAAAGATTTTTTAAAGTATCACAGCAACCTCAAACTCTCGGGCTTAAACAATTCTCTTGTCTCAGCCTCCCAAGTAGCTGGTATTACAGTTGCCTGTCCCAATGTCCAGCTATTTTTTGATGGTGGTTGTCATTGTTGTTTGGCAGGCCCAGGCTGGATTTGAACCCACTAGCTCCAGTGTATATGGCTGGTGCCCTAGCTGCTTAAGCTTCAAGGGCCCAGCCATTTTTCAATGACAGGGAAAAAAAATCCAAAGAATACAACAAATGTAGGACATTTAGGGATAAACATAACACAAATTCAAGTAAACATTATAAAACTTCATTTATAATATATTTTAACTTAAATAAATAGAGCGTAATATCTTTTTGGAACAGCAAGTCAATATTGCAAATACACCTATTTGTCAGTTTCCTCAATTGGACCACACAATTTTAGCTAAGATTCCAGCTGGGATTTCTTGGGAACTTGGCAAGTTATTTATAAAATTTATATGAAAGTACAAAGGCCTAGTAGTAATTAAGGTATTCATGAAGGGCAATAGAATGAAAAACCCTGCTTTCATAATTTGTGCAGAGACAAATACTGTACACCAATGAAAGAGAATAGAGAGATCAAAAACAAATCCACACAGTTGTAAAAAACTGATTTATGACAGATGTTTTTAGTCACTGGGGAAAGAATAGAGACAGTGCTGGAACACCAGGTTGTATATATCTCTCAAAGTTAATGCTTATGAGTTTTTTTGGGAGGTGAAGATGTTCAGGAATTAATGATGATAATTACACAACTCTGTGAATATGCTAAGAACCAACAATGAATTGTATATTTTAAGAGGATGAATTTCATGGTATGTGAATTGATATCTTAATAAAAGTGTTATTAAAAATATTTAAAGAAAGGCAATGCCAGATGAATTAAAAACTTGTATGTGAAGGGCAAGTAACCAGAGAAGACCCAACAGATAGCAATCTTTCGCCACACGAGGGCAGTTTGACCCTGAGCTTTGGTTTTACACATGAAGCGTTTGAAGGAAGTGGTTGGACAGGATGTTTTGTGCCCTAGTGGGACTACTGGGGATTAGCTAGCTTGGTAGGTAGAGCTATAAGTTAAGATTCTCCTGGAATCCACTCAGAGTTAGTGTTCTAATTCTAATTTGAACCAGTATCTTCCCAAGGCCAGTAAATTGATTATGATGACCAAATGTTTATTTCCATCTGAAAACAAAACAAAAAGATATGGATATAACTTCATTTTAAGCCCACCATGGAGAAGGTTAAGTACTAGCATTAACCAAGCTAGTTAATGGAACCAGGAAGCAAGCACTTTCTCTAGATGGCAAATTATCTTTTGCGTGTGTGTGTGTTTTGGACAGGCCACACGTCAGAACTCTACCCCTTCCTAGCTAAAGATCACACCTATATGGAAAGGCAATGTACAAAAGCAATAATGATACAGGTTTTTGTGCCACCTTGCTTAGGCACCGCCACTTAGTTGTGTAAGACTGGGCAAATTACCTATGTCTCAGTGCAACTTAGAATGGGGATAACATGAGTAACTACCTCAGAGGGTTTTATTAAGAGTAAATGAGTTGGCAGTGCCTATGGCTCAAAGGAGTAGGGCGCCAGCCCCATAAGCCGGAGGTGGCAGGTTCAAACCCAGCCCTGGCCAAAAACTGCAAAAAAAAAAAGAGTAAATGAGTGTATAGATGTGTGGCAGTCCAATATCATCTTTTAAAACATATCTGGTTTGTATAGGGTCAGACCAGTGAAATTGAATAGGGCTGTGATAGTGATCTTATTGGCTGCAACTTTTGAATCTTTAACGGTGACTTTAATCTCTGCCACAGTTTTAGACAATAATGTTTTTATAATATTACTGAAGTTTTATAATTTTTTTTTTTTTTGAGACAGAGCCTCAAGCTGTCCCCCTGGGTAGAGTGCCATGGCTTCACTGCTCACAGCAACCTCCAACTCCTGGGCTCAAGCAAGTCTCCTGTCTCAACCTCCCAAGTAGCTGGGACCACAGGCGCCCGCCACAATGCCCGGCTATTTTTTTTTTTTTGGTTGCAGCCATTATTGTTGTTTGGCAGGCCCGGGCTGGATTCGAACCCGCCACCTTAGGTGTATGTGGCTGGCACCTTAGCGGCTTGAGCCACAGGCGCCGAGCCTGAAGTTTTATAATTCTTTACAAGTAAGTAGAATATTTGATTTCTATCTCAGCGGAGGCAGGAGGGACAGTTTTATTTTATTTTATTTTTTGAGATAGAAACTCAAGCTGTCACCTTGGGTAGAGTGCCAGGGCATCACAGCTCACAGTAACCTCCAACTCCTGGGCTTAAGGGATTCTCTTGCCTCAGCCTCCCAAGTAGCTGGGACTACAGGTGCCCGCCACAACGCTGAGCTATTTTTTGGTTGTAGTTGTCATTGTTGTTTGGCAGGCCCAGGTTGGATTCCAACCCGCCAGCTCTAGTGTATGTGGCTGGCACCTTAGCCACTTGAGCCACAGGACCCAAGCCAGGGAGGGACAGTTTTAGAGCTTCCATTTGGCTGTCTCCACTTCTACAGCTCTTACATTGTGGATTAAGAAACCAGTGTGGGGTTCTGCTAACTACAGAGTGCAGTGACTGGGGAAGTCATCGTTGGATGGACCATGGAACCAACAGACCTATTGTGAGTGATATTTACCAAGACTCTATTTATCTGGCAGCCATACCTCTCCTCCCCAGCAAGGAGACCATGATAATGCTTTGTATTCTTAAGTATTAATGACAAATCAGACCCTACACCAACACACCTCAAAATGCCTTGGTATTTCTTTTCCTTGTATATAGTTAACCAAGTAAATGGCTATAGGTTCCTTTGTGGTAAGTCTGGGAGAATCATTATCATAAACACTTGCCAGGGTGTTATAAGGTTTTTCTCATGGGATCTTAATTGTTCTCTAGTCATTGGATTCTGAATCTGAAAAGGGTCTCAAGTTATGAAACAGGGAAGAGATCATGACTTTTTATTGGGGCAGGTACTCTCAGGATTTTAATTGTCCATACTTGTGTTTTTTTTGTTTTATTGATTGAATAGTGATGCCCATTTCTCTTTCCCTTAGGGACTAAAGTACTCTCAACAGTCTCCATAGCTTCCTGAGGGGCAAGGTCTCCTTTGCTTGCTACTCTGACTTTGCTGCTCATTACAATAATTGAGCCTATCTTGGTTCTGATAATTAAGCATTGCCACCTGGCCCCTATTATTTGGGGATCTTATCATTCCCACTGCTCTTGGGTAACCTAGTTTGGTACCAGCATCCCCTACCATCAGCCTCAGCTAGTGGTATGCTAGAGTTGGCTCTCACAAGATTGATTGGTTCTCATCACCTCCTAAATGTTGTTGCATTTTTAGGAATTCTATTACCTAGTTGTTAAACATGTACTATTTTATGACAGGTGAATGATCCCTATGATGATAAACTCTCCCTTCTCCAACATTATTCTCCTTGACTCTGCACCTGAATGGTGCAGTCATGCATATGTATTTTCTCAGCCCTTGCCAGTACACCATAGCTAGGATCTGTAGCACCATTTCTTCACTAGCTGGCCCAACACCTCTCACCTATGTTACATTGTGATTGATCCTATTTAATTATGTGGTAACCAGAATATGAGGTGGGAGTGTGTCCTGCACATAGGTGGACGGGTGGGGAATGGCACTTATTTTGTAAAGCAGAGGACATAACATCATCTTCTAGGAAGTGGGTCAAGCTAAACTTTAATGGAGGAAGAGGAGAGGGCCTCTTGTGCCAGCCCAGGGGAATCAGAGAAATCTGAGGGTTCAAGATGTTTGAGTGCATTAATCTAATTCCAAGTCTTAGGATCACATTCCCTCCTATCAATGCCCTGATCTTGGGGAAGCTGACTTGCTTAAATTGAGAAACAAATATTTATGGAGCTTCACTATTGTAATTAAAGGCTAAATCTGATTCTCAGCTTTTTCTGCTTTAAGGTACAAGAAATGAACTCTTGCTGCCAAGGAGGCTCTCACATTTTGCCTTCAATTGATGAATAATACCCTTAGCCTTTCACTTTGCCCCACAATATATTGACTGATAACACTTAACAATCATTGTATTCCAATCCTTATTTGTTTGTTTACAAATGTATTGAGGTTTAATTGATGACAGTAGACTGCATGTGTGTGTAGTGTGCAACTTGGTAAGGTCTGACATCCACATACATTCATGAAACCATTATTGAAGTCAAGATAGATATTTCCATCAACCCTATAAGTTTCCTCTTGCTCCTTTTTAATTTATTCTTTCTTCACCCCCATCCTCAGGTAACTTCTAATCTGCTTTCTTCCACTATAGATACATTTGAATTTTCTAGAATTTTATGCAAATGGGATCATATAGCATGTACTCTTTTTCTGTCTGACTTCTTTCATTAAGTATAATGATTTTGAGATTTACATATGCTGGTGAGTGTATCATTAGTATATTCTTCTTTATTGTTGAATAGTAATGAATCCATTTAATGGCTGTACCAAGAGAAAGGGGATACTTAATAATGGGTGAGAAAATCTGTATCTGTATTTTGAAAAAATTTCTCCCAAGGTAAAAGGCATTTCAATGAGAATTGTTTGGAAACACTTCCATCATTATGGGATTTTGTTGCCAAAAATGATGTAGGTCATCTTTAAAACTCCCCTCTCTGATTATTTAAAATGTCACTAAAACAAATTTATCTGATCTAGTTTTATAGCCTTTGAAAAGTTAGTTTTGGAACTATTTGTTTAAAATATGAAAATGCTGCCATGCTCTTGCCTGAGAAGAATCAACACTGTTAAAATGTCTATACTAGCTAAGCAATCTACAGATTTAATGCAGTCCCCAACATCATACTTTAAAGAACTGGGGAAAAAAATCATTCTTTGTTTTGTATAGAACCAGAAAAAACCCATATAGCCTACACAATTCTTAGTAATAAAAATAAAGCTGGAAGCATCACTTTATCAGACTTCAGTTTATATTATAAGTCCATAGTGATCAAAACAGCATGGTATTGGTGCAAAAATAGAGACATAGACATATGGAACAGAATAGAAAACCATGAGATGAAACTAGTCTCTTAGCACCATCTGATCTTTGATAAACCAAACAAAAGCATACAGTGAGGAAAAACATCTCTATTCAATAAATGGTGCTGGGAGAACTGGATAACCACATGTAAGAGACAAAAACTAGACCTGCATCTTTCCCCACTTACAAAAATTGACTCAAGATGGATAAAAGATTTGAATCTAAGACATGAAATGAAAATCCTGGAAGAAAGCTTGGGAAAAACACTTAATGATGTTGGCCTGGGGAAAGATTTTATGAGAAGACTTCATTGGCAATCACAACAACAACAAAAATAAACAAATGGGGCTTGATTAAACTGAAAAGCTTCTGCACAGCTAAGAAAACAGCAATTAAAGCCAATGACACCCTTCAGAATGGCAAAAGATATTTGCATGTTACAAATCTGACAAAGGGTTGATAACTAGAATCTACAGAGAATTCAAATTAATCAACAAAAAAAGAGCAAACAATCCCATCTATCACAGGGCAAGAGACCTGAATAGAACCTTCTTTGAAGAAGATAAATGGCTAACAAACATGAAAAAGTCCTCATTGTCCTTACTCATCAGAGAAATGCAAATCAAAACAACTCTGAGACAGCACCTAACTCCAGAGAGAATAGTTCACACCACAAAATCTCAAAGCTGCAGAAGCTGGTATGGATGTGGAGATAAGGGAACACTTTTACACTGTTGGGACTGCAAACTAATACAGCCTCTTTGGAAAGAAGTATGGAGAATCCTCAAAGAACTTAAAATAGACCTTTTATTTGATCCTGTAATCCAATTATTAGGTATCTACCCAGAAGAAAAAGATCATTTTATCATAAAGACATTTGTGCTAGATTGTTTATTGCAGCTCAATTTAAATTGCCAAGATGTGGAAACAACCTAAATGCCCATCAACCCAGCGATAAATTAATAAACTGTGGTATGGGTGTACCATGAAATACTATTCATCTGTGAAAAAGATGGAGACTTTACATCTTTTGTATTAACCTGGATGGAGTTGAAACTCATTTTTCTTAGTAAAGTATCACAAGAATGGAAAAGCAAATATGCAAATTATTCAATACTAATATGAAGCCAGTAGATAAACTAATACATGCCCACACAAGAGAAAAACTCAATTTTCTCTTGGTGCTGGGAGAACTGGATAACCACATGTAAGAGACTAAAACATATCCAAGGATAATGGTTATATTGAAGAACAAGAACTTGCACTATTTTTTGAATTGCAAGCTGAATTAGACTCTTTTGTTCATAAAACATCATTTACTAATGAGTGAGATAAACTGGTTATTCAGTCTTAGTTAACATGGGAATTATTGTCTCAAAAATGATCCAAATTTTGACTTGGTGCCTGTAGCAAAGTGGTTATGGTGCCAGCCACATACAGTGAGGCTGGCGGGTTCGAACCAGGGCCAGCTAAAACAACAATGACAACTGCAATAAAAAAATAGCTGGGCATTGTGGTGGATTCCTGTAGTCCCAGCTACTTGGGAGGCTGAGGCAGAACAATCACTTAACCTCAAGAGTTGGAGGTTGCTGTGAGCTGTGGTGCCACAGCACCCTACCATGGGTGACATTAAAAAAAAAAAAAGATCCAAGTTTTCTTGTCACTTCAGGGAACACAACTAATAGTATTTTTTGTGTGTGTGTCAATGAAAAAATTTGAGTTTTCAAGTGAAAATTAGAATTTTGGGAAACATATCCTCCCGGTGAGTTTGACAGCTTCTCAGTACTTAAAGACAGTTTTCTGGTGTCTTTATAATAAGACCAGTGACAATGTTAACACTCATGATTTTTGAAATATTATTTAATGAAATGTATGAACACAGGGATGATCTGAATAGCTCAGCAAACTTTTTTGTTTGTTTTCCAAATGGCCAATGCATGTTACAAGATATTTTGTGGTTAAATAGCCATTGGATTTTTTTCTAAAAAAAAAAGACAGTGTCTTGCTCTATTGCCCAGGCTAGAGTGCAGTGGCATGATCTGTATCATTCACTGTAACCTTGAACCCCTGAGCTCAGGAGATTCTCCTGCCTCAGCCTCACCGGTACCTGGGACTGCAAGTACATGCCACCATGCCTGGCTAATTTTTTTTTTTTTTTAGGAGACCGAGTCTTACTATGTTGCTCAGGTTGGTCTTGAATTCTCAGCCTCATGCAATCCTCCTTCCTCAGCCTCCCAAAGTTCTGGGATCACAGGCATGAGCCACTGTGCCAGCCTAAAGTGCAGTCGATTTTAATAAACAGAGTATGAGAGTTTATAAATAATGATTCTGAATTCCATATTGCAACTAACCTTTAGTAAATTGCCGCTTGTTAATTCTTACTATACTGTGTAATATCAAAAAGGATATCTACAATGATCTGAAAAAGCTATTAAAATACTCTTCCCTGTTCAAACTTCACATTAAGATTTTCTTCACATACTTCAACAACATTTACATATTATAATTGATTGAAAGCAAAAATACATATGACAACTTGTCATGTGCAAAATCTTTCTGTTCTCACTAGTTGTTTTTGTTTTGGAATTAAATATAGTTTATGTCTATAAGCTATATCTTATATTCATATTCAATAGGATTATAATTTAAAATAAACTAATACTTTAACTATTTATCAGTTTCTTTTGTTTTTGTTTTTTGAGATAGTCTCACTATGTCATTCTCAGTAGAGTACTGTGGCGTCACAGCTCACAGCAACCTCCAACTCTTGGGCTTAAGTGATTCTCTTGCCTCAGCCTCCCGAGTAGTTGGGACCACAGGTGCCCACCACAATGCCTGGCTATTTTTTAGTTACAGTTGTCATTGTTGTTTAGCTGGCCTGGGCTGGGCTGGAACCCACCAGCCTCAGTGTATGTGGCCAGCTCCCTACTCATTGAGCTACAGGTGCCAAGCCATATTTATTATTATTTTTTTATTGGCCAGGGCTGGGTTTGAACCTGCCACCTCCAGCATATGGGGCCAGTACCCTACTCCTTTGAGCCATAGGCGCCACTCCATTCATCAGTTTTTTGTTTTTTTTTTTTTTTACTATCATATTGGCTATTCTGGGGTTTTTGCCTCTTCATGTAAACTTTATATATATTCTTTTTTTTTGTTTGGCAGGGGCTGGGTTTGAACCCGCCACCTCTGGCATATGGGGCCAGCACCCTACTCCTTTGAGCCACAGGTGCCGCCCCATCAGTTTTAATAGTTATAATCCATATTACCAAAAGTTCTTGGGCATCTTTGATAATTTTTAAGAGTATAAAGAGGTCTAGAG
This sequence comes from Otolemur garnettii, assembly GCF_000181295.1. Classification (NCBI taxonomy): domain Eukaryota; kingdom Metazoa; phylum Chordata; class Mammalia; order Primates; family Galagidae; genus Otolemur; species Otolemur garnettii. The sequence goes on from NW_003852452.1 coordinate 6,637,818, forward strand.
ACCAAAAAGCATGATAACTGCTACCTTGAAAGGCAGTGAAGACAGTATGATACCTTGACCTTGCTGAGGTAGGTAAGGGCATCTAGGTAAGAGGAGAAACTGCTCATATCAAACAGTGATGGGCAGATAAAACGATCAATTAACTTTTGTTGTTGTTGTTGTTGTTGTTGTTGTTACTCTTTAATCTTGTGGTTGATGGCTGTTATGGCTAGGTATTTTATCACCATTGTCTAATCATAGCAAGAAGAATTCTGACAGTAGAGGTGACCCTCATAAATCACATAACCCTGCTGAGCGTAAAGCATTTTCTTGTCACAATTATCCAGACTATTTTCATTGATTGTATTTATTTTTTCAGGCTCAGGATTGGAAGATTCTTCTTAAGTTACAGTTTTCTTCTGCTGGAGCTAAAAATTTAAGAAAATCCCTGGATACCACGGTCGTATCTATGATCTTGAAATTATTAGCCTTAACAGGATGAAGAAATTATTTATTGATAACAAATCCTTTCTGAAGAAAAAAATTCAATAAGCAATTAAATATGCACTATAATTTTAGAAGACAGTTAAACTCTGTCCTGACATAGTATGCTCTCTCAGACACCAACTTATTCTAAATGCTTTAGCAAATAATGAAAAAGGGTACAGTAAATCCCCATCCTTCCTTAGAGCACCACTGAAACACATTTCTCCCTAACCCTGGCTAAGGCTCTCTTTATTTATTAGATAGATTGAACTTAATCCCTTCATTTGTCATTATTCTTTCTAACAATAGTTGATACATTGGAATTCAAAAAGGCTTTTTCAGGTTTGAGATGCAAGTTCAATGTCAGCTTTTTTTCCTGGTTTGGCCAAATCAAAACAAAGGAATAGTTTGCCCACTAATGCATACTATGCAGAATCCAGGGCCTATATGATGACTCAGCATTGTATTTTAGACTCGTGATTTTTCTGGGAATTAGATGCAGCTACTGGGGTTACCAGCAGCATGGGCTTTAACGTTCAGTAGGAATAAACTGAATTTAGGAAAGACAAAATCTTCCTAAGCAGACCCTCATTACTCCTGCAAGAACTTCTTAGTCAAAATATTCTTGGCTCGGCGCCTATAGCTCAACCGGCTAAGGCGCCAGCCACGTACACCTAAGGTGGCGGGTTCGAATCCCCAGCCCGGACCCGCCAAACAACAATGACGGCTGCAACCAAGAAATGGCCAGGCGTTGTGGCGGGCGCCTGTGGTCCCAGCTGCTTGGGAGGCGGAAGCAAAGAGACTCGCTTGAGCCCAGGAGTTGGAGGTTGCTGTGAGCTGTGATGCCACGGCACTCTACCCAGGGGGACGGCTTGAGGCTCTGTCTCAAAAAAAAAAAAAAAAAAAATATTCTTGCTAAATTACCCTTCAACAATTCTTCACTGTTTGGAAAACATAATGCATAATGGCTCAGAGCACAGGCTCTGTGTTTGAACCTGGGCTAGTCCACTCACACGTCACATGAGTTGGTTAAGTCCCATCATCACTCTGTATCTCGATAACCATATGTATAAAATAATAAGTTACTGCATAGGATTATGTGGTTTATATGAATCATAAATGTAAAGTGTTTCATCTGATACTGACTAATAAATGTTATTTATAATTGGTTTGCTTCATTTCTTAAGCCTCACAAAATCCTCTATTGCTGGGTAGGTATCTGCTATGGTTTGAACATCAGCTCTAAACTTCATGTTGTAGTTTAATTGCCTTTGTAACAGTATTAAAAGGTGGAACCTTTAAAAGAAAATTAGGCACAAGGGCTCCACCCTTAGGAATGGATTTAAAACAAATTTTTTTTATTGTTTGGGATTCATTGAGGGTGCAAAGAATTAGGTTACACTGGTTGCATTTGTTAGATAAAGTCCCTCTTATAATTGTGTCCTCAGGAATGGATTAATGGCATTATTGTGGGAGTGGAGTCCTTGTAAAAGGATGAGTTTGACTCTCTTTGTCTCTGTGTTTTGAGCTCTCTTGCTGTTTGACCTTTCACCATGGACTGACACACCAGGAAGGTCCTTACCAAATGCTGGTTGCCTCAATCTACCCAACCTCCAGAACTGTGAGCAAATACATTTCTGTTCTCTTTAAATTACCCAGGCTATAATATTCTGTGATAGCAGCACAGAACAGACTAAGGCAGTATTTCTAAGGGTAAACTGAAGCCCAGAAATTAATTGTCCATTGACTCAGAGCCTGTCAGTGGCAGTTCCTCTGATTCCAAAAGGGGAACTTCTCAATTTGTTGTTCTAAATCTACAAATTTCACTTATTTCTTATAAGCATAGGAATTGAAATCATAAAACCTCAATCTCTTGCATAGTCTCATGCCCCATTTAATAAATTTAGAGTTTTTGTAGAATTCTTAAGTGTATAATCTTGAACTTTGACCCTTTTTGAGCAAAGTATAATGATTGATTCTATATACTTTGCTGTTAACTATATGTTGTTTAATTACCATTATGTAATATTAAATAAAATACATCATTATTCAGTATATTCATGGACCAAACTTTTGTACTTAGGATCATTGGTTCATGTTTGACATGGTAGTTTCTCAAAGTTCTAGAGGGTAGAGACAATCCTAACATTGTAAACAGTCCAGAACACCGGCCTGAACAATTGAGCATCCCCGGGGAGTTCATTTATATGTTCATTCATCCAGCAAATGTATATTGCAAGCCCTCTGTATGCAGGCACTGCCCTGGGTACAGAAATGGATAAGTCAGGCAAGGTTCTTGCTCCATTATTATGTGGGGGAGGGGATGAGGAGACCCCAAACAGTAAATAAACTCATAAAAAAGATAATTCCAGATAGTCTAAGTAACAGCTAAGAAAATAATAAAACAGGCTTATGGGATACAGGTTAATGGGGAGAGACTGGCGAGGAGAGATAAAGAGGTAGAGAGGTCTTAGTATGGTTGTCTGGGAAGATCTGTCTATGGAGTAGCATTTGAGCTCAGTACTTTGATCATTACGGAAAACCATCTAAGCAAAGAACCAGGGTTCATTCATTAGGAACAGCAAGTACAAAGGCTCTGAGGTAGGAACAAGTTTGGCATGTTGTAGGAATAAAAAGGACCAGGGACTGGGTGTGCTAGCTCATGCCTGTAACCCTAGCACTCTGGGAGGCCAAGGCCGGTGAATTGCTTGAGCTGAAGAGTTCTAGACCAGCTTGAGCAACAGTGTGACCTTTTCTCTGAAAAATAGCTGTGCACTGTGGCAGGTACCAGTAGTCACAGCTTCTCGGGAAGCTGAGGCAAGATAATCTCTTTGAGCCTAAGAGTTTGAGGTTGCTGTGAGCTATGACACCACAGCACTCTACTGAGGGCATCTCAAAAAAAATCAATTAATTAAATTAAATAAATGAATAAAGTTTTTAAAAAGAAGGAATAATTATAAATAATAAAATTAAAAAATCTTTGCTGACATAGTGACTCATGCCTTTAATCCTTGTACTCTGGGAGGCCTAGGTGAGAGGATCACTTGGGCTCAGAAGTTTGAGACCAGCCTGAGCAAGAGTGAGACCCCTGTCTCTAAAACTAGCCAGGTGTTGTGGTGGGCACTGTAGTCCCAGCTACTTAGGAGGCTGAGGCAAGAGGATCACTTGAGCCTAGGATTTTGAGGTTGCTGTGAGTTATGATCATGCCATGGCAGTCTACCCCAGGGTGACAGAGTGAGACTGTCTCAAACAAAACAAAACAAAACAAAAAATCCTAAAAAATCTTTATAAGGTCTTGTTCTGTCCATTTAAAAATATATAGGCTTTCTATCACCAGTTACATTAGTCATTTTTATTTACCTACTAGAAAAAAGGATAGGCATGTCTGAAGTACACATTTACCTTTAAGTATTTTGAAGGGAAAAACTGGTTTCAGGGCTCAGTGCCTGTAGCTCAGTAGTTAGGACACTGGCCACATGCACCGGGGCTGGTGGGTTTGAACCTGCCCTGGGCCTGCTAAAACAATGATGACAACAACAACAACAATAGCAAAAAATAGCTGGGTGTGTGGTGGGTGCCAATGGTCCCAGCTACTTGGGAGGCTGAGACAAGAGAATCACTTAAGCCCAAGAGTTTGAGGTTGCTGTGAGCTGTGACGCCATAGCACTCTACTGAGGGCGACGTAATGAGACTCTGTCTCAAAAAAAAAAAAAAAGAGAAAAGAAAAACTGGTTTCAGCTTGTTGACTCTTATTATAGAGTTAAATATGCACTAGACTTTCTGCAGCAGATATTTGAGAACCAAAACTTTTACACTTAAGACCATTGACACATCTGTAAAATCCTAGTACCCTTTAATAAATTTCACTAAGGCTTTCAGTGAAGTTTATTAAAGGATACTAGGATTTCACAGATATGAATCCTTATTTGCAAATCTAAAAAAATTATAAGATCTTTGGCCAGGCATGTGACTCATACCCATAATCCTAGCACTCTGAGAGGCCAAGGAGGGAGGCTTTCTTGAGCTCAGGAGTTTGAAACCGACCTGAGCAAGAGTAAGACTCTCTACTAAAAAAATAGAAAAATTAGCAGGGCGTTGTGGTGGGCACCTATAGTCTCAGCTATTCAGGAGGTGGAGGCAGGAGGAATCACTTGAATCCAGGAGTTTGAGGTCGCTGTGATCTAAGCTGATATCATGGCATGCTATCCTGGAGCAACAGAGTGAGACGGTCTCAAAATACATACATACATACATAAACATTTAAAAAAGAAAATACAAGATCTTACTCTATCCTCACTGTGTAGCTCCTCCCATTTTCTCTTCTCTCTATATATCATTCAGAAGTTCCCTTTTCTCCTTTTTACTCTCTTACACACACACTCACACATATTCTCTCTCTCTCAGATAACACCACATCAGTACCTGTTGAGTGCATTTTTCTGAATGTTTATATGAAATGTCCAGAATAGGCAACTCTATAGACGTCGGAAGCAGATCAGGACTGATAGGTATGGGAGATTTGAGGGTGATGGGTAAAAGATTTATTTTTGCGGTAATAAAAATGTGAAATAAGTTGTGGTGATGGATGCACAACTCCTTGAATACGCTAAAAGTCCTAAATGGGTGAATTGCATAGTCTAAGAATTAGATCCCCCAAAAGCTGGTCATAAAGCTAGTAGAGATTTGAGCTCCAAAAGACCCAGTTACTCAGAGAGCAGACATAGGAGGATCACTTGAGCCAGCTGTTTGAGCCCAGCCTGGACAACATAATGAGATTTCATCTCTTAAAAAAACATTAATTTTTGGCTCGGCGCCTGTGGCTCCAGTGGCTAAGGCACCAGCCACATACACCTAAGGTGGCGGGTTTGAATCCAGCCCGGCTCGCCAAACAACAATGAAGGCTGCAACCAAAAAAAAAAAAAATAAGCCAGGCATTGTGGCGGGCCCCTGTGGTCCCAGCTACTTGGGAGGCGGAGGCAGGAGACTCGCTTGAGCCCAGGAGGTTACTGTGAGCTGTGATGCCACGGGACTCTACCCAGGGGGACGGCTTGAGGCTCTGTCTAAAAAAAAAACATTAATTTTTTTTAATCTAATAGAAAAGAAAAATGAAAAAAAATAGTATAATACAAAACAAGGCAAGAAGGAATAAAAAGCAGATGGGACAATCAACAAAGAACTAGAGAGATAGTTTGCTTAAACTTAAACATTTTGAAACTACATGTAACTAAAGATTCTCTTTGAAAAAAATATACATTGAAATGCAAAGGGCCGAAAAATATCAAGACTTATTTTAAAGCTACAATAATTAAGACGGTGTAATATTGGTGCAAGAAAAGACATCTACAAGATCGGACAACTAAGTTCGCGAACTCATCCTGGGAAATGTGCGACATACCTCTTTGCTGAATATCATTACAGTCACCTTTAAAGTACTCCCCTTGGGAAGTGATGTGCTGACGCCAGGGCCTAGTCTACCCTTCAAAGCAATTTTGGAGCTCTTTTACAGAATGGCCATCAAAGCTGTCATCGTATTACCCTTGATGTCCTAAATGTCACCAAAATGTCTTCCTTTCAGTATTTTCTTTATCTTCAAGTAAAGAAAAAAGTCACTGGGGGCCAGATCAGGTCAGTAGGGAAGGTATTCCGATATAGTTGTTTACAGGCCAAAAATGTCTTTATAATTCAAAAAACAAGCACCTAAATATAAGCAAGTAAAAACTGTAATTGAAAAAATTACAGTGAAAGTGAAAAAAAATTAAAAGTGAAAGTTTTTTTTCTTGAAAGTTTAGGCCAGAAACAGGGATGTGTATTATACACAGGAGCACGTTATACATGGCAAAATACAGTACCAAAAAACCCCCAGCAACTAGAAAACAAAAGAAAAGTGAAGAGGATTTGGCCTGTTTGCATTTCCTAAATAAACTATGTTATGTAGAGTGTTATTGTCATAGAAGATGTCATAGAGATGCTGAGATGCATAGTGTTCAGGCTGCAGCTCTTGAGATGGAACAATATGAAATGAAGTTGAGGACTACCAGCCAAACAATTAGAACAATACTGTAGGGTCAAACCTGAGTTAAAATTAAATCTATTTCTTTACTTCTACATTTCTTAAAACCTTTAATATGGGCTCGGCGCCTATAGCTCAACCGGCTAAGGCGCCAGCCACGTACACCTAAGGTGGTGGGTTCGAATCCCCAGCCCGAGCCCACCAAACAACAATGATGGCTGCAACCAAAAAATAGCCGGGCGCTGTGGCGGGTGCCTGTAGTCCCAGCTACTTGGGAGGCTGAGGCAGGA